>NW_018408911.1:1115352-1133221 GCF_002113885.1 Mizuhopecten yessoensis | reverse complement strand
AGTGGTGGCTAGATATTGGGACAACAAGATAAGTGGTGGCTAGATATTGGGACAACAAGATTAGTGGTGGCTAGATAGTAGGTCAATAAGATTAGTGGTGGCTAAATAGTGGGACAAGAAGATAAGTGGTTGTTAGATAGTGGGTCAACAAGATTAGTGGTGGCTAGATATTGGGACAAGATTAGTGGTGGCTAGATATTGGGACAACAAGATGAGTGGTGGCTAGATAGTGGGTCAACAAGATTAATGGTGGCTAGATAGTGGGACAAGATTAGTGGTGGTGGCTAGATAGTTGGACAACATGATTAGTGGTGGCTAGATAGTGAGACAGCCAGATTTGTGGGGGCAGGACAGAAGGACAACAAGATTAATGGTGGCGGGACAATAGGACAACCAGATCAGTGGTGACAGGACAGAAGGACAACAAGATTAATGGTGGCAGGACAGTAGGACAACCAGATTAGTTGTTGCAGGGCCATAGGACAACTGGATTAGTGGTTGCCAGATAGTGGAAAAACTAGATCAGTAGTGTTAGGACAGTAAGACAACCAGATAAGTGATGGCTGGAAAGTGGGACAACTATATTACTGGTGGCTGGTTAATGGCACAGCCAGATTAGTGATGGCTGGAAAGTGGGACAACTATATTACTGGTGGCTGGATAATGGCACAGCCAGATTAGTGGTGACTGGATAATGGAACAACTAGATTACTGGTGACTGTATAGTGGGACAGCCAGATTAGTGATGGCTGGATAATGGAACAACTAGAATACTGGTGACTGGATAGTGGGACAACCAGGTTAGTGTTGGCTGGATAGTGAGACAACCAAATAAGTGGAGGCTGGATAGTGGGATAACCAGGTAAGTGATGGATGGATAATGGAACAACTAGATTACTGGTGACTGGATAGTGGGATATCCAGATTAGTGATGGCTGGATAATGGAACAACTATATTACTGGTGACTGGATAGTGGGACAGCCAGATTAGTGGTGACTGGATAATGGAACAACTAGATTACTGGTGACACGATAGTGGGACAGCCAGATTAGTGATGGCTGGATAATGAAACAACTAGATTACTGGTGACTGGATAGTGGGACAACCAGGTTAGTGGTGGCTGGATAGTGAGACAACCAAATAAGTGGAGACTGGATAGTGGGATAACCAGGTTAGTGGTGGCTGGATAATGGAACAACTAGATTACTGGTGGCTGGATAGTGGAGACAACAAGATTATTGGTGGCTGGATAGTGGGACAGCCAGATTAGTGGTGGCTGGATAGTGGGACAGCCAGATTAGTGGGACAGCCAGATTAGTGGTGGCTGGATAATTGGAAGACTCAGCTGCAGTTTGAATTCAAAATGATTAGAAATGCAAGCATACAGTATGGTTATTCTGAAACAAATGGACTATGAAAACATTATATATATATATAAGACGTTTGGCCTATTTTTCAAAAACGCACTTTTAAGATATGATTTCACAAACGAAGGACTGCAATCAGAGTTTTCAGAATTTGAAATAAGATGGCTAACTTGAACATAAGGTATGAGGAATGGATATTTTATGAAAGAACTTTGACATTGCTGTATGATTTCCAATGTTATTCTGTGAAACTGGTTTCATTAAAATAACAAACAATTGGGATTTTTTCTATAACAGATAATCTGGGTTTTTTAAATACACAAAATTCACAAAGAATTCTTGACACAAAAAAATTGTGAGTTACAGTTCAAAATTAAGTTATCGATCTGTTGAATCAGAGAAATAACGAGGCCATAAAGTAGTTTTTGTCAGCGTATTAACAACGGGAGATCCCAGAATATTGCAACATTTGGCCGTGATCAATACCTGTCTGACATGTGTAATTTACTATTTAACACCACTAAAACACGTTGAGTTTGGAAATGGATGATTGTGGCCCATATTTGTTTTTCTGGGTTTTTTTTGTTCACATTCTATCCAAATAATGTGAAATCTATTACAGTTTTGTGTAATTGACTTTAGTCTATCCTGTCCTGAGAGCTGCATGGCACATGTGATTTTGCTTAGTAGCTGACATGTATGATACATTTCAGGTACCTTCTGTGGACTCAAATTTTAGAAATAGTTCATGATATAAGTGTGAATTAAGAGATTGTCCGTGAGGTGCGAGGATTAAGGAATTATCAATCAGGTGTAAGGATTTAGAGATTGTCCATGAGATGTGTATATTTAGAGATTGTGCATTATGTATGTAGATTAAGGGATTGTCCATGGGGTGTGTGGATTAAGGCGTTGCTGATAAGATTTGATGATTTAGAGATTGTCAATGAGGTGTGTGGATTTAGAGATAAAGTTGTCCATAAAGTGTGTGGATTTAGAAATTGTCCATGATATTTGTTGATTTAGAGATTGTATATTACATATGTAGATTTAGATAATGGTCCATGATGTATGCTGTTAAAGGGATTGTCCATAAGATGTGTGGATTTAGAGATTGTCCATAAGGCTTGTGGATTTAGAGATTGTCCACGAGATGTGTAGATTTAGATAGTGTGCATTAAGTATATATATTAAAGGATTATCCATAAAATGTGTTGATTTAGAGATTGTCCATGAGATGTGTGGATCTAGAGATTGTCCATGAGATGTGTAGATTGAGAGATTGTCCATGAGATGTGTAGATTTAGAGATTGTCCATGAGATGTGTAGATTTAGAGATTGTGCAATATGTATGTAGATTAAAGGATTGTCCATGATGTGTGTGGATTAAGGCTTTGCCGATAAGATGTGTTGATTTAGAGATTGTCCATGAGATGTGTGGATTTAGAGATTGTCCATGAGATGTGTATATTTAGAGATTGTGCATTATGTATGTAGATTAAAGGATTGTCCATGTGGTGTGTGGATTAAGGCTTTGTCGATTAGATTTGTAGATTTAGAGATTGTCAATGACATGTGAATTTAGAGATAAAGTTGTCAATAAGATTTGTTGATTAGAAGATGGTTCATTACATATGTAGATTAAGTAATTTTCATGAGGTTTGCTGTTCAAGGAATTGTCTATAAGTATGTGGATTTAGAGATTATCCATGAGGTTTGCAAGTTAAAAGATTGTCCATGCGGTATGTGGATTAAGAGATTGTCCATAAGATAAGCAGATTAAGATATTGTCCATAAGATTTGTTGATCTAAAAGATTGTTCATTTCATATCTAGATTGATAAATTGTCCATGAGGTCTGCCCTTAAATGGATTGTCCATAATATGTGTGGATTTAGAGATTGTCCATAAGGTATGCATGTTAAGAGATTGTCCATGAGGTGTTTGAATTAAGAGATTGTCTGTATGGTATGCAAATAAAGAGATTGTCCATGAGGTGTGTCGATTTAGAGATTATTTGTCCAAGAGGTTAATAGATTTAGAGATACAAATGTAATAGCTTTAGAGATTGTTGTTTTTGAGATCATTTCAATCAAACCCACAGCTGAATAGTGAAGTATATTGAGGAACATATGTGCCTACTGTTGCCCTGCATCAAAAGTCTGCTGTCACAGCCTACGTCACAGTGGAAATGTCAATAGGTTCCGTGTAAATCTGCTGGTCTTCCACGTAGTCCTGTACGAGGTGTTTCATCCCGTCCATTGTGTAATAATTAGAGTGACCAAAGGAAACGTGTGTCTCTCTGTTTGCCATTACTTGTCATAACGCCAAACACTTTCGCGCTGTTCAAGTGTTAAAAACTTCAAATATTGCCAACAAATATGTCGGAATTGTCTTTGTCCATATATTTACAACGCCATACGCCACACCGACAAGATTAACTTCTTAAAAGGTGCTGTAGTTCTGAGTTTGTTTGGATTGGTTATTCGTGAAGACCTCCGCAAATACGGAGGTTCTCACCACCTAGCGCGCTTGTATTGAACTAATGGGCGAGAAATCATTACAGTACCCTACTAACCGTTAAGTATGTTGGGTTTGAAATCGTCAGCAGGCAACCTTCTAATGAAATTATGGATGCAAATATTTACAGAGACATAGAAAATCATCTATTTTGTATTGTGTTGAAAAGAATCGATGGAAAAGACGTGTTATGGGGATAATGCTTTGTGATAGGTATACATAGGGACACAGCAGTCCATACAGGTAGGTGGCAGTACCACCCAGGTAAGGTATGTATAGGTAAATAAAAACAATAGGGGACATCATACAGGTAGAATGAGACAATTACAACATTTAAACAGGTACCTAAAGATAACTGGGACTTCTATATAGGTATAGACAGAGAGGAAGACGGAGAGAAAACATTAGGAACTTTTACATAGAGAGAAAGGAACAATTGTGACATACAGATAATTAGAACAGCTGGGAATTTATAAAAAAAAACACTAATAAAGACAATATGGACATTTTCACAGGTAGAAAGATATAATGTATCACATTAAGAAAAAGTAAAAAAAGTAAAAAAATTCAATAGGGACCTTTATACAAGAAGATAAGAAACAAATATAGTAGGAATTTTATAGTAAATTATAAATAATAAATTAGCACATCAATTAAGGGAGATACAATTGATAAGGACCTTAATGTCAGGTAGGTAATAGCAGCTGGGATAACTGCAGTAAGGGAGATAGAGATAATTAACAATTTGTCAGGTATATAAAGATGATTGTGACATTAAGCAGGTAAATTACTGCAACTTGGACATTCATACAGGTTGATGGACAGGTATTTCAGTTGAATAGAGAGAAATAGTACTTTATATGATTACAGGTATTACAGAGACAGATCACAGGTATTAGAGAGATAGATCACGGGTATTGGAGAGATAGATCACAGGTATTGGAGAGATAGATCACAGGTATTGGAGAGATCGATCACAGGTATTGGCGAGACAGATCACAGGTATTGGAGAGATAGATCACAGGTATTGGAGAGATCGATCACAGGTATTGGAGAGACAGATCACAGGTATTGCAGAGACAGATCACAGTTATTGGAGAGACAGATCGCAGGTATTGGAGAGATAGATCACAGGTATTGGAGAGACAGATCACAGGTATTGGAGAGATAGATCACAGGAATTGGAGAGATAGATCACAGGTATTGGAGAGACAGATAACAGGTATTGGAGAGATAGATCACAGGCATTGGAGAGATAGATCACAGGTATTGGAGAGATAGATCACAGGTATTTGAGAGACAGATCACAGGTATTGGAGAGATAGATCACAGGTATTGGAGAGACAAATCACAAGTATTGGAGAGATAGAGCACAGGTATTGGAGAGATAGATCACAGGTATTGGAGAGATAGATAACAGGTATTGGAGAGATAGATCACAGGTATTGGAGAGACAGATCACAGGTATTGGAAAGATAGATCACAGGTATTAGATCACAGGTATTGGAGAGAAAGATCACAAGTATTGGAGAGACATATCACAAGTATTGGAGAAACAGATCACAAGTATGATACAGATCACAAGTATCAGAGAGGAAGCATCACTCTGACATACATCACCACAACATTTCACTAAATTGCTGCTGTGTAATTTTTGCTTAATTTTCCTTGGATTCAGTTTTCTTTTCATTCTCCGTGTTTATAAGGATAGCTGTTGAGGGTTTATGGTTGTCTTATCCTTTACCAGATCTACCTAAGGACATTCATTTAACGACACTGTGTCATGCGACTTTAAATTTCGCAATTGACTGCCCTGTCGTTGTCTGATATATAACCAGCCATTCATTGTGCTGTCAATTTGAAATAAACGAAGAAAAAGAACGTTACCGCTGGGCAAAGAGAAAATGAACGACTGTCTACCTGTTGTGAGATCAAAGGAATTAGGAGAATTAATTTTCCCCGGTTATTTCACAGCCGATGATCACCAGTAAGGACAATGTGTTTGTGTGTTATCACAAAGTCGCATCTCTGTCAGGTCTTGCTAGTTATAAGTAAATTTTCCATAGAAATTGCGGCACACTGTTTTATTATGGCAGCCATTATCTCCGTTTTACCACTGTCATATACAACAGTTAAAGATTTTAATCCTTTGTTGATGAAAAAACTGCTATCTATTGAGGTTTCTCAGCCATGATGATGAATGTGGTCGGTTCTAAGCGGGGACCATCTCATACAATCACACCCTGTCATATCCGATGCCCCGCCCTGGTATACACCCCAAATTATAACAGCAAAACGGGCAAATTTCCCGATCAATCATTTATTTAGAAAAATAATAATTTCTTCCAGATCTCATGTTTATATGAAGGACAAAAAATAAGTGAATGAATAATAGCGACTTCCTGTTTATAATATGATGTCACCTGAATTTAAAGTATGATATAGGTTAATTGATTTCAATATGATAACACAATTATAACTACATATGCAGTATAGATAAACCTGTCAAATCTGACGCTTTTTTTATGTAACTTAATTGTCTTTTGATCCTGATACATAACATTACAAACTGACCAATAACCAAAGGTGGACATGCATAGATTATTTCATGTGTTTTTACTTCCAGTATGAATTATAAATCCATAGACATGTACAGGAGGTTTGGGCCTTTTTGATTTCCATTTGACCTTGATGCAATTATCAAGTATTTATGCAATCAATAAGGCTAGGATTATGTGTTACTTGTCCTTGCTGGGGGCCTACAGGGTCATGTGAGAAAAAAGTCCCATTGCCATTGGCCAGGTATGTAAGGGGAGCATACTAAGTGTTAACTTCCAACAAGTTCCACTGGTTCTGACCTTGATCAGCGATAAATTTGGAGGTATTTTGACATCATTCTACATATGTGATGATTTGCTTCTTCATCTATTAAATATAGAGCAAATCCATGCACGAATCGTGCCAGTACAGTTGGAGATTTCCCCTGGTGATTGGCTAAAACTTGTAAGCCTGAATTATTCAGCAGGCTGGGGTGTGTAGCTTTCCACATTAGCTGTATTACAGGAGGTTTAATGATCTTTTTGCATGCTTTCTTTTCACGTGGACATAGAATGGCAAGGTCTGTATGTAACAACAGGCACAAATCATAATGTTGACCCAAAAGGTATTTGAGTGATTTATTTTTGTCCTTTCACCAGACAAGTTAGCTAATGAAGGAAATGTAGGTAAACTTTTAGGTCACTTCTTTCTTTTGTGTATATGGTCAGCTGTGTTTATGTTAGGCAGGCATGGAGTTGGCCATTTTTAGCTCACCTGGCACGACGTGCCAAGTGAGCTTATGCCGTGGCGCGGCGTCCGTCCGGCGTCAATATTTTACTTTAAACGACTTCTTCTTAATAACCGAAAGGCCTAGGGTATCGATATTAGGCCAGAAGCAAACTGGGATGAAGGGCTACAAAGTTTGTTTAAAATTAATGACCTTCACCCATTTTTAAGGTCACAGGGGTCAAATATGTAAAAAAAACCTTTAAACATCTTCTTCTCGATAACCAATCTGCTCAGGGAGATGATATGTGGCCAGTAGCATGCTTGGGTGAATGGGTACCAAGTTTGTTCAAATGAATGACCTTCAATTATATTCAAGGTCACAGGGGTCAATTGTCTTAAAATACCTTGAAAAAACTTCTTCTCAATAACCAAAATGCCCAGGGTGATGATATTTGGCCAGTAGCATGCCGAGATGAAGGGTTACAAAGTTTGTTCAAATGAATTACCTTCGCCCATATTCAAGGTCACAGGGGTCAAATATGTTAAAACCGTTAAACAACTTCTTCTGAATAACAAAAATGCCCAGGGTAATGATATTTGGCCAGTAGCATGCTGAGATAAAGGGCTACAAAGTTTGTTCAAATAAATGACCTTCACCCATATTCAAGGTCACAGGGGTCAAATATGTTAAAAACATTAATCAACTTCTTCTGAATAACCAAAATGCACAGGGTGATGATATTTGGGAAGTAGCATGCTAGGATAAAGGGCTATCAAGTTTGTTCAAATGAATGACTTTCACCTATATTCAAGGTCACAGGGGTCAAATATGTTGAAACATTAAACAACTTCTGATTAACCAAAATATACAGGGTGATGATATTTGGCAAGTAGCATGCTAGGGTTAAGGGCTATCAAGTTTGTTCAAATAAATGACCTTCACCTATATTCAAGTTCACAGGGGTTAAAATATGTGAAAAACATTAAACAACTTCTTTTGAATAACCAAAATGCGCAGGGTGATGATATTTGGCCAGTAGCATGCTGAGATGAAAGGCTACAAAGTTTGTTCAAATGCATGACCTTCACCCATATTCAAGGTCACAGGGGTCAAATATGTTAAAAACTTTAAACAACTTCTTTTGAATAACCAAAATGCCCAGGGTGATGATATTTAGTCAGTAGCATACTAGGAGCAAGTGCTACCAAGTTTGTTTAAATGTATGACCTTGAATCATATACAAGGTCACAAGGAGCAAATATGTTCAAAATGTTTAAACAACTTGTTTTGAATAACCAAAAGGCTCGGGATGTTGATATTTAGTCAGTAGCATGCTGAGATCAAGGAATACTATGTTTGTTAAAGTGAATGACTTTGACTTATATTCAAGGTCACAGGATTCAAATTTGTTTAAAATCATTAAACGACCTCTTCTGAATAACCATGGGTTCCAGGATGTTGATACTTTGCAAATTGCATCCTGAGATGAAAGGCTATAAAATGTGTTCAACATAATGACTTTGTTTGACTTTCAATCACAGGTGTGGAGATTTATACCAGGTGAGCAATTCAGGCCCATTGGGCCTCTTGTTTTGTTTGTTCTCGGGAGATTTTAATTATCTTTTAATTATCTAGGTTAAGGTGAAATACATACTTACTAGACGTACAATGTTCATGCGACATTTGTCAACTTGTTTAATTTCTATGGGGGTCCGAGATATATAAATGTCCCATAAGTACTGACAACGTCTCCTAATGTGATAAAGTAATAGTATATATGACATGGTTTAAGTTGTCCAATGCATAAAATAAAGTAATAGTATATATGACATGGTTTAAATTGTCCAATGCAATAAGTTAATTAGATCTGAGGAAAAAGTAAAGGGAATGGAATGGCATGCATGTTTCAAAAGTCAAAAAGGGATAAAATTAGGATTCTCCAACTTTGATAAAGAGATTTGGTACGTGTGTCCTGCATAATTAGTGAACAGTCGAAGTTTAGATCATTACCAAGTCTATTTTATAGACTAATGCCAAGGTCACAGGGATGTGGTTTGTCTAGATTATTCTTGTATACAAGACTGGCATGCTGAAGGGTTAATGCCAACTTATAACCAAATACCTGAGATTTGTATAAGAGTTATCTCCCTTAAAAATAAAAATAAAAGGCAGTATCAAGTATTTTGTACTTATCAGAGTGTTGTCCTGGCATACATTCTTGTGTTTCGCTTCTACATTTGTCATCAATTATTGTGTACGCTTGAAATGTGTCATCAAGGTTTGAATTCTTGTGTACCTTTCCAATGTGTCATTCCCTTCATTTGCAACCTTAATTAACACAGTACAGTGCTTATTTCCATGGTAATTCAATTCAATAAAAAAACTATGGGAATACAGAAATTCCTGTAATGTATATATCATGATTTATAATAATTATAACAGACTAAGCATAGTTCTTGAACTGCTAATGTTTCCATCATGATGTCATAAAATGACAAACTGATGTTAACGTTCTGGCGATGTCATTCCTGGAACTTTGTTTACCATGGCTATTTGGTTGGTAAATAGCATGGCAACATCATGTGAATGAAAAACATTGTATCATGCCTCAAGAAAATTCCATATTCATGAAATTTAAAACTAGCTTTTGTTAAGATGTTAAAACTGTGTATTGTCCATTGATAAAGGATGTATAAAGTGTAACCTGTCCAATACAACACTTTGTGGGTCACATCTTACTGCTCAGATTAGTCTTGTCTAGTCTGGCATCATTTGGACCATGACATTGGTCAGATTAGACAGGATTCAGAATACACAGGTCTTATTTGAGAAAATCAGAGATTTGATAGCTTTTATGAGGTTGGATAAGGCAATATGTTGGAAAACTCAGGGATGTTGGGTTACACTGTATAATGAAATTTTCGTTTTAAAATAACCCTTTAGTATAAACTTAATTTCTTTCCTTTAGACCACATATCATATCTACAATTTGAATACAAACGGAAAAAGATCTTGAAACAAGTTACGAAAACTAATATATCTGTTGTTACCCATATCTTTATTTAAAGTCCAGCTAACCTGCAGATTTATGATAAATGAAGGACAGCATGAAATTATTAAAAAGGTACTGGCTGGATTGAAAGCTGTGTACTGTTTTGTTAAAAAACCTGAGATCTTCTGCATTAGTATCTACCATATGGTGGATAGGTGAGTGATGTTTAATTCTCGTTGCCTCACAGCCGTCGCGTTAGCTGTGATTTGGAGAGGCCCCTTATCCTTAGCATGTTATTGTACCATAAACATGTGTTTAGACCTTGTTAACAAAACAATATGGGCAATAACGACATCTTAACACAGCCCTACAACGAGCTGCTCCGTCGCTTATATCCCTACTGGAGCACTCGCATAGCAGCCTCAAGTGGAAGCTCTCAGGGCAAATACGATTTGTGTAGAAATGTGTCTGATTCAGATAATAACGATACTTCTGCTGAGAGTGACGAATTAATTTCTTATTGTCAGTCGGGGATGTTAGAGAGAGAGGCTTTGTTTGTCTACTGAAATGTCGGAGACATCCTCCTAGGCAAAAGGTGTGATATTGATGGTTGATTCTCCAGCATTGTTCATGTTTATTCCACTCAGACTTGGGGAGAATGACCAATGAATTGATGTGTTTCTATGTGAACAAGTACGCCTGTCCAAGTACGCCTGTCCACGTACGTGTGTCATACCAAGTACAAGTTATAGTCACGGTAATGGACTTATCGCCATGGAGATCAGTAATAATTCCACGATTTCGAAAGGTTTCCTGGATGTGGTTTCACATACTGAACATATTGTAGATATTTTTGGATGTCTTTAGGAATTGGCAATGAATGTTTTATAGACATGTGGGTTAGACTTAGCTGATAGGCATGGACACTCAAAATACAAATACATGGACATGCACGAAAATCTTACAGCAATTAAACTTTTAAAATTCCTGAAATTTGAAATCATGATCGAAGATGCAACATCCGGTCCTTCCTCTAAGTATTTTCTAACTTCATGACTGAAGATAAATGGTTGTGTATTGTGTGTTTGGTTTCCGTCATATCTGAGATCATGGGGAATAGACCTGAACAAAAATTGGTAGAGTTATTTTAAAATGTAAACTGATTGCAAAAGTAACAAAAATATTTAAACTATGCTAATACAAGAAATGATCTCATATATATGATTGGTAAACCAGTAGGAAATGTTGATATAGTGTTGATCTAGAAAAGAATATGATGATCAACTTGGTCATGTGATCAAAATAATAACATTTTGACTAGGCCAATTGAGAATGTATTTAATTTCTATTCCATTTTTTTTAAATATTTGAAAAGGTGGGTAGGAAAGTTTTAGAAAAATTATGAGCAGTATTCTAGTTTTTACCAAGATATTTCGAAAAAATGTATTCAAAAAAGATTTGAGGGTAGGAAATGTAGGCTAAAAGGAAAGAAAAGTATGTTATTCTGGAAATTGATCTTAACAGGCTTTAACAAAAATGTTGAAAGTTATATACTATAATGGATATTGCATAGGGAGTAGACGCTTAGAAAATTGAATATGCTCATTAACACAAAAAATGAATTTAAAATTTAACATGTTCCTTAAAAAAAGATGAATTCTTATGAAATGAAAATATAACATTTTCCTTAAAAAAAGATGAATTATTATAAAATGCAATACAATATTAAGAACAATAAGTGCCATTTGCATTCTCTATATTAACCTAAGTCTGTAGAGACTATAGAAAGATTTGATCATCCTTAAATAAAAGTTAATAGAACTGTATTGATAGGACAGCTGTCAAAATCGATCCTCAGTCAGATACACAACAATACAGTGTAAACGATAAACACAAATAAACCTGGCCGTGATGTAGCATATGTCCTAAAGTCAGGAAGTTTTGTTGAAGGATTGGACAATGCAGGAGACAAATTTCACAAGAGTTGAGTTGAAGATGAGCAACAGAATGAATGAGAGTTATCAGAGTTTGTTTTCCGCCGCGCACATTTTCTTCCCCATTGTGTTAGAATACCAATCATGTGTAATTGATGATAATGGGGCCGCACAAATTGAATCCGGACTTCTCCGAGAGTTTCTTAATAGAGAAGGAAGCTCGAATAGTGGCGTGCAGCGAGCCATCAGCCATTGTTTGACTGACTCGTTCAGTCATGTGGCTACGCTGCTCACCTGAACATTGTAATTAGCGTGGGGACCGAGTGAAGAGGACCACGGCTAATTTGTCCTAAATTGGTTTTCTTTGAAGTCAAAAATTTGAAATATATAATAAATTATCCCAATATTAGTTGGTTGTTCCCGTTTTTAGCTTATTTCAGGTAGTACATAAATTAGCAATGGCAAGGTCATCTAATCTCATTTCAGATCAGGCTCCACTTGTGTGAAACATCCTAAAGTTGTGGAAAATTTCAAATCTTGTTAAATATATAGCAAAATCTCAAAGTTGAACAAAACTCAGAACTTGAAATGTTTGATACAAGACACCCAAAAATTGTGCCAGCAACCCCATCTAAACTCAATTTCTGTAATATTGTAGTCATTACTTGTCATATTAAGCATCAAACTAGAAATTTATCTTTTAAACATTTCTTTTTTAAATACTTCTGTTTTTTGGAATATTTCTTGCTCATATTACTTCTTGCACAGGTAATTTCCTTTCCAGGGATTGTTCTGCAGGATAAGGTGACATATTTGGGTCAATTCTCTGGTGTCCTGCACCTGATATAGTTCCTGTGAATATTCCATGGCAACAGTCTTTCACCTATAACTTAGAATTTGAAACAAAATGGATGAGGGGTTTGTGCTTGTGAGTGGATGGGTGCATACAAAACTGGGACTGGTGTCGGACAGGTTAATTACATGTTTTCAGTACCTCAGGCATCTAATTCAAACATCCACAGACGAAGGTTTGTTGGTAGGACAGCCATATTTGCATATGTTTTGTTACCAAGGCCAGCTTGACGGAAAATTTTATGGAGTGGTTTGTCACCCTTAAATAAAAATGATTGGCATCTGATCAGCACATTCCCAAAGAACACAAATCTAGAAACTGATCAGCACATTCCCAAAGAACACAAATCTAGAAACCTTCCTTCAATTGACTTCTCAGCACATTCCCAGAGTACACAGCACCATAACCACTTTATTTAACCTGACATCACAGCACATTTTCAGTATATACAATTTTAGACACCTTTCTTAACTTCCTAACTCGGCACATTACCAGAGAACACAGCTAAGGTCACCTAGCTAGCTTACCTTGACACAGCTATAGTGTACACAGCTCTAGAAACCTTTCTCAGCTTGGCATCTCAGCCCATTCCAGAGTCTTACCCCTTCTTAAATTGCATCTCTGCAAATTTCCAAATTTCATCCAAATCAAGACACCTACTTGGCGTCTTAGCGCATTCCCATGGAACACAGCTCAAGGAATTTCCTTTACTTGGTATTAAGGCACATTCTAGAGTACATGGCCCTAATAGACCTTCTTTATCATAGCATGTTATATTAGCGCGTTCTCAGGGAACAAAGCTCAAGACACTTTGCTTAACTTGGTATCTAGGCACATTCTAGAGTACATGGCCCTTAGACCTTCTTTATCATAGCATGTTATATTAGCGCATTCCCAGGGAACAAAGCTCAAGACACCTTCCTTAACTTGGAATCTCAGCTCATTTCCAGTGAACACAGGCCTTAAACCTTCTTTATCACGGCATCTCGGCCCCATTTCTAGAGAACACAGCTCAAGACACCTTCCTTAAATTGGAATCTCAGCTTTCCAGAGTACCGGCCCAAGACACTTTACTTAATATGGCATCAGTATAAGTCACATTGCAGAGTACACAGCCCGTAGACTGTCTTTATCTTGGCCACTCAGCTCATTTCCAGGGAACACAGCTCTAGACACCTTCCTAAATTAACTTCTCAGCACATTCCCAATTTATCACAGCCCTTAGACCTACTTTATCCTGGCATATCCCTGGCCAGCACATTTCCAGAGCACATATTTGTAGAAAACTTCCCAGTGTAAACAGCCCTAAGCAGACCTTCTTTATCTTAGCATCTCAGCACATTTCCAGAATAAAGAACTCTAGAAATTCTATGTAAACAGCCCTAAGCAGACCTTCTTTATCTTAGAATCTCAGCACATTTCCAGAATAAAGAACTCTAGAAATTCTGTCACTTGAAGCACATATTCCAATGCAACAACACTCTAAAAACCTTCCACCACAGCACATATACCCTAATATGGTATCTCAGCATATTCAAAAGGTAATTTATTTTGATGAAAATTAGAGTTTTCTCAAGGCAATATTCTTCAAATGTAATTTTTTAAGTCGCAAGTATCAAAGGGAAATTCAAATAAAATTATCAGGCTTATTTCTTTTAAGGTTGATATTATTAACTTGTTTATTTCTAACTATAGGATATATACATAACGAAATGTTTACACAATATTGAAATTTGAGAAAAGAAAATGATCATGAATAAATACATTTGAAAATTTACTTAAATCTTTAGTAATTATAGTGACTGCTTCCAATTTAAATATAAGCAACAGAACAGGACTATATGTAATTCATAATAAATATCAATGTTCTGATTTTAAATGGGAATTGCTTTAACGGTTCTGTAGCTGGTAGGTGTTTATTATATAACATACAACAGGAACACTATAACAGGTTAATGACAGTTCAGGTAACGGACACAGGTGAGCTACAGGTATAATCACAGGTGTGAACAGGTATTTAGAGTGATCAAACAGATCACCATCCATGACCACAGTGGCCTATCTTGCTCATTAAGTATCCAGGTGTGTCATTGCATCACCTGGCCTTTCCTGATGTATCTGTACTAGGGGTCCAGCAGCTGACAGCCAGCTTTTAATCTCACCTTTTCCTGTCACTCAGCAGGTAAATTTTACACCAGTAAATTACTCACCTGAGCCTATTTGCTGGCCTTTAAGGTTGGACCTTGACCAGTAGTCAGTCATACATTGTTGTGACACAAACCTACTCTCACTGACAATGTGTCCATGCATTATGGTAAACACACCTTCAAACCCCTTACGTAGAGTCACAGAACTGACTGTATCTCCAATGAAGAAGAGTTCTAGTTTGTTTTTCGCAAATTTCTGATTTTAAGTTGCTGCTTACCCATTTAATACAGCAAAGACCCAAATATACATGTGTGTATTTATAATCTCCTTTTTCACAAAACACACCTGCGTGGGTATTCAATCGTTGAACCCCATATTTAAATTAGAGAGTCAGTACAGAACAGTTTTGTATCTTCAGTAAAGAAGAGTTCCAATTTGTTTCGCAAATTTCCTGTTTGAGTTGCTTGCTTGCTTGATTTCAAAACAATACAGAAAAATACTTCAAAAATAAAGAAATACATCCATTTTATTACCTTTTTTTCACATAAATTCAGTTCGGCATGGGGATTCAATCCGTGAACCCCTTGATTATAAAAGCAGGAAGCTCATCCACTATGCAACCATCATGATGTTTGTCATGGCATATTTATTTTGTATCATATTGCTGAAAATAATTCAGTTCAAACATTTTCAAAATCCCTTAGAATGCTCACAACCAATAACAGTCTTTGTACCGATATAGTGAAAATAACTTATTGGGATAATAACATGTGTCAGGACACTCTGCCTTAAACATTTTGTACACTTGATGGTCATTCACCAATGTTTCTATTTCTTCTGAAGTTGGACTTGAATGGGAACACAAAATTTCATCCAATTCAATTTCCCTATATTTTTGGCAGGTTACTAAACGAAGTAAGCAGGCCTAAAAAAGAAAACAACATGTCAAGAATAGAAAATACTGTCACAATTAAAGATTTACATTCAGATTGCTAGAGATCTTCTTTTAGTTTCCAGGAAATTTCAATACTTTAAAGGAAAGTAAATATTATGCCTACTAAGTATGTAAGGTGTTACTGACTGTGGTGTTACAGATAGAGTAAGACACATATATACAGAGTATTTCTCTGTATGTCATGTGACATTTGTCTGCAGAAAATGTGATATTAAGTGAAGTTATAAAATGTGAAAATGAAATGTGACATTAACAGAACCACTGTTTTTCTTTTAAAGGAAACCCCTTTAACTATGTATAAGTGAGATTATATTAACACTTTTTATCATAACATAACAAAGTTTGATTAATGAAGATTGACACTAAGAACTGTTGAAAAAGTCAGAAATCTTTTCTGTAGTTTATTTTAAAAAATATATATTTACATTGTTACATAGAAGAACAGGAGAATAGAGAAAAAACAGATCAGGAAAAAACCCAGATAGACAAAGAAAAAAAGAGGAGAAAAACATATCTACTGACAGACAGATACACAGACAAGGAGAAAGATAGCCAAATGATGTTCAGAAAGAAACAATAAAGATCTGATACCCTTGTGACAGGTTAAAGACAGACCAGGAGATTAATTTATCTAAGCTGTAAATAAACATTTCATTATCAACTGCAATATTTAACAAAATGAATGGACAATTATATGATTGTCATGCTACCGGCTTTCACTTTACTCAGACTTCAAATCGTAAGACACAATCTTGTGGGTGATTAATCATGACTTTATTTCAATAATAAAAACATACTAGTTCATCAAATTAAGAATCTTAATTGATAATAAAATTAGGTAACCATCTGATTTTAAACCTAATCCTAAAGTGGATGCACTCGGATTCCATCAAAAGAGCCGATTGAGGGGATAACTGGTGAGCAGAGAATTTCAGATGTAATCTCCAAGTACTTGTGTTTCATGGATGTAATACAAGTGTTATCTGTGGACTGGGAGGAGACAATGCTAGAGATAGAGAGGAGGGGGACAATAGTCTGACCTATCCACAGATGCTCCTTGAATCCCGTAATAACGCTTAGATGGCCGACTTGTTGTGGTGACGGGCTTCCCCCCCCCCCCGGTTGCGGTGGTGCAACGAGAAACCAATCGTTTTATTGAAATGTACAAGTAACCATAGCAGTTGGTTAATCCTATCAGAGTCTCGCTGGCCAACTCTCTTGAGAAACGTTGATTCATTTCACTAAATGAAACATAACTTCGGAAAATATCAAGTTATCGCCAGGGAGTGGGGTAGGTAGGAGGACTTCTGATTTATAAGTCCTTAGTTTTAGTTTTCACTTTGTTTGATGGGGCTTAGTTAGGAAGAAATATCACATTACTGTCACAAAACCATTGATGAATTAAAAAGGTGATATTAACACAGTATTCATGTGCGTAACTATCTGTTAATCGCGACACACCACCAGTGATGCGATGCAGTAAGACCTGCCGGCAGGGAGTAATGGCCGTATGCTGTTTTCTGCATGGATGCACTTGATTGCATTTAAATCACAAACTCATTTTTAATAACTGTTTCTCTCTGACCTGAAGGGTAGTATAAACATGTGAAAAGGAAACATAAAATACAGGTAATCATGATAAATCTTTGGTGTATAGTGCTGATGATAATTACCATCCCCTCAAACCCCTCCCATCACCCAAACAAGAGAGAAATCCAAAGCCGCGTCCATCAAGATCTTATATGAGGATGTGTCATTAATTTTCTGAAAACTCAGATTTTTGAACTGGGAATGTACCTTGCTGCAAGATACTTCCCCCACCCCCATCCCCA
>NW_018408911.1:1077644-1114904 GCF_002113885.1 Mizuhopecten yessoensis | reverse complement strand
CCATCCCCACCCCCACCCCCACCACCATCTTCATTTCACTTAATTTGCACAGGGATTTGTTACTTTCACCAACCCATTAACCAAAACTGAACTTATTAATTCCTTAATATGCCCGTGTTTGTCTAAGGGATGATCTCTGATTCAGAGGCCACCGTAGAACAAACACAAACAAAACAAATAATGGATGACAAAAAGAACACCTCTTCAACCAAACTAAACAGAAAGTAACATGTGACATTCACACAAGGTGTAATACTTGTCATGAACTGATCTGTCCAGTGTCACACAGTGTGTCCAGTCAGCAATGTAGCTGGTTCTGTGTCCCTGTGGTCAAACTGGCCAGAAACTGTCCACCGAGTACACACTAGCTGCCCTGTCCCAGTGTCAACGTTCAGTCCCTTCATGTAATACTTGATTAAAGCCAACAGGCAAATATAGACAGGAAATCTTAATGGAATACACTGTACCCCTACCGTTACATACCTATAAAAATTACAGGTAATTATCCTGGCTTATCATGGGTTGCATCTAAATTCAGAATAAACTTTAAAGATATAACGAAGATCTCGAAAAGCTCGTAAAATTCCAGCTTTAGTTATCGGTGAAATTAATTTACAGAGATTATCATCAGAGTTATTTTCTTTTTTCGGCTGTTACCGATAAAGATCTGGACATTTTCAAGTGATAAATGAATTTTAGAAAAACTCAGTATTGTGGGTGTTTGAATGAAGACCTATTAATATAAGCCAATTACTGGATAACATTTCACATATCAAAATGAGAGATACGTTGCTCGCGACTACAGTAAGGGTTGGAGGGTATCGGAGCATCCTCTTGTATGGACTGACAATGGACGAGCCTCATGATCACAACTACTCATAGAGCTCACCTTTAACCCACAAAAATAAACTACAAATGAATCTCCGTCTTTGTACGATAATAACCAATTATATTTAATAGGTTTTTCAACTGTATAATGCTTTTGCAATATGTCTTGCAATATCGGCAAACCATTGGGAAAAATGTGTTTGCAGTAATTAAGAGTTATGAATTATGACTCGGGACGTAAGAGGGGTATTTATGTTAATTATGTCGGATGTAACGGGGTGATTGGTGGTTTTTAATTCACCACTATGACTCCTCCTCCTTGTAAGGTCACTAGGCGGTCAAACTCAGGTGGATCTTACATTTTACCTTTGTGTTAAATGGTTAAATCGTGATGGGAAATGTCTTAAAATAACTTCTGTAAAACTATAAAATTTGTAATTTTTTAAAAAGACATTTTTTTAAATGTAATGACCATGGTTTATATACCTATATACCCCCTACTAGTAAATTGTCACCAATATTACCTAACAAGGTAGTTTGTAGGCCAATTCTCCCATGGTAATTATTTCCACAGATTCTCTAGCTCTTTATTACAGTAAAGACATTCACATTGATCTAATGTGTTCGTACAGATCCCAATTTACCTGTTTACCTGTTCGGACTAAGTCACCGGGTACCCATTTCACCTGTAGGAATCACCATAGGATTTCTACTAAGAGCTGGACATTTCAAGTGAAATCTTTTATTCAGAATTGAGAATTTTTAGAATAAAAAGCAGAGGTTCATTTTCTATAGAAATTTCAACAGTTATATCAAGATTAAGATATAAATGACCATTAATTACTTGATTTTCACAGGTACTTATTTTTTGGCAATTTTTTGAAATTATGAAAGGACCACTTTAATGTCCCTTGTTTAGGTACGTCTGAATAAATTTTAGCAAGATATTTAGATTTGGGATCCTCACGTCATGTATTAATACAATTTTTATAAAACCGACATTCGTGTACAGGCTTTATGTTTTGTCCAGATTGGGCAGGTTTGTTCGTTCACACTGGTTCTGTCTAATTTATACAGGTTTCCATCTTATTCTTGTTTCTTTTTATACAGGTTTTTTTTACTGTGGTTACAAAAAATTATGTAGTCCTCACAAAAACCTAAAAGTTGTATTATTATATTTTTTTATGTGTAAATTATTATCAGAAAAAAAATAAAATAATTGTTTGTATACATTGGGTTAACTTTATCTGCATGTAATTCTAGGCTTGTTTGAAAGTTCAAATGATTCTGAAATGATAAGAGAAATTAGAAACAGAATAGAAACTTACACACTGTATATAATACCCCAGCGATGAGCATTTATATATGTGAAAGGAAAGTTATACAGATATATAATTAGTTAATCTCTAATCTTAAATACTCCTCTTTTATTTTCATTTTGCCCCTGAAAGATTAAAAACTAAATACAGCCAAGTGTAATCTGATATGATATCCAAACTTTTTTCACCATTTAAACAAACAATGTATTCTTGTCAGTTCCCTCTACATAAAAAAGACCAGTGTGATCTATTGTACATATCAAGGCTGTATGTACATAGTCTACAGAGAATTTATTTGAATATAAATTATCGTGTAGTTTATAAAATGTGGATCCTGCTGTTTATATATCAAGCATCATTCCAAATAAAATTATTTAAGGTTTTTATTTTTTTTAAATCATATTTCTCCATACAAGTAAATTCGGTCATGTTCTATGGTAGTATTAAAACACACTGGTATAAGTCCCCGGTCAGATTGTAGGATATGTGTAAGGTTATCTAATATTTGTCAGAGACATTTATTATTTTACTAGAGATGAAGGCTTTGGTTTTGATGTCCAGCTGCCCTTTCTAGTCACAAATTATGTTAAACAAAACATTTTTAGTCTAGATGAAGAATCAAATGAGATTTAAATGAAATAATATCATCTATAAATAACTTACTACATCTGCCGAAGACTGGAGGTATATATTACATCACAGGTCTGGTAGGAGAAAGAATAGACATGGAATTATTGTGTTGTTACCGATACCTTTCCAGGACATACGCAAGCATGGCCTATTTTTATAAATGAAGAGAAAATGAAGATGCTGAAATGTTCCTCAAATGATATGGACTCAAACTAAAAAGGTTAAAATGCTGAAATATCAGATATTTGCAAAATGAAACTAAAATATGATTCAGATTTGTGTAATACAACTGAAATATGTGGAGTACAATTCTGGTTTGCAGAACATACCCGGTAACTAAAATATCAGATATTTGTAGAATACTTGTAAAGTGATATACTGATATATTTCTTATGGCATCAGTGACAAGTAACCCATAGTGATAATTGTAGATATTTTTATACAAGCATTTATATATTACAACAAATGTAGATTACTTCAAGTAATACAGATATTTCCTTGTGATAGTCTTACAGATGGTGTCATCAAAATTTCCTGATAATTAAGCA
The DNA here is from genome assembly GCF_002113885.1 of Mizuhopecten yessoensis. NCBI lineage: Eukaryota > Metazoa > Mollusca > Bivalvia > Pectinida > Pectinidae > Mizuhopecten > Mizuhopecten yessoensis. Next base: position 1,111,579 of record NW_018408911.1, on the reverse strand, counting down.
ACTTGCTGTCACAGTTAAAAGACAAACATTTTGTCACCATGGTTATAAGGCGAGTGTCTTGTTGTCATGGTTATATAACATGTGTCTTAATTGTCACCATGGTTATAAGGTTAGTGTCTTGTTGTCATGGTTATATAACATGTGTCTTAATTATCACCATGTTTATAAGGCTAGTGTCTTGTTGTCATGGTTATATAACATGTGTCTTAACTATCACCATGGTTATAAGGTGAGTGTTCTGTTGTCATGGTTATATAACATGTGTCTTAATTGTTGACATGGTTATAAGGCGAGTTTCTTGTTGTCATGGTTATAATAACATGTGTCTTAAATGCTGATAAGATAGGTGTCTTGTTGTGAGGATTATAAAACATGATGTATAATGGAGATATATTCACACTAACATTGAACAAGTGTTGTTTTTTCCCCTGACCCCCAAGTATTGATGATACATCCTATTTTGAGTGAGTTTCCATATGACAGTTGTCTGATGGGGCAGTAATAACTGACGGTTATAGACTATCTGCACACAGATAAATATGATCACATGTGTTTTATATTATGATACATGAAATTCCTAATAGGAACTAATACTTTGAAACATAAACTTGGTGTAGGAAAGGAAATGTATTGGGAGAAATTGACCATTGTATGAGGTACGCCAGAACTGTGAGAATTTGATGCTGATACCAGTGCTGTCAATAGTGGCAGTATCAGTTAGACCTAAGCTCTGTATAGATACTGTAGGATGCTCTGATAGCTCTCTCTCACTGCTGAACTGGTTATTGTGTCTGTCACATTGTAGCCAGTGTACCCAGACTTCATTGGTCGACATAGCCCCGCCTTCCTTCCACAGACATGCCTGACTGACTGCCAGAAGTGCCCAGCATGAACTGGTCAGGGGTGTGGCCCTGACAGCTGTCAATCTCTGCAGCCCCGCCTCTAGTTGACTAGCCAGTTTTACTGGCCTCCATACAAAAGACTGCCTGCTGTGTGTTGGTGAAGGGGCGTGGCAGTGTGACTGAGAGTGGGCGGGGCAGATGGCTGGTACTGTAGGCCATGAGGAAGTAACTGAATGTGTCACCATGAATAAACATGGCAGAACAGTGGGTAGGCCCTCACCTGTTTGTTGATACAGACTGATGGTGTCACCGAGGAAAAGTGGGCTGGTTTGGAAGAATTTGTGACTACCTCACCCCTCATACAAGTAAGAACCTAGCCCCCTCCCCTCCAAACCTACAACTATGTCTCTGAAAACCTGATCGCTTGTTGGGCTATCTATTCAGTTGTTGAGGCAGATAGAATTCCAGCAAAAAGTAGCGAGTTGTGATTGGTGTTAGCAAGGTGTAGACTTACAATAAGCAGATCTAATCCTGTGTGCATGTATCCTCAGCACTCAAGTTTCCTGTGTAGGTCTACCCTACCTGTACTAGTGAACACCTATTTTTATGATTCCAAGATTCTGTATTGAATTGCCTAGCCAAAGTTTGGCTTTCTATGATGCCTTGGGCTTGGTGTGTTTGAGAGGGCACATCTTGCTCTGTACCCGAGGTGTTGGATTATTGGTGTGACATTCTAAGAGCAGGATTTCCCTGATCTCCATCCTCTGCCTCTGGACATTGTACCTGATTATGTACCTGTAGGGATATGGACCTGTTATAACACCTGTAGACCAGTTCCAGGTAAGTGTCATATGTACATCAGCCTCCGACACAGTCTCTTTACACCACAGCCTGCAGTACACCCAGCATACACTCCATAAAGATCCTATCGGAACGGCCAATTTTGAAATTAATTTTATTTGATAAAATCTTTATCATTGGACGCCCAGTTAACTTCTATTATCAAATTATAAACCCTATTTTGCGGGTGTTCATACACTCTGTTACGATTCTCAGTTTAATACATAGAAAACATTTCTGATTTTGTAAATAAATGTTTTCTATATATATCAGCTATTCTAGAAGTCACACTGGTTAAGTACTATATACGATCCCACTTGTATCTCGGCCTTTTATCAATACCCCAACTGGTATTTTGATTCAAGGAAATCTATCATCATGTGCCTTGTATATATAGTAACGGAACAGGAAAAATTTTATGTTATGTTTTCGAAAGGATTGAATTATTCTATTTATCAATTTTATGTCATTTTCTTCAAAATCAAAACTTTTTTAGTATTAAAACTGATCCTATCTGAAATAATACATCCTGGTGTATTATTTTGTCCTTTCCTTTTATCTGATATTTTTCGCGAGATACAGAAAATTAATTTCAATTGTTGTTCCTTATTTCTGTTTATTTATGAAAGATTAATTCCCTTTTTCTACATAAAATGCCAAAATATATTTATATCAATGCGGTAATAACTGTTTATCTTTTAAAGGAATGTTAATGAAATGTCTTCTTTTTCATTTTGATGGTACAGTACTATATATAAACAGAATTAACATTTGAACAATACTAAATGATACAATGTGTATAAATTTATATAAATAATCACTCTAAACTACAACCTAAAAGCACTTTGTAATTCATTTAAGTATACAATTAGGGCAAACAATCTCCTGTTAATTGAAATAGAGGTAGTTATTTATGTATTGTTATAATATATACATACATTTTATATTAGAATAATTTAGGTCATCAGAATTATCAGATTTTTGTAGAAACAATATTTACAAAAATACAAAAATTATAAAACAAACTTCTATTGACTTGAGAATATATTTTTATTTTAAGAAATCAATTGTTCACACTTATATATTTCCTTTTGTTGAAAGGATAGAAAATAGGAATTTTTTTTTGCCATTCTTTCTTTGGAATATCACTGACTAATATTACTCAAAGAGCTTGTGTACACAGCCATGCTGTGCGGCACACAAAGGGGCGTAGGGGACCATATTTAAACACACTTTATAAATAGTCTACAAAAGACATCTTGACATATGCGTAGACATAACACAAGCAGTTCCACCAAAAAAAAATTACGACAGTTCACTTAATTTTGTGGTGAATTCCTAATAATGATAATTAAATGGGACGGGTGTGATAAGGGTTGTGATGTAAATACAAGTACATTGTACATATGTTACCAGTTAATCCGAGGTATGCACGCCACTCCGCTCAATGACTGGTCCCTGTGCCATACCTGGGACATGACAGTCACGCAAGCTCCGCCACCTGTCTGGGACAGTCCCAGGACCAGACAGTCCCATTTCCTGAAAAAGACCCTTTCCCCCCAGCACCAATACAATTTGTCTTATATATATGTATTGTCTTAATACAGAGGATAGTCTGATATGTTAAGTCATTTGTCACAGGTACCTTAAGTAATTGTGAGGAAGGCCAGGTGTTGTGATAAGAAAACCCACTCATGCCTCATTTACCGGAATACTGCCCTAAGTCGTTTATGTCATTCCTAATGGCCTGTAAGCTATCTGGGGGAATTGTGGGCCACTTGTCCACCCAGTAGGGGAGGGGGTCACCAAAACCTTGGCAATATACTACACACAGGTTACATAGTCATCAGATAATACAACAAAATTAACGAGCTCTTTCATTTTCTGGTGTATGTTCATCTTCTGTTTACCTTTAAATTAAAAAAATTGCAAGAGTATTTGTAAGAAATATTTGTACTTCATGCTTTGTTGAAAATATGTTGTGAAGATTTTTTATTAAAATAAAAGAAACTCCAGAAGTTGTATAATTGTTAAAAAAGTGAAAGCATAAAAATGCAAATTGAATTCCTTTTTGTTACAGATTTATTTTAAGTCCATATGCAATGCATTATCCATTTGTATGTTTCTGTATATCGGTGTTTCCTGGGTATAGTATATCATAACATGTACTGGGTAGTTCTCATTAGGTCCATATTATCAACCTCCCAATACAAGTTTGTTTAGTTCCGTAAAATAATTAAGGCCATGTCAATTTCTCACCTGTCTATACTTACCTGACATTTCTCCATTCAATTCTGTCAAAAAAAGGCTGAATCCGGTGTTAATTTGTTCATTCAAATATACTTACCGTATTTCGTAAAAGTAAATGATGCTAAATCAAGCTTGTCTCTGTATGCCGTCAATAAATCAATGTCAGGATTGCCGTCATTTTGTCAAAACGACCCAATTCTTTTTTTTTTAAATCAATGAAGATCTTTAAAAACATCAACGTCTTATCCTGTTTTTATACCCCATCAGAATACTTAAACTGCTAAACTGAAAGTGCATTTAAATCAGTCTAAGACTTCTAATAAGAAATAGTCTGTTCCATTACAGTAACACGGAACAACAATGTCAAATTCTGTCGGAATACATCATATACCTGGCTAATGTCTCCAGCCTTTAAAAGTACAAAATCAACCTCTTTTTTTCAAATTGTCAAAGTGTCAGTCTGTTTCGTATCGTTCAATAAATCACTGCCTTTCTGAGATCGGTGAATTTAGGAAGTTCATTATTCTAATGAAGATTCTAGGTTCATTTCTCTGCCATTTTATTCACAAATATGCGTTGACTATGGCTATAGACTGAAGCTATTGACGAAGACTAGCAGAGATGTGTTTGGTTAGGCCCTCTGCTATTGACATATACACAGGCCTTCACAGAATTCTCTCGCCACTTATAAATATTTATTTTGTGGGGTGAGCGTTTTCTATATTGTCCCCTTTTCTATACCTTTTATAACAAAGCTGTATGGGTGGAGAATTTAGCAAAGGAATCGGAAATGTAGCCGGTACTCGGATATAATGGCCCATGTTAAGAAGTCTGTGATATAAACAAATGATGATGGTTTACGTTGTAAATTTAATTTTCCTACTCAAGTGTATGTCCGATTTTAGTAAAAGTAAAATTGTATGTTGTTTTGATGACAAAGATATTACAGTAGTATATGCCTTTCTCACAATACAGAACTGTACTGCAGATACACTCCTGGAAGTGTTTTTGATATTTTGACAGAAACCAAAACTTGTTAAATTCTACACATTGATATAAATTTAGAATTGTTTTCTATATTAATTATTAATTGGTGAAAGTAAAAGATAGAGCAGTACTAAATGGTATTGCAACATAAACTGGAATATTTAGGGGATGGGAAGTCAGCTCAACTAAAAGTATGATCCAAACAGAACAAATTTGTTTTAATATTGCTGCCCATTTCATATAAAAAATATATATATTTATGATTGATGTTTCCTTTTACTAGTTTCAGTTATGAATCATAATTCATTGAGATGAAACTAATAAATATATTTATAATTGATGTTTCCTTTTACTAATTTCATTAAGATGAAATTAATTTTGAATGATATTTCATCCTAGAATTGACAAATAACAATTACTCACATTAAATGTTATTCTCGACTGTTCGTCAACATTTGACTTTGATACTCGACGACTGACGGACATCACAGACATTATTCCCCGTAGATTATGTCATTACACCTTGTAAGCTCCGACTTTCTCTTTCTTTATGATGACATTACCTTACATTGTTGTATATCCTTTACGTCTATAACTGCATTATAATTCATCCTTTATTGATATTTGTCAATTATGTTTCTTGAATCCAGTCTGTACCCAGTTAATGTTTATATTAGGAACCATTGCACTGGATCATGTTTTGAGTATACATGTTCCTGTTATGATTATATACTACAGTTGGAGTAGCACACTCTCTCTCCATACTCTATGTGATGGACCTGAGAAGTATTTACCTTGTTTTCACCTCTCTGTATCCCATAATTTAGTGTATTTGGAATACCTACGCACATTTAAAAACCATACTGTATTATATAATACAATATATGGAAAACCATACTTTATTGTACTACAATATATGGAAAACCATACTTTATTGTACTACAAAATATGGAAAACCATACTTTATATCTATAGTATGGTTAAGATGCTGTACAGTACTTATAGTGTTTACTAGTTACACCTCAGTCCCACACCCTTCCGTCCTTTTATTTAAAAAAATTGGTAGACCTTTTTTACGTGCCGTCGCACAGCAAATTACTTGCCTAATGTAGGTTATTCACGGTTTTCCGTGAACTTTTCAGTTCTATTGAACAGTCTTTGAACTTAAAATTTTCCACATTATTAAATTGATAATGATTAGGGTTTGTCAAATCGAATGTGAAGGGTTAACGACAGAATCCCGTGGTCTACTTCAAAATCTCTCTACCCCAATTATTATTAGTTAAGAGCTAAACCTCAATGGTAAGTAGAAGAGAGTACCGCTATTTGCTAGAATTAGTTATTATGTCAAATTGAAATAATTAGGACTAGCTACTATGTCTACATCGCATGTGTATATGTCCTGAATTGATCCGTGCTCGTAAACACCAGTCACGAAAACATCTTTACGGGCTGTGATAGGTGATAGCTAAATCACCCATATAAGGCAACTGTTTTAATTGGTGAAATCCTTTCCTTGTTTTATTCCTAAGTTGTCAAATTTACGATTCAAAACAAATTTTAGAAATTTAAAAAAGAAAGTCATAAAAGGTCTTTCATGTATGTCAATAAAAGTGATTGGAATTTATTGTTCTGTTGTGTCAATTACATATTTATAATTAAAAACAAATCAAGAACTTCAGTAACTTTCTTTAGAAAAACAACAATGATTAATCCAGGATAAAGGATGTTATGTGGCTAAATATTTGTTGCAGTGTTTGTGACACACATGATACTCAGGATGTTAAAGCTTATTAGAACAGGAAGATATTTTATTTCAGTTGCTTATTTCAAACTGAGTGTGCTTTTTAATGGGAGTATGAGACTTTAAAGATAGATAAACCACTTTCTAAACATTACATATTTTTGTTTTCTTATTAAAAAAGAAAAAACAGTACTATATATATGAATAAATATAACACTTCATGATTTACTTCAAAATCCCACCCAGATCAGTTGTTAGTTAACAGAGGACTTGTGGTGTGTTTGTGTGTTATACTTTCAAATTCAGAGGGCTAAGTATTTACCTTGCCATGATGGTATAATCAGTGTATATAGTAAATTAAATGGCATGGTAAATGATAGTTGTTGCATTTAATGTTTAGCATTAAAACAGCTACTTATCGTGGGCCAAGTGTATGTCTTAATCTTTTATTACCTATCTTTTAAACTTTCTTTACTGGTATGTTAGGGAAAATTTAGAACTCGATGATTGAAAATGACCATAATGCTTTATATCTTTGAAATTATGAAATATTACCATAACATTTGTGAAAATCCATCTTTGAAAGCAGTAAATACCAATTTTTACTTCAAAAAGAAATATTTTAATGATAAAAAAACGTGGAATTCATTGAAAATATTACTAGTGTTTGAGTATTTTCTCTCAACTGGACTGTTGTTTTAACATCATGTTCCTACAATTTCCATTCTTTGGTGCTGTGAAAATTTCTCATTACTATAAAAGCACCTACGCTTTGTCCGATACATTTATTTTTATGTCACAGTGACAAGTAAGGTGAAATGAATATTTATTCAGAAAATTAATTAATGAACAAATGTGTGTTAATATTCCTGTCATAATTTCAAGTCTTCAGGAATATGAGGTCCGAGTACAATCACAAAAATATATATATACATCTGTTGTTGATACTACATTACGTAATTTTTCGAAATCTGCTGCTTCACAACTCAAATTTTCTCAGGTGGACACTGGAAGGGGATTGTTGTTGCTGGAGTATAAATGTCATTGTACCAAAAACAATAGAGCTATACAATTAATTTATTTAATGTAGAAAGTCCTAGTGCTCTTTATAGTATCTCAAATGTAAAAAGAGTTACAGTTTTAATTTACCAGCTTTATTTTCCCCAGACTTTTAGAGGCTTGCCCATTTACAATAGCAATAGTTATATTATGTATATGCAAAAATAAATACTTTCATCATAATTTCCTTTTTTCACAAAAATGTTTGCTACACATGTTTTAACCCCCAGACCTTTTGATTGCAAAGCAGGGAGCTTATCCAATGCACTATCACGCCGTATATTATTTATATTAAAACTTTACAGCAAAATCAATGGAAAAAAATGAGAAAATGTTCTTAACTTACTAAAACAGCTTCAATCTTTATGAAGATAAAGGAACTAACATCAATTTAACAGAAAAATAACTTTACAAGACCTGTAAACAGTACCTTGAAATATTTTTACAAATTGATATTAGCGTCAGATTTAAACTTTAACACCACAGTGACACATGTCTTATCTGACCCCTGAGTATTTTGATATATTTTGGATAATCCAACATAATTTTGTGGTCAGATTTCCTATAAAAAATACCAAGAAAGACCTGTGCATTTTGACTGATACTGTATAATCTGACCAACTATGTTGTGTCCCACAGGCTGTTGGATTAGACAGATTCCACTCTACTTGAAAGAACATCACACCATATATATTTTCATGATAATGCTAGGAATGGGACTGAAACACTAATGTGATTGTAATGGGAAGAATGTTATTTGTTTTTGATGCATGTCCTGGTTGTAATTTAATGAATGTTCCTTAACTTCAGGAAATTCCTTAAAGTTTTCCCATTGGAAAGCACTGTTGGAGTTAAGGATAAACCATGTGGGGGGAAAAAATCTTAACTTAATTCAACAATGTTTTCCGATGGAAAAGTTGAGGGATATTCATGATACAGGAACTTGTTCAATAATAGGTCACAGAGAATATGTCCTTCGAAAGCTCTTCAAAAATTGGAACTTTTAAAGTGATATGTATAATACAAGTTGTCATCTAATTTATTTTCTACTGTATGTCAGCCTGGGAAAGATAATATTGAAAAGTTGGAAAGATTATATTTGTTGAATGGTTAATATTTAAATTAAGTTAATTTCATGAGTCTTTGGTATGTTATGTTAGATGGTCAATTTGTTCATTTAATTATAAGAGTTATTTATCATTTGTATTTTGGATATTTGAGTTAATATCTGGAGTTGTTACCTGTACATTGAATGGTTGAATTAGTTTGAATTACAGTATTTATCCTGCAATAAGCCCAGGGGGACAACTCGTAATATTTAACACAAAATAGTGAGGTTGTTTTATTACATGACTAATGACATAACAATTGCTGACATTTGTTAATGTATTGCAGTAAATATGGGTGGGCTTATTACCAGGCATGGGGCTTATTACCAGGCATGGGCTTATTACCAGGCATGGGCTTATTACCAGGCATGGGCTTAGTGTCAGATAAATAGGGTACCAAATTATGTAAACTGTACAGAAAGGTCAACAACTGTGTGTTGAATGTTGAATTACTGAATTCTGTCTGTAGATTTGTGAATTTATTGTATGTTGATTGTTGAATGAACTTATATACATAGTTACCAAATGTATGGTGAATGGTGGTTGAATTCTGTGAATAATGGATTTTTGTCTGTAGATTTGTGACTTTGTTGAATGTGAGTTACAACTGTATGGTAAATGGTGGTTGAATTCTGTGGATTACGGAATTCTGTCTGTAGATTTGTGACTTTGTTGAATGTCGAATAGTCTAATTGTGTAACCTGTACAGAGTTGGCTGTCACTTGTAACTTAGAAGTTATGTGAAGTGTAAAGTTGGATAAGTGTTCATGGTACCATAATTTACATTCCAATTTGAATTCTGTATCCCCTTGATGATCTACATTAATGCCATATAATTTCATCCTCTTTCCAGACCTTCTGAAAGTTGAAGGGTAGAGAGGGCGGCCATTAAGTTGCCATGAAAATAACAAGCAACTTTATACTTTCCAAAATAACTTGATTACCTTTACATGAAGTGTAGATAATTAATTCAAAGTCAAGTTGCTCAATATATATAAAGTCTATCACTGTAGTGTGATGGAGACCCAGATATCACCAACAGATTGGTGTGATATTTTGAAATAACTAGATTTAGGCTTAGCACATTTATAGACATTAAATGTCTTCCCTACAACTTAACACTTCACCATCATCCCAGGTAATCAATTATTTTTCAATTCTACTTTTTAAAAGTAATCTTCAGAAGTTCAGTTGTCCAGCAAATTATTGACAATAAACAATAAAACAGAGTATGGACAGAACAGGTATTTTTTGCCAGTTTCTTGGGGGGGGGGGGGGGGGGAAATGAGATCAATCTGTTGAATGTTGTGTATAAACATTAAGAGACTCGTGTTTTTGGTCGATAATAACTCATAAACGTCTTAAATGATGTCTCCTAAAGGTTCAGATGAATATATAGTGATGTCACTATTGTACCCATCTGTTACAAGACTTTCAAAGACCTTGCAAATCATCAATCATTTTCAATCCGACCTTTGACCAGAACACATTGATTATGCATGTTTCCTTATTAGTTTATGTATATAAATAAATATTACTTCAAAGTGCTTGGGTTATAACTTAGTGGTAAGTTGACTATTATTCAAACTGAAATGTGACTTGTTTCACCATTTTCTGAACAGTCTATCATACAACTTACCATTTTCATTGAATGCTGAAGTCCTCATTCCTCTTCCCAAAGTACTGAATGATAAGGTCCAGACCCAGACAGTAAACCTTGATCAGCATTTTAGATTGTCTTTGATCAGTTAAAAAAACTTTTGATTGTAATATTAAAATATTTGTCAGAAAAGGTTAGTTTACATGTTGACCTAAAATAGTTTAGAGAGTTTTTCAAACATGAATATGAAACTCCTTGTTTTGTAAAAATATTAATGAATATATGTTAATATAGTTATATAGTAATATGTTATTGTTCAAGAAATGAAATATACTAATTCAATGATTTTATTTGTGTTCCTGATATCTCTGAAGCAACATAATTGTTTTAGAAAAATTATCAAGAGGTTTTAGGCGTGTATTGTTTCTAAGTTGGTGGATTTGTCAAGTGGAAAAAATTGAGTTTGATGAGGCTAGAAGGAAGTTAATGTTAGGAACTTTCCTCCTCCTTCTCTGTCAATGAAGGTTGTCAGGAAGTACTCAGGCCTGACCTATCACTACAATGCTGGGCTATCCTACACACACATAGAACATGTTCAGTGTTGTTTAGGTTATCGGGGCTGGACAGCGGATAATTAGTCTACTCATTATCACATCACTAGGCGTAAGACGGTCCGTGTTGATGAGCTGTCCATGCATTAGTTGGGTAAGTGTCTGTTACTGCCATCTATGTAAACAAACAAGTGGAAAACTTCATAGTAGTTTGTATAAAAATGTTGATAACGTAACCTAATGTTTTGTTTCAATGGATTATAAAGTAAGACATTTATAAGCACTCTTCTTAGATTAGGTGTTAAAATTTAATCGACTGAACTGTTGAATTCTATCTAATGGAGTAAATAACTTAATCCACCTTTCTTTTGCTCAATAGATCTCTTTCTTTCTGTCTAATGAGATTTCAAATACCTATACAAAGTCTGTCTTTATTTTAATTCCTATCGGAGTTAAATAACTATAACAAATAGTCTTATTTCTTGATTCCAATCAAGTGAAGTTTCAAATGTCAATACAAAACTTAATCTCTATTCTTGTCTAATGCAGTTTAAAAATTACGGTTTCCTCTAGTTCCCCCTCCCTATCACTTTGTTTCTTGTGATTTAATCAATAATACAGGTGATACCTATATATATCTCTCACATTGATGTGTTACACCATCAATTAAAAATAAGCTGATTTTGATGGAGAACGTGTTATTAACATCAAATTATTGATATGTTTATATCTTGTGAAAAGTCAGCTTTTGTGGGACTTACCTTAATGTTAAATGCCAGAACTGTAAATTTAAGTTTTCACATCAAAATTATTTCAAGGAGAAAATCAAATCATTCCCATCAGATACGAGTCAGTTTGTTAAGTGGCATTGATAAATCTCAGGAATAGACGGCTAACTTGTTTACATTGCAATGCAGAATAGGGATTCAGTAAAATGTTCATATGCATAATATGCAATAATCCACGGTTATTAACCAATGACAAGTGTCATACCATGGTCTAAAAGTGATAATTTTTAATGCAAGAACATGTATATTTTGTTTTTGAGTTTAAAAAATGAAGAAAATATCAGTGATTTAAAATTTATTTTAACAAGTCATGAAACTAATTGATTAAAAAGTTTTCTGGAAACTTTTTCAAGTAATTTTTATTGATTTTTCGTTTGTTGTTTCATCTATATGTTTCTGTGTTGCATTCTCCTAACATGTCGCTGAACAATTAACCAGACGGGACATGTATTGTAACCGTTGCCATTTAAAACAACATTTGTCGGCCATTGTTTAACTCTTCTATCAAAAAGTTTTCTAATCTCATCCATCTGTCTTTGTGAAAAGACTCTAAAAAAAAAGTTGATAATGGCTTTCAATTTTAATTGAATAATCTAATGGAATACTGAAAGTTTACTCAATAATTAGATGTTTGTTATAATATTTAATTTTTCATTAACGTTATCTTGTGTATTAAGGTTGTAGATTACATCTTAAAGAGCACAACTTTTATTCATCCAGATTAAAATTCATAGTTTCTTGTAAAAATGTTTAAATGATGTAAAATGGTCATGCATTATGTATTTTTAAATTTGAATATTTTATTAAAGTTTAAAAGTGAACAAAGTTTTTGCTGAAGTCCCAATGCAAAAAAGTCATTTTGGTAATTTGGTTAATATATTTCTTCAAAATAAAAATACATATTGATGAAGAAAGAATATAGAAATGATATTTTAGAATATATAAACATTAACAAAAATTGTACAAAATGCATTAAGGACGAGTTTTAAAAAGCGTGTTTGTTAAAAAAATAATTATTTGAATTGTCTAATGAATATAAAACAATAGACCAGTTTTAGTCAGGCCACATATTGGTTGTCTTAGGATTCAGTGGGGTGTATTATAATGTATGCATATTCCTGGCATTAGAGGTCAAGGTCATCCATGTAGTCCAAAACCTCAGCCAAAATTTGCCTAATTTCCTTTGAGTGTGGACATGAGTGGGCCTTGCTCACACTAGAGAAACACCATGTTATCACCATAGAGCCTTGTGTCCCCCTCCCCCACCACCACCAGAACAGCTCCATCTTGTGGCTAATTAATTCCCTGTAAAACTGGAGATAACCTCCAGCTAAGATTGATTTAATTTATCAATGGGTGTTGATCAGGGCTCTACAAAGGGGCTAGATTAATAGGAAATGGTGTAGGGGAGAGATGATATAATTGGTGAATGGGGAGGGGGGGGGAGGGGTTATTATAAATATTTTCTCTGGTCACTTCCAAAAAGACCCATTCCTCTTCACATTTAAATACTACTTTACCAAGGAATCTCATTCTTCCTGATCTCATCATACCATTATAGATGTAGAGATAAATTTAGTGAATTAAGTGGATCATTTTATTTCATTAATCTACGGAATTTTGTCAGNGGGGGGGGGGGGGGGGGGGGGGGGGGGGGATTTCTTTATTTTTACTTCAAATTAAACAAGAACAAGGTATTGAAATTAACTTTGATTGACACAATTTACAGTTATTCATTATGACTGAAACAGCTATTTTTATGAAAGAATTGAAATTAAATTAGCTATATTCTATCAAAGGAAAGAGCAATCTGCCTTATGGAACATATTACCTACTTGTTCCTGTCAAGCTGACCTTCCACATGTTGTATGTACATGTCCATGATAGGAAATTACCAGTACATAGACAGTATATAGCCCAGTATCAGCTCCACAGCTTTGTCCTTGTATAATTACAGATAATACATGATGAATCGGAAACTTTTTCATATATTTTACGATTTCCTGTGGTAAATAAAAACGATTGAAGTGAAATATCACTTGGACAGTTTTTTTGAATTTAAGGATTTTTGTTTTGCTGAATATGCATATGAAGATGAATATATAACAATGCTTTAGAAGAGATTGCCTTCAAATTCAAGGTACATCAGCAGAACCTAAAACAAGGTTTATGTTTTTCCTTGTATTTGATGTTTAGTTTTATGGGAGACCGACTACAGATTACTTATTTTTATGGGATTTGTTTATATATGTATAACAACAGCACCACTCAATGGGTGAGATTACAACATTAACTTCTCCAAACTTGAGAAACACGAAACATTGTTTCTTTAAACTTAAAATAAAAAAAATAAAAAAATTGGCTTAAATGAATTTGCCTTCAGAATAAGAATGTTCAAAGTTTGGTATCTTTGTTTATTACAGAGAGGAAGGCAAATGCAAATAAACTGTCAAGGTCAAGTTATTAAGAAGGTCCATTTAGAAAGTATTGGTCTTGGATCCTGGGATATTGACACTCAAAACAGACTGTAGCCCAGGACTGGTGGCCATGCCATCTCCTTAGAGATTGTTACTGGCTGCCACTTGGCAACAGAGGTGGGAAATCCCACTCAGGGTGGGGCCCTGGTCCCTGGGGGCTTTAGCTAGGCCCCTGGAGTGACACCTACTTCCCACCAAATCATTTCCTCTCAGAGTGAAGGGGACAGCAAGAGGCCTATTAAGCAGGATATCTCTCTCCTCCAGTGGGCACCCCAAAGGAGGCTCCGAAGGGGAAATGAATTGTTGAAATTAAAACATTTTTCTCCATATTTTGTAATAACCATAAATATAAAGGTTTAGAAAATATTTGTTATAGAAATGGTACTTGTTTGTAAGATTGAAATATTTGGAGTTTAGTTGTTTTTTTCTTCACTTTTTATCAAATCTTTATACTTTTTATTATTGCAATATTCCTGATATTTAATCACAATCTAATTCATGTGTAACTTATGAACGGTTGATTTTATTTTCACTTCTACTAAAAAATATTGTTGCTGGATTTGTGCATGAGAAAGTTGATGTCGGGCATTGTGGCTCAGTAGACACAAAGCTTTTACAAAGATTACCATGGTTACCAACACAGAGTAAAAATGTACCATGTTAACATATGTATATATAGTAGTCTGCCCCACCCCTTGGGAGTCTAGAACCTCACCCCTATTCTCCTACTGAACATATTTCCCCTAAGGGGATATACATCATAGTTGAATGCAATTTTATAGTTGAAAGCTTAACCATATGTGTGTATATATATAGATTAGAGGAATTCTTGTCCCCATCCTATGATCAATGAATTGACCAATGGTCCTAGAGACTGACCACCCCCTACATGGGATCCCCTGTAGTTCCCCCAAGGAGGTGAATTATCTGGAGCCCCACAGGAGATAGGAGTGACACTCCCCCATCATCTATAGCAGCCCCTGTGATTGTACATACAGGCATACACACATTCTCAAGTCAGGCTGGGAGCTGCCACACGTGTGTGACCCAGAAACTTTGGTGTTTTGAGTCATGAGGGTGTAGATGTGTAAACTAGTTCAGAGAGAGGCCATGTTTGCTGGGATGTTTCTTCCTCAGTTCTGTGGCTTATAGGGGTCCCATGTGTTACCCTGTTGACCAACAAACATGCTGTGGATTTACGGCCAGGAATCTCGGAGTTTGTGAGAGTTGGACTTTGCGTCTTATATACCCCAGATTTGAGCATAAGTACTCTCTTCAGCTGTCTTACAAGTCAGCGTTTTGGCATCTGGAGGCTGGTATTGTTGATGTGCCTACAAGGACCAGACTGCAGTGAGACTGAATGTTGTGCCTGGTGTCCCCGGGACTTCTACCGCTCTGTACCTGCTCAGGTCGGGTGTGATTTGTGACCCCTCCCAGGGGACTGATCCAGCCCAAACATCACCTCATACAACTCACCTGCAAAAATGATTCTGGGTAGTGAAAATCCTAACTTACACCATGTTTCGCTCATTCAAATTTCACCACCGGGATCCCCATTGGTGAGTTTTTCGATGACCTCACAATATCAAGCGTGATGACCTCACAATGATTGTGACCTCATTACATCTTTGACCTATTTGAGTTTACACTTGCAGAGAGCAGCAGTCTGTAATGTATTGGTATAGGTCACATGCAATAGTGTGAAATGTCATATGTTTTACTTGTTTTTGGGTGACACAAGTAAAATTGACTTCAGATATTTAACGTGGTGAAATCTCAAACTGTTGGTAGGGTCAACTGTGATCCTGCTGTGTCAGTGACATTTATATCCACAAGTTCTTCAATGTCAGCAGTATTTTCTGTGACATCGTAACTTCAGTGACATCTTCTTAGTTCTTTCTATAGCTATGTCATTGACATCATCCACAATCTCATCTGTGTTGATGACATTGTCCGAGTTCTCGCTGTGTCCATTAAGTCCACTGAGCTCGCATTTCGTAAATAAGGTTGTTGGAGATTATCATTTGCTATTTTTTTCCTCGATCGAGTGTCAATCCTTCAAATTTTCTATACATTCAATTAAATACAATTGTAATAAGCGGTTCGTGTATCTTCATGTGATGAGGACAGNGGGGGGGGGGGGGGGGGGGGGGGGGGGGGGGGGGGGGGGTCATACAATGTTTTGTTGTTAACTTACCTTTCTGAAGTAGTTCTGTGTATCAACTGTTGTAGTTCTATTCAAGCGTGACATTGACTGTCAGTTGGTTGTTTTCTTTAAGTTACCCTGAAGTCAGCCACTGGTGTGTAAGGTGTTGGGCCTGGGGCCCCGAGTGTTTAACCATTATGGTTGTCTGTAAAGGCTAATAACACATGTAACCTCTTTATATTTTCCAGTTGAAGCGCGCTCGGAAAGAAGCTGACAAGCGTGACGACACTCCGGACAGGAATCTAGTGGACCAAGGGTAAGTTTGTCTGGTCACCACCCTGGTCATTTGTAGTCGTACACCTGTAATTGTAGGTCTTTACCTGAATTAGTGACACAGTACTTACCAGACTTGCAACACCTTCAGACTTTATAAAGTACCCAAGACTTTACTCTGGTATCAGAATGACATTGTCGGAGGAAAAGGTGTTGGATTGTAAAGGTGACTTATAATACCATATTATTATTATTATTTACACAGGTTCTAAAGACATCTACCTACCACAAAACCCTTACCTCATTCCTAAACTATTTTTCTAACTATAAATATCTCAAATTGAAAAGTTCTTGTGAAATTACGCATATAGGTACCTAGTCTTTTACAAATACCTTTCTATACACAACAGGTGTGTACAGTTAATGAGCTGAAATATTTGGGACCACTTCTACAGGGTTCAGTAAAGGCAGGTCACACATGACAGATTATACTGGGTTCAGTAAAGACAGGTCACACTGGACATATTATACAGGGTTCAGTAAAGACTGGTCACACTGGACAGATTATACAGGATTCATTGTAAGACAGGTTATATTGTACAGATTATACAGGAAACATTGTAAGACAAGTTGTATTGTACAGATTATACAGGATTCAGTGTAAGACAGGTTATAATGTACATATATTACAAGGCTCTGTAAACAAAAGGTTATAATGTACATATTATAAAGGGTTCAGTGTAGACAGGTCATACTTTATAAACATTACACGGCTCAATACATACAGGTGATATTGTACAGATTATACAAGGTTCAGTGTAGATGGGGTATACTGTGTAGATTTTGCAGGGTAAAGTGTTGACTTGTTATAATATACAGATTATACAAGTTCAGTGTAAACAGGTTAAACTGTACAGATAATACAGGTTCAGTGTAGACAGGTTATACTGTACAGATTATACAGGTTCAGTATATACAGGTTATACTGTACAGATTATACAGGTTCAGTGTAAACAGGTTATACTATACATATATTATACAGGTTCAGTGTAGACAGGTTATACTGTACAGATTATACAGGTTTAGTGTAAACAGGTTATACTGTACAGATTATACAGGGTCCAGTGTAAATAGGTTACATGTAAGATTGAACAGGATTCAGTGTAGACAGGTTATTATATACTGATTATACAAGGTTCAGTATAAGTTATACAGGGTTTAGTGTAGACAGGGTATAATATACAGATTATACAGGTTCAGTGTAGACTGGTTACATTTCAAATTCATTATAGACAGGTTATAATTTACAGATTATACAGAGTTTAATGTTGACAGGATATAATGTACATATTATACAGGGTTTGGACAAGTGGGTGTAAGTAAAGTGTTATCTGACTACTGTATAATCTGTAAACCTGTATAAACCAGACAAAATTATACCAAATCCTACTGCCTAAATTTTTATTGAAATTGTATCAGAACAGTGTTTTTGAGAACACTTTGGTGTTATAGATTACAGTAGGCTTCACCATGATTGTATTGGTAGAATTTGAAAGCAAAAAGGATTGTTATGTTATATATTGACAAACAATAACTTTGCTTATAGGAAAACAAAGGCTGTTATGGTTGGTTAGACAATTTTGCTTTGTGGATATACTGTACATGGAAAAGATGAAAGAACATATCAGACAATGTGTTTCATTATTTTCTACTCATTTAATGTTGGGAATGGTTTGGAAACCCTAAATGATAAATCATTAATTTCCTGTGCAGTTAAACAAGAGAACTATTCGTTCTGGAGATAGTCTAAACTTATAAACATAGTCGGTAATATAAGTCTCAGCAGACAGACTCTAATCAGTACAACTGCAGACAATTTATTTACCAAAATTAATGATTTTCCTAACAAGTCACAGCTGTCTGCATTCTATTACGTGGACTTTTAATTTCAATCTATGATTATGACATTTATGTGAAAACAGCAGCATTAAAAAGATACTATTGATGAATTTACACAAACTTGGTAGTAGGTCTGGTTTGTTGGTGATGGAAATATGGAAGAATAAGGGGTGATACAGGTAACACAGGTGTCTGGGTAGGGCTGTAGTGTTATGGCCAGGTATATAGTGATATGGGTACAGTAACACAGGTGACTGGCCAGGTATATAGTGATATGGGTACAGTAACACAGATGACTGGCCAGGTATATAGTGATATGGGTACAGTAACACAGGTGTCTGGGTAGGGCTGTAGTGTTATGGCCAGGTATATAGTGTTATAGGTACAGTAAGGTTATATATTAGTCGAATTAATCATAAGCCAAAAGTATCTACATAGTGTTCCATCAATATTTANCCCCCCATCCGACCCTTTTAGAGTTTTCGGATCTGCCCCTGTGGGTATTGTTATTATATGAATAACGTACTTCAGTAAAGACAATTAAAAAACCTGCCTAATATACACCAAACCTAGAATTGGCTCAAAGCCAGTGTAAATAAGGGATAGCAAAGGGGCCAGGGACAGGAAAGTACATAGGGTTTACAGGTGGGTAAGGGTTAAGGGCTGTGGGACCACAGGGGTCTGAGTTAAGTTAATAGAGATGGGGTTAGAAAGGGGAGGGTGGGAGTGGAGACAGGAAAGGTTGGGGTTGGGAGAGGTAACAAATGTTCTGTAACCACTGCCTCCTCAACCACTGCCTCCTCGCAGACATATTAGCACTATGTAATATCCCTGTCTGCCTACTATAACTTTGTTAGGTCATTTATGTTGTGATGGGATTTAGATTAATACAATTTCCTTGGATTTAATTTTCAGAACCTTAGGACATTAGCAACTTAAAACAAACATCTTAAACCTCTCACTCCCCCCATCCCACCCCCACCTACAAAATGTTTATGTGAATAGGAGTAATAGCTGATTTAGGCCCACTAACAAGTTGCCATGCTTGATATTCCCACATGTTTCTTAACAAATCCAGTCATTCCGGATGTTAAAGAAATCATTTGAATTAGTTCAGCTTTAAAAGTCCTTTGTGTCCAGCTTTTAAACACTGCACCAAAAAGGCAACAAGTGAGCTAGTTGTAGTGTTCACCCCTCACTGAGCAGAGCTGTGTGTTTAAGACAACCCGAGTCACACCTATGTGTGGGGATAAATGTGTTTTGGTCCACCACGGAGAGGCAAGGTGGATACAGACCCCATTCTTCTCCGGCCAGCCATCCATATAGGTCCACAGCTGTAATTAATGGCGGAGGAGAGAGCAGGGATTCCTTCCTTAATACAATAGCCTGTTGATCTGGGCCGTCTGCCAATCGCTGTCAAACGCACTGAAAATACTGTCAAAATGCACTTGTTTATTTTTAAATTGGAAGAAAATTATTAACTCATTGTTATATTCATGATACTGTTTTCATGTTAAAGTTGAAACATTCATTATTGAGGTTTTCTATGGAAAGGGTATATTTATATCCTTCTGGCCTTCATCTGTCAAATATTATGTATACACAATTTGTAAGGCCTGGTGAAATGCAGGTTTCAATGACACCTGACTGAAAAACAGATTGCTGCACATATGTTTCAAAGTTCAAGGTCATCATCTAAATTTTCGGAAAGGTCTTCTATTTCTGAAGACATTTGTTTAAAAGATAGAGCCATTGATGTTTTAAATGTTGATAAAAGATTTATTTCATGATTTTCATCAGTTAGAGACCAACTTCTCCACAAGTCCTTTACCCCACCCCTTAAATGAACCCCTGTCTGTAGAGACATGC
The DNA here is from genome assembly GCF_002113885.1 of Mizuhopecten yessoensis. NCBI lineage: Eukaryota > Metazoa > Mollusca > Bivalvia > Pectinida > Pectinidae > Mizuhopecten > Mizuhopecten yessoensis. Next base: position 1,091,145 of record NW_018408911.1, on the reverse strand, counting down.
TGTATATATTTACAACCTCCAGCACCCATTTAAAGAAAACACCAATTTTTGGAACATACATCAACATAAAGTGTTCAACCCCTAATCTGACCCCCTTGTATTCCAACATTCTGTCTAATCCAACATAATGATGTATGCCGTATGCCATTCTTTCTGAAATCAAGCAGAATATAACTGTGTATGTTGATGTCCATGTTCAACAGGGTGTCAGATTAGACAGGTTATTCTGTGTTGAAACATGAACAAACACACCCCCACACTCAATTTTAATAGATCTATACAAATCACCGACACACCATTTCCTACATGTAAACAGTCTGTGGACAAGACTTAGGAGAAACTTCCATTTCTTTCCTCCATTACAGCTCCGCTATATAAAGTGGCTTGCTATGTAGATGGCTTGTTAAATAGCTTCTGGAAGCCAATACCATTCATTATCTGCATGTAAGTTAAACAGCATCTCCCTCAAAGACGGAGTGGTGGAGAGTGAGAAACTTGGACACCATTGAGGGAGACCTTTTCCCCAGGTAATCACCCCTCAGATGCTAATCACGGGCAGGGCACTCAACTCAAAAACATTGTAATTGAGGTCAATTCCGACTCATCAGATATGATAAGACATCTAAAAAGGGGAAGATGAAGCTGGTGTCGGAGTAAATAGTCCTGTCTGACGGAAAACCAGTCAGGGGAGCTCCAATGCGGGAAGAAACTACCTTGATGCGTTTCCAACTAGCATGAGTTATCTACAGTTAATTACCTCTACCAATTAGTGAGGCTTAGATGATGTCAGAATGGTTTGAATCTCTCTCTTATTTAGATTCCATTTAAGATAAATATATTATCGGCATTGCAATTTTATTTTCTAGAGCAGGAGTGTATGTGGTTTGTTAACTGTGTCATACTTTTCTTAGTAGGACTGTGTACGTCAGCCATCATGAGTATGGACAATAATTGTGGACAGGTGTAACCTGTTTATTACCTATAAGGTGTCATTTGCATCCATACCAATATACCAACTGTTACCTGTATATTACATCTTACCTGTAGACTTATTACTTTATCTATCAGTTGTTACCTTACCTGAACAGGTATTTCCTGGTATTTAGGGTTTCCTGACCTGTTCACATGTGACACCTGTGTATTGTAGCACTTACCCTGACCCAAGTGTCACCTGTAGCCTCTGTAGTACACAGAATACAAACTTCTCACATCTGATTGGATACTTTAGGCACTGGTTGACAGCGATTGGTTAATTCTAGTCATGTGATACTGCATATAGTTGTTATATTACAAGATACTTTTGCAAACTGGGCCACAGCTACCTAGGTGATGACCTACTGAAGGGTCAAGACAAGATGACCACTGACCCTATCCTAGATGACTTTAACACTGATCTATCACTGGACAGTGGTCTATCCACATCTCCTTGGAATGACAGTTTGTATGACATACATTTTGCTTTATAATAATTGCTACCAAGCAATTATAATTTGATATGTAAAAGTCTTAGATATGGGTAAACATGATATATCAGTCTGGCTATAGAAAGAAGTATCATATAAACAAAAGGTGTAGGCTTTGTCCAGTAGGAACAAGCATACCTGTCAACTTTCTAAAATATGCATTGGAGCAATGTCTGTAAATAAACTAATACTTTTATATAGAACGCTCTGTGCTTGTGTCAAACTAACAATTGTAAGTGTTAAAGCGCTGTATATAAGGATAAATTGAAACCCACAAACAACATTCTATGTCTAAAAATCACCTACATTTTGGCAAATAGAAATATGATTGCTCCTTAACATTTGGTTCAGTTATAGTGACTGACCTCTTTATGTTTGTTCAGTAGTACTGAATGACCTTGATCTTTATATTTTGTCCAGTGGGAGTGATTGACCAGCAAATGTGCTGGGGTAATAATAAGACCAGACTTGACCATTAAAAACGGTCAGCAGGAAATTCTGTTTCAAAGAGTAATGTGCCTGTTTCTGTCCTAAGTGTCAACATGTAGAGTGACCATGGACTGACAGGAGATGACCATTGGGGAAAGGGTTATAGTTGGAGCGGGTTGCTGGTTGTTTACTGCATGTGTTCCTTGAGCTTAAACACTGTCAGCCTGTCAGCAAGATTGTTACGTTTGTAAAAGGGGTCTTTTATATCTTACATCCTTTAAATGATACACATCAGACCTGTCAAATTACTTTTTCTTTGATTTGACATTTTCAGTTGAAAATAAATGCTTTTGTGTAGAATTTTTCATGTGGGATTGATATTGATTTATTCAGATTCTATGTATGACGTCAAGTTTGTATTATGATGATAGTACATTATGTATAATCCTAGACAAATAAGTTATTATGAGATATTCTGTTACCCAGTCATAATACATGTACAAGCTTAGTATATTTCAGGTATTTCATTTACAAAATTGAATTATGAATTATTTATGTTTTTTACTTCAGGATTTTATGAAATACATTGTATGATATATGTTTGATTTGAGTAGAGGAAAAATATATGTTTAATAGAAATCTTAAACTTAGCCCAATGGTAAATGCATTCATAAAAATAATATTTTCGATAAATATAGTTATTGCTATGTTTGAGAACAAATATTTGATTTAGAGATATTTAATTGTATGTGTGATGGTAGCCCGCACACAGGTAGTGATGGCATGGGGAGGAGGGGATCTTATTATAATAATACTATGTAGGGGGGTCTAAGGGGAGGGGAAGCAATCAATAACACCTTACCAGGTAGTCAGATTCGGTCCTGTTTATTGTCACTGCAGATTTCTTGTTTGCTTAGTTCACCTCCGCTAAATATTCACTGTCGGACTAAAAAATTATCGCCAGGATTAAATAGCAAGATAGTTTTAATATTACTTATAAATAGACTTCTTAGGAAAGAATATGGAGTTGATATTCATTCAACACTGCTATTTAATTGTAATTTCAAGTATAAAGTACCCTTAATAGACAATGCTATATATTGTTATAAATATCAGCTTTATCAGGTTATGTTATTAATAAACATTCAGAATTCTTCAATGAGTTCTTTCCATTTTTCCCATTAAATTAGATGTATCATAAAAATCTATAATATAAATAAGACGCCATGAGATTAAGGATATCTCATGACCCAAATAAATAACTGTTAAATATTACCTCACTGTTATGTGAACCTAAATACATACTGTCCACCTCTGTATCAAAACATGTACCAATCATATTCACATCTGTACATGTCCGTCACCCAAACCATCCACCTGTGACTTAACTAGTACCAAACTGTCAACATTTGTACCTGATCTTTGTCCCAGTAAATATGTACACAAACTATTCACATTTGTACACATCCCTTTTCCAAAACCAAACATCTGTAAAATGCATGTACACAAACTGTCAATATGTGTGCATGACTGTACCCTAACCATCCCTACACTATAGCTAGCCTCCTCGGCTGGATGGGCCTGACATGTTCATTTGCCCAGAGGGAACAGGAAGGCATTTAATCTGTGTCCGCTTATGAATCAAACATGGCCGTCACCAATTGTTCCCCCAATCAAATGACTTCTATTGGGCTTCCATAATGAACACTGCCCATTTGGTTGGTTGTTCCACTGGAAATACAAAGACTAAGCAGTGTATTAGTACTTCATGGCGAAATTTTACCACAGAATTTGCATAATGTGTTAGATACTGTTACCACCAGTCAGAAATTGAATTATATTTAACCAGGATTTGAAAAAAATGATCAATTATTTCAGCATAGATATTAACAACTTTTAAAAATATCTGATTTTGTATTATTCTATTTCTGATATTTGAAATAGTTTTGAAGCCATATCAGTCATTTAATCATTAAATTGGTGAAATAATGAATTCCAAAATGTCCGTATTTTGAAAGATTGCTCTTTACCATGTCTCGGGGGTATTTTATCATTGTTGTAGGGACGTATTGTTGGTGTACTAAGTACATTTACTTTTAACTAATTTCTAAACACACTCAAATATCAAAATTAACATGAGCATCACAAATAATAAATAATATATTAAATTTAAAATTGGTTTTCGTCCAAACTTATTTACATGCCTACAGTTCAATAAGAACCTAGCTTATAGATATTGCTGTATAAATATATATATAAAAAGGCCAACAAGAACGATATTGCTTTCCTGTCTATATTCCAAAATAATGAAATATGAAGAAACAGGAAGAAATTAAAGTACTGTAATGTATATAAGGGCATGACATATAGAGTTTACAGCGCTTATCCTCGTCTACATTGGACGTACGTAGATAAAGGTTGATATCCCCGATATAAGGTGGATGTCATCATGATGAAACTTTCAAGAAATTACATGGACATTTCAAATCTAACGTGGAGGAGCGATATTATTTGGAAATAATTCTGTAGGTCGAGAGCTTTTATGGTTGTAAAGACCAGCCATTTATGGGAAAACAATTAAACTTGGCTTTAATTTGACTGATTAGATGCCGCCAAATGGTCGCTATCTCCTACAACTGTTTGATGGCTTCCTCTGTCAAGATGGTCATTTTTGTCGATTAGTCCCGATTATTACAGATAGGAGAAATCAAAATCCCCTTAATCTCTTCCATGACCTCTTGCTGGATAATAAATTTCTCTACGATATAAATTGTGATTTCCTCGAAATGTCCTAATCAATATCTGCCTCCATCTAGCTTAGCCTCGCCTGGCGGTTAGGCTTGAGGGAGGTCGCTCCCAGGCTCCACGCCGTATTCCTCCGCAATTGTTGATAGTCTGAGGTAATGGATTCTGACATGAAAATTATTGTAGCCGTAGATGAGAAAGCATTTTGCAGAACACATGTCATATTTCATTGAGCGCCAGTAGAGGGGCTAAGGTAGCGGTATTTATCTGATCTACATAAATCTGTCCGTTCATTAAAATAATCAAAATTGCATCAGGAAAGTATAACATTGGCAATCATAACAAAAATATGGATTTAAATATTTTTGACATTGGTACAAAGATGACCTTGTCAAAAGTCATGTGACAACATTGTAAAAGGTCAAGTTAATAATCTTCTAGTTTGCAATGAAGACATATCAAATCTGGTTAATAGAAATGTAACATGTTTTAGAAAATAGTGCAATATAACTTTAGAGGCCAGTAAAAAATGTATTATACAGCACATTCATTCTGTTGCTATTAATACTTCAGTTATTTTTTATCAATTGGTTCATGCTTGTCTTGTTACCGTAGAAACAATTTTAGGATGAGGTAAAATGTGGAGGTCAAATCCTTACTGAGTATGACCTGTTGCCAATTACTGGCAGAAATAGCCATGCAAGAGGAAAAAGGATATTGAGGAAATACATAGATAAGTTATTTACGATAACTCGCCAGTTTCAAGAAAAAACATTTCATGAACTATGAAGATAGACTAAGGCCAACTTCAAAAGGCAGGAAATAAAATGGAGTAGATTTATCATTCTAATTCTGCATACTTTTGAAGAATGCTTGCTTGGTTAAAATCAAGGTTTCCAAAGTAACATTTAACTAAAATAGTTGTGATATTTTAGAGTTGAACCATCATCATCATTTATGTATGGTGGTTGAATTGGGTACAATCAAATGGTTGTGAATATTCATGAGTTGTAGCTATGACAACATGTCAATGACAACTGCTGCTGTGACAATTAATGACAGAGGTATGTCACCGGAGACATCCATCTTAACTTGGGTAATATGAGGCTGGTATGAGAGTGAGGCTGGTGGAGGGGAGGGGGGCTGGTGTTCGGGACTTCAAACTGCCAGGTACATTTTTAGGCACTAGGTTTACCTTAAATACATACCTCCTCACTGAAATACTAATGCAAATTTCACTCCAGTATATCATATATTAAAAGTGACATAGTGAAAATGTTTACTGGATGGGTGTTCCTGGAAGTTCACCATCTTTGTTTGGAACTCTGTTACACAGCGGTTTGTGTTCAGTAGAGGTCTGGAGATCTGGTAATAGGTAGTTATGATGGAGCTTCTTTAGAGTTAGCTTTGGTACTGGGGTAGAGAATCTAGCTACAAAATTATGTATTACAATCCTTTTTCTTTCTGGTTGCCTATGATAGAAATATGTTTGCTACTTCAATTAAATTGATGTATGTATGTCCGTGAAGAGAAATCTGTTTCCCTATTTTTGCAGATATGTGTGTGTGTTTGTGAGAGAAATATATTTACAATATCCTGTTTAAAGTAGTATTTGTAGCTCTTTATGTTACCTTTTGTGTTCTGTTATTCAAATTTATACACCAGAAAATTGAATTCATCATTTATGTCGGCTTCCTTTATACTGTAAAGGAAACAAAAGAAAGGGAACATCATGTGAAAACCAGAGTTTACAAAAAGCACATTAAGATAGGGTTTAATGAGGCGGAAAATATATAATAACTTTGTACATATTTGTGGAAACCTCAGGCAGAAACAAGGTAAAAAAATGCAGCAGACAGTTCACCGAAAAAATGCATAAAAATTAAGGCACGATAAAATCTTTTGAAATTGTTTATTGAGTGGCGTGAATTGCGATGAGAGATTACTATTTGCGTGTTGTTTCGTTCTGGATCACTGGGTGGACAGGAATAAATAAACCTTTATCTAGAAAATTGATCAATTCTCTCTATTCAACATTCTTAACCCCCTAAAAAATGGCTACAATAGGCGGATGGGTCTTACAGATTTTTACAAACAACAAGCTGATATTTACATAGTAATGCAACATTTAGAAGTGAATTTGAGTTACGTTGGATCTGTTCCATTTTGTCATATTATTTCGTGGCTCTCATACATTTCAGGATTATAGAGTTACAACCTCTTTCTGTGGACTCCGGAGCACATCTAGACAGCAGTCATAGCTCACCATTAAGTTCTACCCCGGGATTAGAGAGTTCTACCCTCTCAACCAATGGCACCACAGACGGTAAGTGAGGGTAATTTGTAAACGTGTAGGGATGGCACACACAGGACAGAAATAACGACTTTTGTCATTAGTTCACCTGTGTATTTGATTCTTTTGTTGCAAATGAACTTGACATAGTTTACAGTTATTTAAATAGTATCTCTACACCAACATCAAATGTGTTCACCAATACAATAAACATTGTAGTACCTTTAGTAATACTCTGTCTAATACATTGGCTTATACACTGATACATTGGCTGATACATTCATACATACACTACATACACTGTGGTGTACATTAAAGGTAAACTCAATTAAAAATACCATTGCATTATCTCATTATTATACATTGTATTTACCAGTACGTTGTATTATACAGTAAGTGTTTTGAAAACGTACCAACACCAAAAATAACAATACTGCCTGTTTCTCTGTATATCTTGTGGATTCATGAATACACGAGACTTTTACAATTTACACCTCATGTAGATACTTACACAGGATGGAAGTGGTGAAATCATTGAGAAATACATTGAGAAAGGAAGAGAATGTGGCTATCAAAACTAAATTACACGAGAAAAACTTTGCCCTAAGACACAGAGCAAGCTCGCTAATATCACAGATGTACTGTTAAGACTTTATCAAACACACCTACTCCACAAAACAGTTCAAAGTACACCGGCAGCTTGAGATAGGTGTGTTGAATTGGTTTCCTGATTTCACTTTAATTGGCTCTTGTAATGGTGTCTAACAGAGAGGGCTATAAAAAGGCTCGTCTGATTAGATCAAATCTTGATTAAATGTATCTTCACTTTCACCCTGATAATGAAGAGGTGGGTTATCTCCTCAACAGAAATTGTATTTAAGGAGGCAACCAGAACAGGTTCTACGAGGCGGCGTTTGTGTCCATTTGTCTAATTCTGTACTCTGAGTATTCATTCCCAACTCCAGTCGTCTACACACATACATTGCCACAGACAATCTGTACCATAATATTTGTATTCAGTATTTTTGTTACCTAAATTTTAAAAACAGCCTGTTCCTTTATGAATTGGGAAAATATAGCATTATTTGTATTGAAATTGGGGATATATCTCCCAGTTTTTGGTCATTTTGGGGGAAAACACTTTTTAGCTAGGGAAAACAGCCTGTATTCGGCAGTAAAACTTTGCAAAATAATTCACTGACTATTCAACCACTGATAAAGCCATGTCCTGTAATAAGAACACAGATTTTGAATTATTGATAGTTTTAAAGTTATTCAACTGATATATTCATATCCTGGTATTCAGAATTAATATACACAAGTACAGTCATATTGAAGAATACAAGTATCTAAAATAGATACTAAAAATTAATGGTAGCTGTACTGTAACAATCATTTAAATGAACTGAGAAATCTTTATATAATGTGCTTCGTTCTTTTGCCACTTAATTGACTATCAGTATATTACAAGGTGTCCTTATCTTTCTTTCATTGCCAAACCCCTTTTATAATGCCAATAATGGCTGTGTTAGGTTTTAGGGAACATTGTCATACAGACATATTATTGAGGACTATATATGATAGATGTGATATCGACAGCATAACTTAATGCATCAGTTCTTTCTTTTTACACTAAATCTACTTGAAAATCACATGCATGATCAGTACACAAATTAATATATCAAATACCGTAAAAATGAAGTCAAAAATAATGTAAGTTAATATTTATAGTAGTTACAGTTATTGACCCTTTTCATTAAAGGTAACAATGGGGAATGACAAACGTCTATAAATAGTTATTTTTTCGGTCAATAAGTTAAGTCAATATAAGATGACAAGTGTAGGGTAAGTGTTACAAATCTCACTTGACTGTTCACTATTGATGCTGCCAAATTAATTGGTTACGCTAATGATGTTTCATGAGCATTTAAAAAATCATCAAGTTATTTTGAAGAAGAAAAAGTAATTATGATAAAAAGAAAACGTAAAGCCACTTAATTTGTTATGTGGACAAGTTTTACACTAAGTCTGTTCACATTACCAAGTCATTAGGGAGGTGTTCCGCAGGCTGTGGAAGTGGGGAGGGGGAAACGGGGAGGGGGATCAGGAGGTGTTACTTGGCATTACGGAGCTCTGCCATTTTACAGCACACTTGACGTGGGAGATGACAGGCTAGTGGGTCCCTCATCTGTCATGGAGGATGGCCTAGAGGGCGCCACTGCTAACAGGAAGTGAAGTCGTCAGTAGGCCATAATTGGGCAATGTTTAATCACCATTGAGCAATTGAATAATTTGTCACCGACATGCAAATCAAAGACAGTAATTTATTTGTATTTTCTAAGACTTCCAACGATGAAACTTCTTAACTGTGTAGTTTTTGGGAAAAGTTTAATTAATTTGGAAGAAACTGCTTGAGTCACTGTCAGCTAGGCAAATGCATGTAATCAGAATTTTGTTGTCAGTTCACCAGCGCGTATTACCGTGCACATCGTTGGTGGACAATCGTAGGGCGATGATTAGTTCTTTGGCAGGCCCTTCACTGTACATTTCAGTGTCGGAAAAGGCCTTTTGTTGTTAATCCATTAGGATAGCCTTTGTATAGTGTTGTCATTCTATTGAGAGAATACGCTGTCATCAGCGATCGACGGCCATAGTACCAGTCACATCGTAGCGCGCTGTATGAAAATGATTAAATGTTCAACCATGCTGAAAGGAACTCTCATGAAATATATGTCAGCTAATGAATGGCCGAGGGTTTTAATGCTCCAAAGTTATTACTGGGAGGGCGAAACAGTAGAAAAAAACACCAGTATAAATAAACATTAATTTCGCTGCCTCTGTCTGGAACTGTCATTAGAAAGGCTGGTATATTAGACAACCATTATTTAGGGTTTCCTCTATCTTATCTCCCAAGGTGCCTGTACCATTTGAATCCTTGCCCCATCCAATTTTAATAGATGGATACATTTGTCATTCATTTTGAAATCTGTCAGCTTTTCAGTACTCATCATTGTTTGTATAATATGATTTGGTGTCCTACAAAATCTATGTTGTATGATATTTTCCTGTTAATTGTGATGATTGTTGATTGTTATTTTTCCGTTACTATTAACTTTTTGCTTTCTGCCACCAGGTGTCCTCACAGCCACACTCAGCTCGCCTGGAGGTGGCGCTGTCTTTGCCAGTACTGACAGTTGGGTGATTACAGCCGTTGCGTCACCAGGTAAAATCATTATTATCAGATATAGAGTACAGGTTATAAGCATTAAATATTATGTTATTAAGGGATTATCCATGGTATATATATTCTGCTACAAGGAAAATAATCGCTGGTGTATATGTTGCTATCAGGAAATGTTGTTATTTCTGTCTTCACCAGCAGTAACAATATTACAGTTTTCATAAAGTCTATACAAGATAAGTTTATTATGCGATAATAGTCTGGCCAGCTGTTGCATCAACTATGCATGTAATGTATACATAGCCTGCAGTTGTCAACTGCAGCAACTTTCTCGGGTCTCCTCTGCATTTGATTGGAAAGAAGTTGTAGCTGTATGTGTATCAAGACAAACAACGGCTTGACAGAGATTCGTATCTGTCCAATAAAGTTGCAGTTTTGCTGTGAGACTAAGAGTTAAGACTATAGAATTGTCAATTTAACACCTAGAATTTAATGTTATGTAATTAATTGTGAACAGACAGAATAATAACAATGTTTGCTACATAGTAACTAGGGTTGACGGCATAGTGCTCTCCCCCTCATACAGATCAAACAGTCGTCCTGTCGTTTATAACTGTATATCCTGATATATGTCTGGGCTACAGTAATCTAAATAAACATCAGAAGTAACTCCTTCCATTCAGTTACCCAAAGTTTCAACACAAACATGCTCCTGTTGGCTCTACGTCTTTGATAAAATGGCCATTGCTTTTGGCTTTGTGAAGATTTACTGTTCTGTGGGTATAGTTGTTGGCCTTACAAATGTCATTAGTTACCATACTTGAGATGCCATGTCAACGCCAAGCTTCCCATTGTCCGAATGTTTCAACTCCAGTATATCATAGAAACTCCCCAAGGATCTAACAGGAAATTTTATGAATTTTTAACTGGTCATTATATTGGCTTTTATTGAAAAGTGTCAAAAGAGAAATGTAGCATAGCAATGAATTATATAAAGATATTATCGACAGATATTGTGAGAAATCACCAGAGCATGTTATTTCAAAGCCCCCATCTCGCAACTCCCGTACAGCAGCTCCGTCATGCTCTATCATTTAATCTACTTCATTTATGGATTTTTTACAGAGGAAAAATATAAAACATCTTTATCTGATTTTAGCACTGCTATAAGCTCATGAATTTAACACTGTTTTATCATCCCTCCATCAGAACAGGATAAGCACAGGCTTCGTCATGTATAAATACTAGATTGTTTTATAGAATAGAATGAAAAATTCATGTGTAATAGTTCTTCCTGAATGGACAATTTTATGTTATGAAGTGTACTGTAAATTCATGAACTTATGTAAAACATTCCGTAAATGATATTTCCCTGTGTGGTTATAAGGTTTGGTGATAACATGATTTAGTATAATCATAATATATGACGAAACTCAAGACTAGTTAGGTCACTATGGTTATACTCACTGCAGGCAACAAGACCTAGTAAGTTATTTCAGGTTCCATTTATTGCTGAGAGACGGAGACAGAAATGTCAAACTGTTATTAGACATCGGATTGAAAGTTTAGACCATGAAACTTACACTGGTTATATAACTGAGGTTTAGCTGATAAGGACTGGTTAGTTAACTGGGGTAATAATTATTCAGGTCATTCAGCTAACTGAGGTGTTTATAGGAAAGTGGAACTGGTTAGCTAACAGAGTTTATAACTATTCCTGGTTTACACAGACAAGTTAGCTAATTGAAGTTATACTGTTTATAGGTAATCTGGAACCAGTTCACTAACTGAGGTTATAATTATACCTGGTTAACACAGACCAGTTAGCTAACTGAGGTTATACTGTTTATTTGGAATCTGGAACCAGTTCGCTAACTGAGGTTATACTGTTTTTTTGGAATCTGGAACCAGTTAGCTAACTGAGGTTATAATTATACCTGGATAACACAGACCAGTTAGCTAACTTAGGTTATACTGACTGCAGGGAAAGCTCATACAGATTGACAGTATACCACTCTAAGATTAAAGGATAAAAACTACTGTCTGTTTGTTGCAGAGGAGCAACCACCCTCACCTAGTGTGTCAAGTCCAGGACTATCTTCAGGGTCACACCTGGACTCTGTCCAAGGTATCACAGCTAGATGTCTTACCCAGTAGTGTGTTTTTGGTCTAGTTATACTCCCCTTTTTCACCCAATATATTATTTTTTTCCATTCAAACATTTGATTTTCTGTAGTATTTCTATCAGCATATAGTGTATGTAATATGCATTGTTATTTCTGTTTTCCCCATGTATCTATTCCAGCTCCTTAACCCTTCCTTAGTGATGTTTTACTTCCTTAGTTACACTTGAACTTCCTTGGTTACATTCACTTTTCCTTAGTTTCATGATTATTCATAATTTTGCTGCTTTTGCATTGATTTTGTGCAAGTTCTACGCATTTATTTTGTAGATTAGAGTTTATTAATGGTAGTTCTTCCTTCTTTTTCAGCTGTTGTTAGCATGCTTTCTATTGTTCATCATATTTGAATATCATAATTATGTTTGAGAACACAACTGTTACTATATAAATGCAAACCATCTCTCTCCCATAAATAAAATAAATAAGGACACCCAGCCATAATTCTTATCACTGGGGTTTCATTGTCTTGTCAGGAAAGATTATACTGGAAAACTAAATTTAAAGTACATCTTGAACCTCCCAGTACCAGGGCAGATGTGTTGGGCGGCTAATCTGTGCCCTGTTGATCTGTGAGTGGGTAGGTTTCTATCTTTGGCAGTAGAAGAGTTCCTTTGCTGGGGTCTGACTGATAATTCCTTCTTTGATCTGGCTTCTTGAAGGTCACCCAAGAAATCTATGAAATGTCTCTGTAACTATGTTTTTTTTGCCCCAACAAATGGTATAGGGTTTCAGTTCTGTGTCCTCACCTTAGGGACAAAGCCAAAACTCATCTGCTGCCCAAATTGCTACAGTTGAGATACTTTTTTTCTGTCCTGCCTACTCTTTTTCAGCTGGGTCTTCCCAGGCACCAATCTTCAAATGACCTTAAAAGTTTCAAGGATGTTGAACCCTGAACCAAAAAAAGTTTCAAAAATGAAGTTTAAGGTCTGAAGGGGACCTACATAAGGGTCAGGAAGGGAGGGTCCTACATAATGTAAAGGGCTGAATCATTGGGCATATGTGGGAGAGTCGTGAACAGAACGAAGAGAACAGTTTTAGGAGTTGGTTCCGTCTATCTGAGGTCAACACAGGGTATAAGGGGGTGGGGGGAGCTGTATCAGACAACTTGGTTGGTATGAGAAAAATTACCCCAACGAAGAAAAGTCATGAAAAAGATATTGGTTTCTTACTGTGTTCCCAGTTACTCTCCCTCCCTCAGCCCCCCCCC
>NW_018408911.1:957603-1074355 GCF_002113885.1 Mizuhopecten yessoensis | reverse complement strand
CCCCCCCCCTACTCCCCTCCCCTCCCCCTCTGTGACAGAGTAGGGAAAGGCTGATACATTGGTCTTGTACCTAACATCTGGTAGCTATTTGGGTAATGTCATTTTTACAACCCTTGCTCATTTCTCCCCTTCAGTCTAATGTTAACTGCTTCATGCCTTAATTTTGTGTTTTTTCTCCTTGGACAGGTGAAATCCCCAGTAAAGTGACAGCTGAGTTAGATACAGATAACTTAGCCAACTTCATAAACAGGTTAGACATTGTTTTGTGTAGTCATTAAATGATAAGAATCATATCTGCAAGTTCCACAGGAACGTCTTATTTATTTAAGAATTTGACAAGTACAAACTATATACAGAACTTTTTGTTTCGTTATTCAAATGGAAAAATAAAAGTATTTATATGTTTTTTAAATGGTGCCAGACTCATAATTTTAAGACATTATATATAGTTAAACCTCTATTTAGTGCCTCTTGTTTCTATTTATATGAAGGCCCCTTGCCTTTGTGTCTTTTTCAACATACATGTACCACCAAAACCAGTTTATATTGCCGACATCTTGCAAACAAATGATGGCAGTATAACAAGGTTTTACTGTAAAGATACAACAATGAGTTTGTATAAGAAATGTACTTTGTTTTGTAGTGCTACAACGGAGGCTGCATTTACAGGAGCCGTGTCAACACCAGAGGGCGCTGTGTCTACAACCACAGCAACCATGAATACAGCATACAACTACCCTAATGCACCTAGTGCGTTTAGTCTCCAAAACTCAGCCCTGTACAACACACAGACTGGCCAGACGCCGTATAGTGTAATGACCAACTACCCTGTAGCTGATAGTAAGTATAAACTCAGCCCTGTATAACACACAGACTGGCCAGACACTGTATAGCGTAATGACCAACTACCCTGTAGCTGATAGTAAGTACAAACTCGGCCCTGTACAACACACAGGCTGGCCAGACGCCGTATAGCGTAATGACCAACTACCCTGTAGCTGATAGTAAGTACAAACTCAGCCCTGTACAACACACAGGCTGGCCAGACGCCGTATAGCGTAATGACCAACTACCCTGTAGCTGATAGTAAGTACAAACTTTTCACAACTACCCTGTAGCTGATAGTAAGTACAAACTTTTCAGGGATTAGTTAGACAATCTCTCATTCTGTCACCAATTACCGGTGGGGGGGGCGGGGGGCTGTAGATATCCTCCCTGTCAGACTCCAGCATTGCCTGGATATTCATTCTGTCACAAATTACCCTGGGCTATAGATATCCTCCCTGTCATAGACTCTCAGCATTGCCTGGATATCCATTCTGTCACCAATTACCTGGGGCTGTAGATATCATCCCTGTTGCAGACTCTCAGAATTGCCTGGATACTCATTCTATCACCAATTTCCTGGGACTGTAGATATCTTCCCTGTCACCAATTACATGGGGCTGTAGATATCCTCCCTGTCACCAATTACACAGGGCTGTAGATATCCTCCCTGTCACCAATAACACAGGGCTGTAGATATCCTCCCTGTCACCAATAACACAGGGCTGTAGATATCCTCCCTGTCACCAATAACACAGGGCTGTAGATATCCTCCCTGTCACCAATAACACAGGGCTGTAGATATCCTCCCTGTCACCAATAACACAGGGCTGTAGATATCCTCCCTGTCACCAATAACACAGGGCTGTAGATATCCTCCCTGTCACCAATAACACAGGGCTGTAGATATCCTCCCTGTCACCAATAACACAGGGCTGTAGATATCCTCCCTGTCACCAATAACACAGGGCTGTAGATATCCTCCCTGTCACCAATAGCACAGGGCTGTAGATATCCTCCCTGTCACCAATAACACAGGGCTGTAGATATCCTCCCTGTCACAGACACCCAGAGCTCTTGATATCCACTCTTTATGGCATGGTTTTCAGTTGATGCATGACATTAAAGAATTTTAGAAGTCAAAACACCTTTTTCCTGAAATTGGAAGGGTTTCAAAACAAGTCAAATAGACATGTGCTAAGAGTCGAAGCTTATTTTTGGGAGCCAAATACCTACTCTCAATGGTCAAATGAAAGGTCAGACTACAAGGGGTCCTGATATCCACACAGCCTACTCAGGGTCGTAGATGTCCATCTGGCAGAGACTACTAATGTCCTGAGATATCAACCATGCTATAGACTTAACAGGGTCCAATATATCCTGCCACAGACCACACAAAATCTTCAAAAAAACAATTACATCAAGCAGCAGCTTGTTAACTCAACTCTACAGCAGATCTGAACAGCTACCCGGTCCTCCCGATGGCAGTCTTCTGCCAGGCTTGCTGCCACAGACCTGACTTTGTTAACCCTCTGTCCCCTGGTGGTGGCTTTCTGCCACAGACCTGACTTTGTTAACCCTCTGTCCCCTGGTGGTGGCCTGCTGCCACATACATGACTTTGCTAAACGTCTGTCCCCTGGTGGTGACCTGCTGCCAAAGACCTGACTTTGTTAACCGCTGTTTCCTGGTGGTGGCCTGCTGCCACAGACCTGACTTTGTTAACCCTCTGTCCCTTGGTGATGGCCTGCTGCCACAGACCTGACTTTGTTACCCCTGTCCCCTGGTGGTGGCCTCCTGCTCTGCCTGCAGGTGTCCAGCTAGCCATGGTTAGGATGGGTCGGGCCTGATTTATATGGGGGGGAGAGCTTTTATAGCAATTTCTGCAACATAAATAACAATATCTATTAATAACTTGTCTGCCTTATTACAAATTTGATTGACAATGTTGCTGTTTATGAGCATTTTATATTGGCGTGATATCCCCGGTGTATTTAATAGCTTTTGTTAGCTTAAAATTTTGTTTTGATTTATTTTGTCTGAAACTTTCCCTTTAACTACACAAAACATATCTTGATTATTTCATGCGACAGATTTGCCTTTTTTTGATTTTTTTCGTTTATTGAAATCTAAAAGTTAAATGTTTTTTTGATTAAATTATAAATAAAATGTGATTTATTTAATAGAAATAGTTTTCATTTGTCTGCAATGGTATTACTGACAAATCTTTCAACAGAAAATGTGGAACTACATACTATGGTTTAGATTTTTAAATAGGGAATTGTGATAACAGTGACATAAAAAGAATTAAACATTTTCCAAATCCTTCTTTTCTCATCCTTCCTCCCTTTTAATATCGAAGAAACTTTACTTGAGGAATTGATATATGTATTCAGCAAACAGTAAAGAAGTCTGGAAAAGGATAGTCAGTAATGATGAAGATTGAAATAAAAACAATGGAGTTTTGTATTGTATGTATAACTATAGGCTATCTGGTAATAGGCATGTTGCCTCCGAGGAGGGAAGTTAACGGTAACTGGCTCTAACTGGCTAGAACTGGCTTGTGAGGATTTCTCCCTGTAGATTACTTCGTTAACGCGTACAAAACTTTCCTCGTATTTGAGAATGCAATATTTCCCCAAAATTTACTTTTTAAGGGTTGTTAGAATCACGTGCTATTGTAAGATTATTCCTTGGTTTAAATGTTTTATATTTGAATTTTGTTTTCAGTTGGAAAAATAAAATCCCCTGGCAGTCAAGTTGTGAGCCCAAGTTACCTGAATAGCTACAGCTCAAGTTTCCCCCAATCACCACAGGGGTCGTATGTCTGTGAGTATTCAGGAATTTCATTAAATCAGTCTCTTGAACAAATAAGGTTTTTGTTTCAATTTTCATTGATCTCAAGTTTTTGGTGGGTTTTTTTAGGTATTTATATCTGTTAAACATCATTCATCTTTTACAAAACTTACAAGTATATCTTGAATATTTTAACAGATATCTTTAACAAAAACAAGATCAAATCCTGTATATTGATCAAAATCTAATTAGTTTCATAATTATTAATCTTCCAATGTTATGTTAAAACATATTAATCTTCTAATGTTATGTTTAAACATCATGAAATTCAGAATAAAAACTGTATACATTTAAAGTGGTTACATATATGCAGGAGTATATATATATATTTAAGATACATCTGAAAAATTGATTTTAAAATGACTTTGTTAATGATTCATTAAGCTAAACTGTAACAAACAACTGATGCCAGATGTCAAGATTTTCAACAGTGAAATTGAATTATAATTGTGGATTCTTTGTTCAGTCAGTGTTTGAAAAAGTTTGATATTCTGTTACAGACCCAGCACAAGTGCCATTTACAACAACACCGGGGAGTATGTCTTCTACCTGTAATTCACAGGTCAGTTCAATGTTTTATCTGTGTAGTCAAGGTCTTCAAAATGTTTATAAAGTATCCTGGATCAATCAAACGCTTTACAACAATGGTGACTGTTGACATGTTTTCAATATCTGTCAATATGGTGTGTTTCTCATCTGATTACATATTAACATTATAATGAATGATAACAGTTTTAGTTTGTAATCAAAGTCAGTCAGATTGGTTCACTGTTACTATTTAAAAGTGAAGATTGGGAAGATATTTGATAAGAAATGTTTTACATATAATCAAAGTCTGTCAGAAGTTTTCTCTAGTCAAATCACTGTAATTGATAGCAAGGGGAGATAGCATTATAACTTCCATTTCTTCTCCGACATTTGTGGTTCACTGTTTAAATCAAAATGGCTCTGATATTAAAGATAAACAAACCGAAGGTAAACCAAGGTGACACTCACAGTGGATGAACGGACATTTTGGTACCCTGCTTGGCCAATGAATTGAAATAAAGTGGGGTTTCCTCCGGGGCTCCATTGTTCAAGCTGACAGGTTTAGCGCTAAATATTTCAGAGATGTCAGTTTTCTGTCTCTACTATCAGAAGACAGCATCAGGTTTCAACATGTCAAGACAGGCGGGTGTTATTGGCCTGTTATTAGTTGTTGTAGGGACAGGATATTTCTGTGTAGGGATGTAGAAGGATGGTGAGCTCAGCCGGTGTTGTCTCTGCCTTCACCTGACCCCAGGCTACCATAGCCATTTTTGAAGACAATTCGCTAAAATTCATGTAGTGTAAAGGTAAATAATTTTTAAGCATGAAATTCTATTACATAGAAATTAAAGTATCGGTGATGTGTAGAGGGTACGGGGTAAGGGATGACACAGGAGGGATTGTAATATACATATGCCGTGATGATCCTAGTATGACATTAACTATGACAATCTGAAGACGACGTGCAGTGTCTGTGACAATTTCTGTATGACATATGCTGTCTGGGGAGATCTGTGTATGATATTTAAATTTCGGCTATCTTACGGTATTTACTACTTCAATCTTAGTATGACATTTACTATGACAACCTTAATATGACATTTACTATGACAATCTGAGTATGACATTTACTATGACAATCTTAGTATGACAATTACTATGACATTTACTATGACAACCTTAGTATGACATTTACTATGCCAACCTTAGTATGACATTTACTATGACAACCTTAGTATGACATTTACTATGACAATCTTAATATGACATTTACTATGACATTTACTATGACAACCTTAGTATGACATTTACTATGACAATCTTAGTATGACATTTACTATGACAATCTTAGTATGATATGTACTTATATTATGTCTAGACTGTAACATTCGACCTAGGTTTGTTTACAAGGAATCTGTAAATCTATACACCAACCTTTTTCAGTGCCACACTATCATACTCTGGCATTGACTTTCTCCTGGTCTATATAGATGGTGATCTAACTTTTGATAGAAATAATGATTATCGGCCTTATCATTAATTTCATATTAATCCATATAAGGGATTATATTTTTACCACATTGTGGTATTTCTGTCAAAGAAAACATGTTTTATGTCAGCAAAGATAATTAAATGACATGTGTGTTCTCTATTTCATGTATAATTATATAATTGAAGTCACTTATATCTATGGAAAATTTCACAAACTCTAGTCTCATCCAAAATACTTGTGACATCATCTCATGATGTCTGTAGACAATGTTATGTTGATTAGTTTCTGAATTTAACATTGTGATTCTGATAAACGAAATGATTGAATGTTTCAAATACCGACTTAAGAACTATAATTTTATATATACACAGGTATTAAAATGGACAGGAACATGTTAAATAGCATCATCATGCTAATATCAATTCTTCCCTTCAACAGCTAAAAACAACATGACAACGTTTCATTTCCATTTTGAAGTTCAATTTTCCATGATGCTTAGAGTTTATGGAAGCAACCATTGCCTTAAAAAAAAAAAAAAAAAAATTTGATTCCAATGAAGTAATCGGTATTTGTGACCAGATTTAGCTGAAAGAATACGGTAATTTTAAAGTCTCCTAAATCTGCCAGGCATCCTTGTAGACCTAGTATTAATGCAAACCCATAAAAATGCTAATGCCAACCATTGTTGTGTAGGGAAGGTTCCATGGTGGGTTGGCCAGGAGGGGGGGAATTGGAGGGGGTCTCATAAAGTCAAACATGGTTACCATGGTAATTATCTAGTATATATGTAAATTTTTTCTCCAGTTTGACATTACTTGGGGTTGACACTGAAGGTATGACAATTCTGATGGGACAGACACATACCCTCACATTGCCATTGGTATTCTGCAGTCGACTTCAGTGATAGACCTCCTAAAGAGACATTTTTATTTATATTTTATCAAAATCTATTCCGTACCTGAAAGTTGTTGACTCACCTGTACAAGGAGTATATATATATAGATATTTTCCCTGCAGCCCCCAACATCGTAAGGCAGCCATATATTTTATTTTGGCCTCAATAACAAAACGGCGGCAGTTATTGTGTTCGTGGTGGAGTACAGACGGCACTGAAACACAGCAGTAACAAGGTGAATACCTTGTGCGCTGTTCAATTCATCAATGTCAGATTCGTTGTCAGTGTTTGTCTTTGTTCATTTCATAGGAAATGAAAGATACAAAAAACACCTATACTAATATATAAAGAAGATAGATATTGAAATAAATTTTGATCACATTTTTGCTAATAAATTTAAAGAGTGACAGACATTTATCTATTTTTGTCAGCTCAATTAATTTGAACTTGAAAAAAATAATCTTTATGCTATGAATTAGTATAGCAAGGGAATGTCGCATACAAGGGACGCCATTAGTATAAAACTACTATGGGTATGTTTCTGTGGTGGTAGACTGACTGTTTGATTGAGTGAGCAACACTTCATTGTAGATCGGCCCAGTGGTCCTTACATCAATGGCTACCTTGGTGTGTGCCTCCTACTTTGTTTAAACTGTTGTATGCCTTTGCCAACACCATCGATTCTGATTATGTGACTGTTTAGATCAATGCGTTATTTCTGCTGTGTTTTTCTTCCAGTCCATTGAAGGGTTTAATTATGGCAGTTACCATGTCCCCGGAGCAGCTAATCCCTACTACTACCCAAACCCGTCCCTACTCAACAGCACCCCTTCTACGACAGGGGGCACCACCATGACCTACCAACTGGTCAGTCCACCAGAGGTCCAGCCAATCAAAACAGAAGGTAATTAACATCCTTCAATAAAAATCTCATAAACATCCAGAACATTTATATTTTTATTTAAGTTCCATTTATGGTAAATGGTTCGCATTTCCATTTTTCAGGTTTTTTTAAATTGAATGAAATTTTAACGTATATGTGAATTTTAAATCAAGCTAGCATACTCATGCATATAATTATGTATTTTTAACCAGGAAATATGGAAAAAGTTTGCATTAGCATATTTATGAAAAAAATAATTAAAAATAGAAATTTCATTAATTGCAATGATATTCATACTTCCTGGTAATATTTATAAGGCTATGAAATTGACATTGAAATCAGGAAAGGGGGATTATCTGTAAGGGTCGTATTACAATGGCCTGAATGTTGATGTGACAATAATTGTATGTGCGTGAGTTGAGATGGGGAGGATTGGAGAATGGGGTCAGAGTCTGATATGGAACATATGCATCATTCCTGATCTACTGAACAAACAAACCTGTAAAATTACAATTTAAACTGAAGTCAACCATATAGCGTATCGACTTGCACGGAATTTATTATAAATGTTTGCACCCTTAATCGTTTCAACAAATACAGCTCTGCATCCATTTTGTGCTGTATAAGAGGATTAGCCCAATTTCAAAACAATCTTTTATGCTTTCGTCTCAGAAAGATTTACGGCAAACACTAAAAAGTAAAAGGATTAGTGATGTTTCAGTCCGACCTTATTATTCTCAATTATGCGTAGATTTGTTCCAGAAAATAATACACTGTCAATTACTTTAACGTTACAAATCCGTTTTCTATGAAGAAAAACTATGGGAAAAGTTGTCTTTTGCACTGGTTGACTGGTGGACAGTGTAAGGATAGCCGATGGCGGTGTTTCGAGGTCAGACATGGACAGTCACACATTAAATGTACATGTTTTGGTCATTGGCCGGACTGTATGAAAACCTTGGTGTTATTCAGTTTGTCAAATCAACCAGGACTTTACCAGTTGACACTCAGAATGGCCATGTCGATTAAAATTGTCAATAACTTACAAGTGACAAGGTTTTCATAATGACCATCGGTGTGTTATTTGTCAAAGCTGAGGGTAGCCTGTCGGAGTGATGGATGGTGATCCCCTCTCGCCCGACACATTAGCATTGTCACCTACAACCCTTTACCTAGATAGAAGAAATTTAATGTTATTTAGGATCAGGCTTGCTCAGATAGTTTCTCTAGATAAGCTGGCAAATGGAAATCACTGTCATTGTAACTGGAGTGTCTATAGTCTATACAACAGTTTTGATTCGCTGTAATTGAAAACACAACCTATAATCTTCTAAATGAATTTTGATGTATAGACATTTTTTTTGCTTTGTTGTCCACCATAGGTCTCCATAGATCACTCTAATATTTGCGGTTTATCTGCTCAGAAGTTATTTTGATGTTTAAACAATGTTTGGCATTGTTAACCATATTTGTGGTTCACTTTTCTAAAAGTATTTTGTTGTAAAAAAGTTTTGGCATAGTTGACCATCAATATCTTTACACAATTTTGAGTTCATTTTTTCATTTTTTTCCCCCGTCTTACATATCTTGGTATTGTGTGTTATATAAATTCTCTGACAAAACGTCAGGTTTTTTTTTTGTATCAGAAAATGAAATAGACACTATTACAATGCTCTTTAATCTGCCAAACTGCCAAGATTCAGACTTCAGCCATTTATAGTAACAAATTCAAGTTAATTCAAATTACTGAGGCATTTTTTGTAGATATTATAAGACAATTTTTTTTCAGGGAATCAAACTTGATGTATTATGTTAAGAACCTGAGCACATTAACACAAAAATACCGGTTTTCAATTTTCACAGTTGCCCAGCTTTGCCATTGATTGATATCTGTTTTGTAATTTATTGTATGGATAGAAGGAAAAATCAAAAGTAATCTCATTTCAGTCATCATATTTTTTTTGTTCCATTCTAAAATTAAAAAAGACAGGAATTGTAGCATAGAATCATTTTAAAGCTAATTTTTCAGACTATAGAAAAAACAAACCAAAGTTGAAAAAAGTTTAATCACATTGCATTGAATTAAAAATTTATGACAATATTCCAAAAAAAAACAGAATTTTAAAATCTTTACAGAGAGCAACACTTACAAAACTTCTTTTGATTTTATTAGGGAAAAAAATGAAAGTACAGATATGTTTTGATAAATTTAAAGTCCCTGGAGAACAACTGTGTTCTGTTCTCCCCACCTACACCAGCTGTTGGATAGCAGGTCAACCCAGGGGGTCCAGGGTAGGAGTGTGCTGTCACAAAGCTTGGCATACCTGTCGTTAGCTAATCTGTCGTTGGGTAACACCTGGTAGGCTAGGTAAGGCATCAATTACCTCGTTGCTACCATTTGTTCTTTTCAGTTACGTCTTGAAAATGAGAAGGAGGAAGGACGTTATGTTATTAATTTTTAAACATTTCATTTTCATTCAAAAAAAGACTGGAAAATGTTTGTATTGTTGTTTATTAGAATGGTTTTAAACTTTTCAATTTATTTGGTTAATTTTAAAATAATTACCTAAGTTAAACATAGTTTATTTGGACTTGATTTAAAACGGGACTTAGTATCTTAGTATAGAAAACCTGATTATTACCTAGGAAGACAACTGCGTTATAAAGAGGAAACTTCATTTGACTATCTTTATATTTTGCAGTTACTATTTCAAATATTTCATTGACATATTTGTATTAAAATACATTGATTAGAAAGGTTATGATAATATATGTAAAAATATGCTATATTTATAAAAGTATAACTATGCACAATTCAATCTCTAAAATACAACCAGCAGCATCATTTTAGAATTAGAAAACTGGTTCAAAACAAATTTTGTGAAAGAGAATACCTTGGCAATTTTTTTTGAAATTATGAAAGCATACAATATTTTTAAAAATTAGAATGTTTCAAAAAAAATGATACCATTTAAAGGAAGAATAACTTACTACATGTAATAAAAAAATAAAAAAATAGATGTGAATTGTTTTTGTTGAGATTTAAGGTGAATCGGGTGAGAAAGCCTATTACAATAGCAAAAGTATCTCTGTGTACAACATTCAGCCCAGACAGATGAGCAGGTCTGTCTTCCATATCACACATGCCATCTTGTGTGTGGTACATTTTCCTAGTGTCTTCCTCCTGTCTTCCTTTGCCAGGCTTTCAACACAATAACGAAAATAGTCTCTGTGGCTTTTGTCCCTGGTAACCGGGAGAGAACCATCTCTGACCCTATCTGCCATAAACATTGTCGAACTATGACCCCACCAGTTCAGCCTGGATAGCTTCGTGAGGGGGTCTCTGGTGATTTATCTCACTAAGACCTTTAATTCGGGCCCACTGTGTATTGTGGGTAGTTAGATGCTACCTGGAATGACAGAGAAAATTGTTTAGAAAATAAAAAAAAATAACTAAAACGTTGAGATTGTCAGCAAGGCTGGATCAGTGCGACTAGATGGGACAATTTATTGCAGTTTGCTTGCCAGTGTGTTGTTATTTTTGTTCAGTGACTGTGATAAGAATTCCTTTTTTATGATCCACTGATTTTTTTTTTGAAAAGCGCAGGACATGAATTTCATGCTTATGTGCCAGTACCAGTGTGCCTTTGGAAAGTTAACGGTGCAGAACACCCTTACTAACACATAAACTTGAGCCGATACATTTTTGGCCATTATTGGGGCTAGTTTGATAAAGTTTAGGGGAGCAGTAAATATGCCATGGAGATTACATGTGGTGTTGGTTTGTGGGGTACTGTTGTCCAACACGCCCTCGTCACTTATACTGCACACTCCAGTCACATGGGACAAAACGACACAATAGGCAGGTCACATTCTGATAGCCTTCCTCAAAACGATTATTGTTTTGTATAAATAAAGAACTTAAAAACAGGCTTTTGTTTTTCCCTTTACTGTAGAAATTCTTGCGGAGACTCCTTTCCAAAATCTTTCTAATGTATCCAAGATCAGCACTTAATCTAAATGAGATCTGTCGGTAAGGAATGTTGGAGTCAACAATTGTTTATGTAGGTGGTGGAGATCAATAACAGAGTTTGTGGACACAGATGTTTAGTATTGACAACAAATTATAAGTGGGGAAATCTTTTATAAGTAAAAAAATAAGTTTGTTTGGACAGTCTGTCTCTTCCTTTTGTTTTAGGGTTTAAGATGTTCAATTGTAAGGACAAGAAATGATGTGGACTGTTATGAGGGCTAGAAATGATGTGTACCGATACGAGGGCTAGAAATGATGTGTACTGTTGTGAGGGCTAGAAATGATGTGGACTGTTATGAGGGCTAGAAATGATGTGTACTGTTGTGAGGGTAACGTTGTCTAATTGATGTGAGGGCTGTACTGTACTGTTATGAGGACAACGTTGTCTAATTGATGTGTGGATGTACTGTTATGAGGGTAACGTTGTCTAATTGATGTGTGGACTGTACTGTACTGTTATGAGGACAACGTTGTCTAATTGATGTGTGGGCTGTACTGTACTGTTATAAGGACAATGTTATCTAATTGATATGTGGGCTGTACTGTACTGTTATGAGGACAATGTTGTCTAATTGATGTGTGGGCTGTACTGTACTGTTATGAGGCCAACGTGCTCTAATTGATGTGTGGGCTGTACTTTACTGTTGTGAGGGTAACGTTGTCTAATTGATGTGTGGGCTGTACTGTACTGTTGTGAGGGTAACGTTGTCTAATTGATGTGTGGGCTGTACGGTACTGTTATGAGGACAACGTGCTCTAATTGATGTGTGGGCTGTACTGTACTGTTATGAGGGCAACGTTGTCTAATTGATGTGTGGGCTGTACTGTACTGTTATGAGGACAATGTTGTCTAATTGATGTGTGGATTTTACTTTACTGATATGGGGACAACGTTGTGTAATTGATGTGTGGGCTGTACTGTACTGTTATGAGGGTAACGTTGTCTAATTGATGGGTGGGCTGTACTGTACTGTTATGAGGACAATGTTGTCTAATTGATGTGTGGATTTTACTTTACTGATATGGGGACAACGTTGTCTAATTGATGTGTGGGCTGTACTGTACTGTTAGGAGGACAATGTTGTCTAATTGATGTGTGGGCTGTACTGTACTGTTATGAGGACAACGTTGTCTAATTGATGTGTGGGCTGTACTGTACCGTTGTGAGGACATCTTTATGAATGGGCCTGTAGCATTTCTTCTATAGACATACTTCCCTAACGCCTGGTAACCTGATGACTTTATGGCCTGACAAATTCTAAAATTATGCAAATTTCTGCACCTGCAAACTCCCTGTTAAAAGCTTTATCATAGCACTTGGTCTCAATTTTCAGGCTTAAAAAAGATGCCTTATCCCTGTTAGATAAGGCTCTTCGAGCAGTTGAAGGATTGCTCATAGAGGTTTCAAGTGCCACTTTCACAGAATTCCATACCAATGGTCTGGGCATGTGTTAAAGTTTCTCACCGACTAACATACCAATGGATGTCCATCAACTTTCCAGAAAGTGCAAAGTAGGATGGAACCTCAAAATCTGACATTTATATTTAAGGCACAAAAATTGGAGTAGTTGACTTTGAGATTTTGTACTTTCGTCATCGTGGTCTTTGTCGACGTCAGGTCAATCATTACTATACAAAAGGGGAGATTTGTAAATTTTAGATTTTTAAAACACAATAGTTCAGGATTTTAAAGATTACTGCAGTCATTCACATACACTGTAAAACCTTTTTGTCTAAACATAAGATATTATAAATAATGGACTTTATATTTGGTGAATATGCTGTGATGTAAACCATAGGAAAAATATTAAAAATATTTGGTGATTATGGTATATTATTTAGAACTGTGATCAAGGTGTCTCAGCCAATCAGAAGCAGTTTATTTAATAATGCCATTTCATATTCCTATAATTCCTTATTACTCTAATATCACTACATATCTTTGCAGATTTATTTTTGGTAAATTGATGCATTAAATTATTCATTGGTGAGGATTTATATTACTGAAAGGAATTTGTATAGGATTGTTTGTTTTGATACATCTGGATATATACTCTGAAGATATTTGAAATTCTGCATATATCTCAAAAATACAGTATACTGTTAAATTATATATCTCATGATCCGCAATAATTGCCCAGGAAGAAATATTTCATTGGATTTACAATCTCGTTCAGCTTTTTGAAATGATTTATATTTTTATATGGAAGCAAAAAAAATATTTTGGACTAAAATATGTGTCATCATTAATGATAACATAGGGGAAAATGTACATTGAATATGATAAAGCATTAATGAATCGGGGTACCTGCACTCTGATTGTACCCAATCACCACAGTAACTCGGGCCGTAGTGTCCCACACATCTGTACGAGGGATTATCTGGCATCAGTAATACAGTAACTAGATACAGGTGACATATTGTGACTATTGATGAATCCTTTCAGTGCTGCACAATTCCACCGGTTATTTATTCATAAATCTCTTATTTCTTAAAAAAAAATATAAGAGAAAAGAATGATATTGATGGTTGAAAATAGACTCAATTCAAGTATCCTTTTTATTGATGTTCGGCCCAGAACAGATGCTGTAATATTGAACTGCAGTTGAGTTTATTCATTTGAATCATTTGGTCATAATTCACTGATACAGCCAGTGTCATAAACCGCCCCAGTGGATTATGGGTAATGTCAGCAATTGGTGTATTATGGGTATTCTGAGGTAGGGGTTTCCTACGAGAATGTCAGGTTTTAAAGATGATACATCTAACCCTACACCCAATACTTTTGAGCGAGTAACCTACGTTTAACTTCCTTACTATGGCCATCCTATATGAGAATTTCCCCGGATAGTATTTCAGAATGCATTGAAACGTTGTGGAAACAGACAGTAATTGTACACGAGAAACACACCATAGAGCCATCCATGTTTAGGCTGGGGTAACAACCACACCATTTAATCTCAGATTTGGTTGCAGAAAAAAGCTCTCAACATGTAGCTTATATTTAAGACCAGATAGCTGGGGTCTCTATTTGATCTGTTGCCGTTTACAAATCGGTGTCAGAGCAGGTCATTGCCAGATCCTGCAATCGCACAGTGTTTTTTTTTCTGTCATCCGCATCTTCTTCCGAAAACATTTTGTGACTGTTGAATACATCAGCCTGACAAAATTTGAGACGGAAATTGTCACAAATGTACAATTAGTTATATTTACATATTTTTCTTCCCCATACACATTATTTGCTCTTCGAAAATGTCATCGGCAAATGTCATCGCCGGGAATTACAAGCTATCATCTCGTTGTGTTTGGCTGGAGCAATTTATTGTCACAAAAGGGCTTTTTGACATCGTAAGTGAGAGACCAACAACTCACCACGGTCTGGCTTTAAGTCTGTCCAACTTTCTACTGTAGGAACCACAGCAGATGAATCAGATGTGTGGGGTTTTATCTTTTATAACGAGGGTAAATTAGAGATGTACACTAGACAGCTATAGGAAGTATATCTATATGACCTCGTAGTTTTTATCACACTTCCATTTCATTTAGTATCTACCATACAAGTTTTAAAAGGAAACATTACACCTACAGAACTTCGATCATATTGTAAAAATTGTTTACAAAGAAAAATATTACAAAAAAAGGTATTTGCATGCCATGAAAGCTTTTTAGTGACTAAGTGTGGTTGTCCATTCAACTTATGTCATTTCCGTGTGATTTCAAATCAAATTTTAACCTTGTAGTGCAAATAATTTTTCCTTGTACCTGTCACTTATTAACATGTTGCTGTATTATTACCAATAGTCACTTAATTTGTATCCTCCATCTTGTCAACTTTGCCTTCTCAATGAAAAATACTACCTTCATGCTTGATGACATCTAGGATCAGAAATTTTCATCATATTTGATACTGTGCCCTCACATATACCACTCGGAGATTAATACAAATAATTAATATAAACTGAATAATGGATAATATTTTCTAACAGCTGGTTCCAGAATTGTTTTTTCCGAGGACATTGCACAAACATGGCGAGTTGACAATCTGACAATCATGGATTTAATTTGTTTGGCGATTTCTCATGCTTATTTTACATTTTTTGTAGATGGCCAATACGCACAGATAACCAGTCCCTCCCCGCCAGCTCGTGAGAATGGAATAGCCAGTGAGTATAGAGCATGCTTTGCTAACTTGTTAAATATTTCATCATCTGATGGCGTACCTGTGTGACACTGGCCTTGAGGAACAGGTAGAGAGTAGGGGAGATGTGTGTGGGTATTGATCCTACGGCGTGCACCATTTGTAGTTTTGTTTTCAGCTAGCATTAGTACTTCTACCCAATAGTATAATGGCAATTTTAATGATGAAAATTCTACAAAAATTATCCTGGTTTAATGGAAATTGCAGGGGATCAAAGGATATCGGATGTATCTCAGCTCGTTAGCTTAGATCAATAAATCAGGTACGGTTCCATTGTTGTTTCCCACAAAAATGAAGAGCTTTGAGCAGAAAAAGGTTATCTAATTGCATTTTATAATTAAATTAAGTTTTTAAGAAAAAGTGAAAATTCTAGATTTGTATTAGAGACAGTATCATGTTTTGGGTTTAACATTAGTCATTAGGGCAGTGTTGCAGATCAGCCCTCAAATCATTAACTTTGTTTTTATTTTATTTTAATTTTATTTTTATATTGGAAATCAAATTTGTTCACTGGTCAGCTCAAAATAGGGCAAAGGAGATGGCAGCTTGTCTAGTTTGGCAAGAAAACAATCAAAACACTGGCATCATTTTGTGAGTTGTTCTCCAACTGAATATGAATGCCTTAAAATATTCGCCTACCAGATTTTTCATAATAAGGATGCCATATTTAATAAGATGGACTTCCATATAAAAGGGGTACTGTAATAAGTGTATTGAATATAAACAAAGTAGTACATATTACATGCATATTTATGGTAGCCAGATTTCACAGGTTTACCAATTAAGGGTGCATTGAAAGGAATAAACAAGTGCTTGGGTTTCCTCTCTGGCACATAAAGGGCTTGCATGTGTTTGTGGATTACCTCTCCTCTGTAAAACTAAGGGTGGGCTTATCTAGGGCATAGGCTTATAAGACTAAGTGTATAATATTTTACATAGTGATTAAAATTATTTTAATTATATGTGACTAATGGAAGTGTCCGTTTATTGGTTCCGCTGCAGGACCAAGAAATAGCAAACCCCGGTCAGGTCGAAAACTGAACCCTTCCCCAGGCCCGGAGTCCGACCTGGAACGTGTATTTGTGTGGGATTTAGATGAAACCATTATCATCTTTCATTCACTGTTAACGGGATCCTATGCGCAAAGATATGGGAAGGTAAGACAATTTTTCTGTTTCCCTTTCATCTTATTGAAAATTATTGCGTATTGTGTATGGATATTTTTGAATTGTTTGAAAATTTTCAAAAACAAAAACCTTAAGCAGAATTTTATGATGACAGTTCTGCAATGGGATATGCCAAAGTTGCCTCCCTTGATAAAATGTATGCATGCAGTGTTGGTAAGCAAATTCACTTGTGCAAAAATAGCTTTGGCACATTAATTGAACAGAAATTGACTTTGCGGTTGATATGTAGAAAGTTTCGAAATTTGGAAGATTTCTCTAATTCAACGTACCAGTGCTACTAATTGATTTTATATATTTCATTTAATTCCTTGCGTGGAAGCCATGACGGTTGTTCTGTGCTTGCTCTGTTGAGGATTGTAAGGCTTGACATGTGCTGATTTTAAAGGTTTCACAAGCACAACACTGTGACCTTGAGCTCAGTTGCAAGGTCAAGTTGATGACAATCCATATAACAAGTATAATGTACTGGCAATACTGTGTAAATGCATGTTTGAATTCTAATTTGAATCGGTATCATTCAGATGTTGTAATACTAACGATACACCACACATAGCTTTATTTTGAAGTTTTCTTCTTCAATCCGTTTAAAAGCAGTTTAATGTAAAATTTGACACAAGCCTTTGATGAGTATGTTATCAACTGAAGAAGACAGAAATCTTTAAGGATTTGTTTAACAGATTTCAAATGCTGTATGAAAAACAAGTCACACTCCTTTTGAACTAGTCTTGAGTCGAGTGCATGAAGTGTATTTCTGTCATGAAAGGTTTATAGCGAAGGCCTTTGTAGCAGGCAGGGCATTGTTCCCCGCCAGGTAGCGGGGATGACCACCACGGAATATAGTCCATGGAAACCATAGTTTCCTCGCTGTGTTTGTATACAATCACATGACCTAATTGTGTTCGGACAAATTATGCTTTTTGTTTTCTTTCTTCTTGGTGCACTCTTGAAAAGGCTTTGATCTTTTGTGTATACAGCCATCCTTGGTTTTTAACCCATACAAATGGATAATTGGAAATGGTGATTATCTACAAACTGCAGTAGAAAAAAATCACATTGGTGGTGGACTATGAAAGGAACGAATTAGCGGAAGATTTACATTCATTATAGAAAACCGATGCATTCAATTGTCCGATATTTCAGAGTTTGTGATTGATAACTCCGGCTTTTTAAATAGATAATACAAAGTTTGATTGATGAACGAATTCAAGAAGCATTTATTTTGCCTTAATGTTGAATATAATTAAAATTGTTATTTTCTACTGTTTGTAACTGCTGTTTGCAGAAAGGATTTTATTTACATAGGCTTTTTAATAATTTGTCAGTTTATAGATAAAGGGTTCTTGATTTTTTATAAAATATTTACATGAGATCAATTTTAACTATTTGTGAAATTAAGCAAGTTTGACACATTAAAAAATTGAAAATAAAATGAATTTGGTAAACGAAGTTTAGTTAACTTTGATACCTTTCATCCTTTTTGTTTCTTAATTGAAAGATTTTTGAATGTTTAAATTGAAAATGGACAGGTAATTAAAAATAATTGATCTTTAAGGAAAATTAGCATAATACATCCAATTACACATATTCATAATAGAAGCGGTGCATTGCATCATAAAGGGGATGTTCTGAATAATAAAGTTACAGATTTTAAATATTTAAATTTAACATTGATCGGTAATTATAAAAAATGGTCTAAAAATATTATTATTTATGATTGAAGTTTAGTACTAGTGCCTCTAATAGATGGTGTTTATTGTTGTGTGCTTTGGAGTTGTCATAGCATGGTCTTAAATTGGTAATAATTGGAACCTCATTAGTCAAGACACTTTGCAAAGTGGCCAAAATTTCCGGGGATGAAGAATTTTCTTGTTTAAAGAAACTTGAAAAATTTCCATTGAGATGATTTCTTTGTTTATTATTAGCTTCCGGGATGTAAGGGTCCTTATTGGCCCGAGGTGAATGTTCCACTCTGTTGTATATACAATTGTAACGAGTAGTACAAGTAAATCTGAATGGTATTAGGTACAGATGTCGGCTGGACAATTGTATACCTAGTCACATTATTTTGACATTTGGTCCATCAAAGGGTGTAAGTAATGTGTGCTCTTCCCAGTATTTGATGGGTCAGTAATCTGCTGGCCATCAACTGGGAGCTACATAGCAATAGTCTGATAGCACTAATCAGGTGTTTAATGAACTCAGCCAGTTGGACATGGTCTTGTTATGTTTCCTAAGGAAAACATGACCTGCCACCTTACTGAGATTTCCAGGGCAAGTCCTATAAGATTGGTCTGCAGGGGCAGGCCCCAAGGGTATGCCTTCCAGACCTTGTTTCAGATCCAGAAACTCATAAAAGGCAAGGTCATTTATGTTCGGTGCAGTCAGGTATCTAAATGGCTTCCAATCTAAATTGTGTCCATTTCGGTCCAATTGACTTGACAGTGGTGTATTTATTTGTGTGACCCCATGGGGAGCCCCCTGCCATCTGCACACTGCCCCCTCCTCAGTATCTCCCCCCATCATCTCCTCTAAACAAACACTTGGGCTATACAGGGGCTGTGTATTTTTCATGTGACAGCAAATGATCTTGAACAGCTGGTTCCTGCTACAAGTACATTCCAAAATCAAACAGCATTGGACAGGATTTGCACAATTTTCTATCCCTTACATTCAAGGAGGTCACATTTCTGGATTGAAGTCTGGCTGAAATATGCCAGTTCTTCCTTGTCAGTGTTATTTCAAAATGGCCGTCTATTTACACAAACAATACAGTCTTGTTTGCTATTTGTTTATATATTGATTAAAGAGGAGTTGAACACTTTGAGAACACCGCTCTTTGTTATGTGTTACAACCCTGTCCCGATGAGGAGATAAATAAGTAGGCTTTGTAAATAACTGTGTTGGTTTATTCATAAGAGAAAGGAAAACATGTACAGTGAAAAAAAGAAGGTATTTGTATTTGAAGTAAAACTTTGTTAGGGTTTTCATGTTAGAAAAATAATTTCCTGTGTTTGAGGCAGAACTACATGCCGTGGGTTTTCTGTCAACATGTCCCAGTGCTAAAATTAAGGGGAAAAAGTAAATATACAATCCAGTCTTCAGAACTGATATTGTATTCATAGTATGTATAGAAATTTTACATATATCTGCTTAAACAAAACTTTAAATGTTGTATTTATGTTGAACTGTGAACGTGTGCTGCATTTCTGAGGGGTTTTGTTTTGAACAAGTATTTCTTTAAAGAAGTTCATTCTTTGGGGGGGGGGGGAAGGAAAAGTAAGCTACATACAACATTCAAATGTGACCAGCTTTCATCATGGCAGCTCGGTACATTGTATTTGGGCTTCAATGTTTTCTCATCAGCCCTTTTGCCTAAAGTCAGTTTGTCTTTCCGCTTCATTACCCGACTATTTTCATTAATTCTCACATCAAGATAGATTATTAATTCTATTCAGTATGAAATTAGAAATTTTATGATGAAATTGTCCATAAAATTGCTTGTCTTGTCCTGCCAGGGGTGGACAATAGACTGCCAGTCAGTTCATTAAACCTTGACCGTCCATTGTGTCTGTTCCACCTCTGGACATTGACTATTTTGTTGTACAAAGCTGGCATCTGTGACTTTTGTCCAGTGTCCAGTCTGGGCACTATACCCTATTGTAAGGTCAGCTCCAGTGGACAGTCACGGTCAGTCATGACCAAGGAGGCTGTTTTCAATGTAGACTTACAACAAAGTAACAGTTAATTTGTCAGACAGAGGTAGCCATTGATGACCACCATGGATAAAGTGGAAGTTAAAATGTCATTTTTTTGTCAGCCATCCACAAGCAGCTGTTGTTTACCCAGGGTAGGGGGGTCAAACATTGGGGACAAGTTTAACGAATTTACTCAGGATAGGGAGAGGTCAAACATTGGGAACAAGTTTAACGAATTTACTCAGGATAGGGAGAGGTCAAACATTGGGGACAAGTGTAACGAATTTACTCAGGATAGGGAGAGGTCAAACATTGGGGACAAGTGTAACGAATTTACTCAGGATAGGGAGAGGTCAAACATTGGGGACAAGTGTAACGAATTTACTCAGGATAGGGAGAGGTCAAACATTGGGGACAAGTGTAACGAATTTACTCAGGATAGGGAGAGGTCAAACATTGGGGACAAGTGTAACGAATTTACTCAGGATAGGGAGAGGTCAAACATTGGGGACAAGTGTAACGAATTTACTCAGGATAGGGAGAGGTCAAACATTGGGGACAAGTGTAACGAATTTACTCAGGATAGGGAGAGGTCAAACATTGGGGACAAGTGTAACGAATTTACTCAGGATAGGGAGAGGTCAAACATTGGGGACAAGTGTAACGAATTTACTCAGGATAGGGAGAGGTCAAACATTGGGGACAAGTGTAACGAATTTACTCAGGATAGGGAGAGGTCAAACATTGGGGACAAGTGTAACGAATTTACTCAGGATAGGGAGGGGTCAAACATTGGGGACAAGTGTAACGAATTTACTCAGGATAGGGAGGGGTCAAACATTGGGGACAAGTGTAACGAATTTACTCAGGATAGGGAGGGGTCAAACATTGGGGACAAGTGTAACGAATTTACTCAGGATAGGGAGGGGTCAAACATTGGGGACAAGTGTAACGAATTTACTCAGGATAGGGAGGGGTCAAACATTGGGGACAAGTGTAACGAATTTACTCAGGATAGGGAGGGGTCAAACATTGGGGACAAGTGTAACGAATTTACTCAGGATAGGGAGGGGTCAAACATTGGGGACAAGTGTAACGAATTTACTCAGGATAGGGAGGGGTCAAACATTGGGGACAAGTGTAACGAATTTACTCAGGATAGGGAGGGGTCAAACATTGGGGACAAGTGTAACGAATTTACTCAGGATAGGGAGGGGTCAAACATTGGGGACAAGTGTAACGAATTTACTCAGGATAGGGAGGGGTCAAACATTGGGGACAAGTGTAACGAATTTACTCAGGATAGGGAGGGGTCAAACATTGGGGACAAGTGTAACGAATTTACTCAGGATAGGGAGGGGTCAAACATTGGGGACAAGTGTAACGAATTTACTCAGGATAGGGAGGGGTCAAACATTGGGGACAAGTGTAACGAATTTACTCAGGATAGGGAGGGGTCAAACATTGGGGACAAGTGTAACGAATTTACTCAGGATAGGGAGGGGTCAAACATTGGGGACAAGTGTAACGAATTTACTCAGGATAGGGAGGGGTCAAACATTGGGGACAAGTGTAACGAATTTACTCAGGATAGGGAGGGGTCAAACATTGGGGACAAGTGTAACGAATTTACTCAGGATAGGGAGGGGTCAAACATTGGGGACAAGTGTAACGAATTTACTCAGGATAGGGAGGGGTCAAACATTGGGGACAAGTGTAACGAATTTACTCAGGATAGGGAGGGGTCAAACATTGGGGACAAGTGTAACGAATTTACTCAGGATAGGGCGGGGTCAAACATTGGGGACAAGTGTAACGAATTTACTCAGGATAGGGAGGGGTTAACATTGGGGACAACTCCAATGTATTTTTTACTCAGGATAGGGAGGGGTCAAACATTGGGGACAACTTTGACTTATTTATACCGGATTAAGGGCAGTTTAACAATGGGGCAGTATAAAATTTAGCTTGGTTGTAAGGGCTTCATAAACTAAAATATCTCTAAATTTAACAAAATTTGAAATTGTGCCCTTTTTGAAGAACACACTTAATTTATTCACTTAATTTTTGACTTCTGAAATCAGTTTTCTCTATATATTTCTCAAATTCAATAAATTCATAGCATTAAAATGTTTAATTTCATACTATATTATTTTCAGGTGATTTTAAGTGCTAATAGACATTTGTAGATTTTGTCTCACAGTGTCTCATCAGTAAACAATCTTTTTAAAAGTTGGTCTTCAGATTATTGTATTTCTCATTTATGAACTTAAATATTGTCGGCAAGTTTGATAAATTTTCACAATTACTAAAATTTAAATTCAAATTTTCATAATGATTACATCAAACCATAAGTAATAAAAAATCTATTAAAAATGTTGAATGTAAAGCAAGTTATGTATAGGTAAATTAATTCATCTTGCATCTCAATGTCATTTTTAACTCGTAGGACATCAGGTACCAGTTGTATATAGTGTTTGTCATTGATAATTCTGATCATTGGATTATGTTGTCAGTGTTTAATACTTTATCATGACTATAGCTTTGATCTTATATTTATGAAAATATATTAAAAATTAAATGAACATAATATAACTACAGCGTTCCAAGTTTAATAAGTAAGAGTGGCTAGACTGAGATTTGAACCCTGGGCTTGAAATTTCCTGCTATCGCTCTAAATAGCTGAGCTACCTGGTCAGCGGAAGTATCCTGGCCCTAGTGTGCTACAGTTATCACAAACAAAATTAAGGGGAGGTTACTGCATATATGTAAACTTGAGTAAAATTTACTTAGTAAAATACTTCCAATGTCTTTTTTTTTCAATTTTGATAAATAAAATGTATTTCAAAAATTAAAGACAGTAATAGTAAGATAGATTATAGAGTAATGTTGAGTAAATTGACTGCACTCCACCCCTGAATTAATTCATTTAAATTAACCTGAAATCTCGGCTTCCTAAAGCAAACATTGATCACAAGACTCTTCAAGTGAGGTCAGTTAAGCCTTCAAGTTTTTGTCAATTCCTCTGTTCGTTCATTTGATCAGATGGCTTTATTTTTAGACAGAGTACAATGAGACAATAATTCCGATGGCCAGTTCACCGTTCTGACGACAGAATTCCCAATGTATTTAACACACCTTTTATGTTAGAAATTTGAAGATGTTTGAAATTTCCTTCAGTAAACATTTTCTTTCATTAGTCGACTGTGTTGACTGACTTTCACTCTAGGTGTCTCGACTAAGTGGTTTAAAAGTAAACCTTGGAATCGGCACAATGATCATTC
Organism: Mizuhopecten yessoensis; assembly: GCF_002113885.1. NCBI lineage: Eukaryota > Metazoa > Mollusca > Bivalvia > Pectinida > Pectinidae > Mizuhopecten > Mizuhopecten yessoensis. The sequence continues at coordinate 1,050,481 of NW_018408911.1, read as the reverse complement.
AAACCAGTCAGATAGAATTAGGCAATTTTCACATATGTTGTTGACAAGACTCCTTCATCGCAAGTTATCTCCATTTATGACCCAATTCTATCCATACTCATATATTTTTTACTAGATTTTTAAGTTCCCACATTGTGTGTGTTAATTGGCCTAATCCTAGTTTAAGTAGCTTACACATGGCTAACTGTGGAAGCGTATGGACAGATAAATATCTTCACACTAGGATGATTAGATTTACCCAACATTTGCTGTGTGTTGGCTATCAAAGCTTTTATGAGTAATTAGATTTCCAGTAGGTTTTGCAGGAAAGCAATGGGCAGTAATGATTGTTTATGCGGCTCTCTGGAAGCAAACAGGACAATGTGCTGTGCAAGTAGGCTTTCATTAACAGATTTAACCAAAGCTTGATTCAATTTCTGCAGAAATAAAGTTGTTTATTGTGTCAATATCGTAATGGTCCATTTGAGACAGTTAGTCGTGTTTAACTTTCTCTGTTAACGATAAAGGCTTTTTAATAATGCAACTGAAATGCCTGCAATGCAGTTGTTTGGTGGAAAATCTTGAATCCTGGGACCTGTAAGTGAATTAGTCTCATCTAGCAGGGACATTTTTTGACATTTTCAAAACAGCCTTGTTTTGTTATTATAATCTATTGGAAGACACACACATGCCTACCAGATGTTAATTTCACTTTTAGCCATAGCATCAAAAGATAATATATAGAGGCATTTGGCAAATAAACACAATATGGTGTTTTAATTCATCGCTCAATAAAAGCATTAATTCGTAATTATTCCTTTGAACATTTTAATGAAAGTGTGAATACTGGTTCTAGAATTCTGCCTTCAATATGAATATTCTTTAAAAAATCTACAAAATTTTGATAGTATATAAAATATCAAATTTCTATTGCAATACACAATACACAATTATTACTTCAAGTTATATTTTTTAAACTATTAACTTATTTTATCTGTTACTGAGTGTCTATTTTGTGGTAAATGTCATTTTCTGTTCAATGCTTTATGGTTTAAGGAAAACTCTGGTGCTGATTTTGTTGATTATATTTATGTAAGTAAGTGGTTGCTCAAGGTCCTATTTTACCCTGAATTTAAGGCTTCATTGATGTTGATGTTTTAAAATCAGTAAGTAAATTACTGTCCACACTCTTGTTGATCCTAACATTTGGAGCTTAGATAGTTAAAATAACTGTTCATACTCTACTTGATCCTGACATTTGGAGGTTGGAAAGTGAAAGAATTCTCCCCATTCTAGTTGATCCTGATGTTTTGAAGTTGATTTTGATGTTTTGAGCTCAGGTAGTAAAAATGTTCTCCCCACTCTAGTTGATCTGATGTTTTGTGGTTGATCCTGATGTTTTGAGCTCAGGTAGTAAAAATGTTCTCCCCACTCTAGTTGATCCTGATGTTTTGAGGTCAGGAAATAAACTGTTGGCTATTCTCTTGTTGATTCTAATGTTTTGAAGTTGATTTGGATGTTTTGAGCTGATGTAGTAAATAGTTTACCATTCTCTTGTTGATCCTGAAGTTTTGAAGTTGATTTTGATATTTTGAGGTCGGGTAGTAAATTGTTGGCCAATCTCCTGTTGATCCTGATGTTTTGAGGTCGGGTAGTAAATCGCTGCAGACAGCCATTCACTGGCTGTAGTTATTGATGTGTTACAATGTTTGCCATGATAAGGCCCAGTCCATCTGCAGGAGCTTACCATACTAATCTCCCCATAGTTTATTTACCACCAATATAATCGATGAAGTAGTTTTATGTTCCATGTATAGACAAGTCATTTTCTGTGAGCTGTGCTAGCTCGTTTCCAATGCATTACCATGGACGCAAAACATGGATGCTGAATGTTGGCATGAGTCGTCTGCTTTTAATCCAAAGGAACCTGGACCTTTTACATCATTCCATGTAAATATTAAACATCATTTTGACTTACGATCAGACCTGAAGCTACCATTGACATTAATGACGATTTATTCTGTGGGTTTAATGAAATTTTCAATGATTTTCGCCAATGAAAGTCTGCTACATGGTTGATTACATTCTGGATTGCTGGGGAACCAATTCATTTGGTGTTGGTGATGGAGAGGTTGGTTCATGTTGGTACTGACAACAGCCCCTAGGGATGGCCGTACTAATTGAAAAACAAAATTGGCAGGGCAGCGCATGTTTAACTTGCTGAGGTTTTGTAGAGAAAAGCTAGTTTGTTGGTTACTTTTGTCAGATTACAAAGATGCTAAAGTAAAACATGTCTCTGACTCTAGTGGTGACGGCAAACAGATTGTTCTCACCTCGGCATAGGTTGAGAGATCTGCTGTATGATTGGTCAAAGGTAGCCTCCCTTGGAAGTACACAGTGTGCAGATTCCTATCAAGATGATCGGTTTAGTGAAACTGACATGCGGAAAATTGAAGAAATTAGCTGTAAGATAAAACAAAATTTGGTTTCAATCTCTGCACATGTACAATCTGAATGCTTTCTAAAGAAGGTGTACTGTTACACCGAAAGATTTTTGTGATCTGCTTCAATATAGATGAAAATTGTAACATGACATTTATGTGCATTGAAAACTTTTTAAAGAACAAGATTACTGGAAAAAAATAAAAAAATCTGATAGTAATTCTGATTAAGAATGTGCTACATAAGAGGTGGTTACAAGACACACTTATTGGGTAGATGAGGTGAAGGAATGTACACTTTTCATCCCAGTTTCCTTTTAAACACAAAATTGGAACTTACTGTCAACTGTATACACTATAAATAGATCGGCGGTGGTTTCAAACAGCTGTAACTGTTAACTGTGACAGCTTCTATGCTGTAGGTGTTTGGGCAGGATGGACTTGTCACTGTTGTCAGTGATGATGCCCAGTGCTATAGGCCCCAGACCTCCCATTTTAGCCAGGTTTTGGTTGGCACAGGCAGCCATCGTTAGAATGAGACAGACTGCCAGTCAAGAAGGTGTCACTACTTTCCTCTCGCCTCATCAGAGAGAGCCCCCTCCCACCAAGCCCCCTCTCCCTCCCACCAGCGAGTCAGCCATTAGATCACACACTCTGTAGCATCAATCTTGAAATAATTGAGTAACGTTCATTTGTCTATTCATGGTACAGACGCTACTGAGTCTTCAGAGAATTATCTTCTCTAATTAGATTTTCCCTCTCAGTCAATCAAGGTTTATACACACTTCTCCTGTCTCTTGACCGGTGACTGTTTTAATACCCAGAACAGCCACATCTTTGTGCCAAACTAACAATCCTCGGGAGTCCCTCAAGTGCTGCTGAAAACCACATCTCAGATTGGAGCAGCTTCCATTAATCCCCCATTGCCCTTTCCAAACAGCAACGCCATCTTTCTTCATTTGTCAACTAGTCCTTCCCCACGACAGTGTATTAGCAGTGATGCTGTGTAGAAAATAGGCAAAGGGGTGAGCAAACGGGGCTCGCCCCGGCAATGGTCGGCACTGTCATTGTTGTCCTATGGAGCGAAGTATATCGGGGCTTGGTGATCAAGACAGAATTATTGTGATTGTGACATGCAAATTAAAACTGTCTGTTGATGGTTCCTCCAAGCTTTAATTACAGACTTTCATTTTTTTTTCATTCTTTATATTATTTTTTTTCATTTTTTTTTTTTTGTACTGAATAGTTCTCTGTAATTATCGTTACAGAGAATAGAAGGAGGATTAATTAATTAGTAAGGGCGGAGACATAGGGGGTCTACAACACCTTAAGTAGTGTCCATGTCAGCTACCATCAATTACAAGCACGGCAAATAATTACATCTTCTGCGTTTGTAGCATTTTCTTCTGCTCATGAAATCAAAAGAAATCTAACTATATATAGCCCTGATGATTGGAATTCTGGCAGTTTCATCTTCTCAGAGCATGTAACATTTTTCTTAACAGATTGGAAGTCTTAAAAGATGGAGAAAAAAAATAGTTTCATGGATTTATATTGAACTTGACATGCCATTTATGACCTTACAATATTCCCTGTTGATTAGCAGTTTTAGAGAATTAGATTGATCACATCACCTTATAAAATTGTCAAAACAGCTATATTAAACTCTTTTTAAGTTATTCAGTAAATTATGCTGAAGGAATGAAACACTTGGTCCAGAAAATTTTGGGCAGGGGGGTGCTGCACATAAGGGATATGATGCCTATTTATAGGTCTAATACCCTATTTTAAATGAATAATTTTCTTTCAGATTGTTTTCACTCTTTATGGGACTCATTGAAATAATCTGAGATAAAGAAATGGCTATTTTAATCTTCTGTGTTTTTATAAGTATGTTTTGTTCTCCCTTATGATCATGGATGATGTTGGTAGTTTCACAGCGTTAATCAGGGCTTGCTCAGAATTCTTATGTAATTTAATATGTGTGCATCTTTTGACATTGTTCCCAGGGTGGGAAACTTTTTATTATTTATTTCTAATTTATGAAATATGTATATATTTATGTTTTTATTGTAGTTGGAGGATGTTATTTCAGGTATTTATTTAAACTTTCTTTTAACTCTTTTAGGACCCGCCTTCTTCAGTATCACTTGGTCTCCGTATGGAAGAGATGATCTTCAACCTAGCAGACACACATCTATTTTTCAATGACTTAGAGGTAAGCTATTCACAACTTCATGATGATTATGATGATGATTTTATTTGGGTTTATTTTATATAAAGATTTTGTGTTGCCTATTAGCACTTTAAGACTGACCTGTCACCAGTGTCAAAACACCCACTTTGTGCCTTTATTTAAACATTCACAAAATCTGATGTGTTCAAAAATTCAGATTAGATCTTAATTTGAGGTTCCAATGGGGTTACTGATTAAAGCTAATACATTGATCAAATTGTGGGGTCCCCAGGGAGCTCTCAATTTGAGGGACGTAAACACTATCAAGGGAATCTGGCCAGCATAAATTCAATTTCAATTAATTACACAAACAGTCCCCATTGGAGCCCCTGTTAATGTAATTGAGCCAATCATCTCTAATAAAGTGTTATATATGACACTAAACTAGTTTGATAAGAAATCTACCAATTGCTATGATGTGGTAATGGACAGCTTGTCCCTAGTGGTCACTCCCGATGGTCAAGCCCAAACCAGACTAAATTCCCAGCTGGTCAGTTTTTGGCAAGCTAACAAGAAAGTGACCTATGGCAAGAGTGATTTAATGAGAAACATAGGGTTCCATGTCCAAATTAAGTTAGGACTGGGCAGGTCCTGGGAGACTGGACACTGCTGACCAGTGTGGCTGGACCAAACTTGACCACTGCATCTCCCTCCCTAATGGTCAGTGTCAAACTTTGACCATAAGAATAACTGGACAATTGTCAAACTGTAGACAATGCTTCTGACATTGCTTCTATTGGTGTGGCATAGATCAAGGTTGATTAAGTAGAATGACTTGTGAGATGAAATCATTTGTGACCCAGATGTTGAAAAAAAAATGAAATATGAAAGATTATCATATTTCCTATCTGATGGTGATTTCTACTAATCCCTTCACATGTTATATTGAATAAGGATATTAATAGTCTTGAGAAAAATGGTTCAAATTTCATCTTTTGACCCTGGTATATATAATAAAGCTGAAAAAAGGAATACTGTCGTTTGGCTTGCTGAAAGCATTTTGGTCCCTTCAACAGAGAAAACTTAATATTTGTGATGGATTTATGTATCAATGGCAAGAAAATATACTGTTTATCACAGTCAGACAAAGAATGCAAAAAAAGTTATGAAAATACTAAGACCTAATTTTGTAAGATTTTATAGAAAGAAATATTTCATATAAAAATCCTAACTTAAGCTAGCTATACTTTAACACTGAGAACATGGCTGTGTATTTGTTATTTTCTTATTTCAATCATAACATTTACTTCAAAACCTAATTACTGGCAGTGCAAGATTGTTCACAACGCTTTTAAACCATTTACCAATCCACATTCCACAAAACTTTCCTTGTATTAAATCGTTTGAAATATATCAAAACCTTGTTTAGACCCCTGCTATGATGTCCCGTTTAATTTCCTTCAAACATGTTTTCATTGTAAAATTGGACGTCCACTGAATGGGAGGGCTATGATACATGTTGTTACTAGCCAGCTATTTCAAACAGTTACCATTTAATTTAGCTAAAAAAATACTTAGGCCAAAGCTGTTGTTCCCTGACATTTTTGGCCGATCACTTATCATATAGGTACCTATCTTGTGTTATCAACGGCTTTTGTACTCTTTTCGATCAGTTTTTCAGAAGCGTGGTAATTATTTCTTTTGTGAAGAGAGGGACAGGGATTTGTGGCGTTTGAAAAAGGCATTTTAACTTTACAAGGAGGGGGGAATTCCTATGGTAATTGTGTAATTACTGAAGTCTCGGGCACCTTCAATACAGTTAGGGATGCCAACACCCCTTCACTCCACAATCATTAAAATATTTAAATTCCCCAATGTCTTTTTCACAACAGAGTGTCTGCGCGCACATCACAGGAAAGGCATGGCAAATGTTGTATTATTAAAGAATTAAAGGGTAAATTGGTAGTGTTTACAATCCGACGGTGTAGGGAGGCTGCCCTGGGCCTCAGAGCTCCCCCATCATACAATAAATGGCCCAGCGATCAGCGCCATCACTGCTACACATTTCGCCTGCAGGAAAGTTTCAATTTTGAGCTTGTTAAAATGTGAATGGTATGGTACTTTACAGTTTAGGGAATCAGATCTGCTGCGATAGACTTGTGTGGACAAATTACTGTTTGGCACGCTCGGCTGCTTTTCACTGGATTCTAATAGAATTTTATGAATTTATTTTTTGCTCATGAAATTTAGATAATTTGATGCTTTTTTGAGGTGAAAAGATGGAAATGAATTTATGGGTCACTTTATAAATTGTCTGTGAGCCTAAGAGAGATGATGTGGCTGATGCTATCAGGGACTTTAGATTTATATCCGTGATAGCATGATGGACCTACCCTCTTCACCAAGGTATACAAAACAGGCTGTTTCTGACACTTTATGTGAGGAACTGGCTATATGGAGGTTATAATGACAGGAATGGAGGGGACCCTAGATGGGGGAGGGGATGCACTACTAAAATTAAAAAAAGATTTGTGACAATAGCGGCAAAGATACTTTACGGTATGATACACATCAGACATAGTTCATTGTACCCAAAATAGCTAGCCATGTACCAGCAGCACTGTCCTATTGTGAAATGACATTAATTTATTTTCAAAAAAGATTTTTTTTTTATATATACACTACAACCTGTGTGATTTGGACCCTGAACAGTGCAGAAACTTGAGTAATGCAGACCTATAGATAGACCTTAAGTTATGTCTTTCAGTATCTTACCCTGTATATTCTGTAACCTGTTCAAACCAGACCTTCAACTAGGTCCCAATGTATACGTTTTCTATGTGACCCTGTATAATCTGGATACCTGTATAAACCAGACCTTTAACTAAGTCCCACTGTATACATTTACCTGTATAAACCAGACCTTCAACTAGGTTCCAATGTATACGTTTCTATATGACCCTGTATAATCTGTATACCTGTATAAACCAGACCTTTATCTAGGTCAATCTATTTACATTTCAGTATAAACCTGTATGATATGGACACCTGTATTAACCAGAACTTAATCTAGGTCCGTCTTTTTGAATTTACATGTAATCCTGTATATAATCTTTGGTACGTGAAAACACCTGATTTCAGTCTCTGGTGGTGTTTGATTTAGAAGAGATTCATTGTACACAATTTATTTATTTAACGTCTCAGCATAGAAAATTAAAGAACAGCTTAAAATAGCTCAAAATGTTGATGAGACGTCTTCGTGATTTATAAGTGACACATGACATTTAATTATCTCCTCATTGAAGAATTAATGTATCTTATATTGCACAAAAAGCGGCAGATTCAAGTCATAAACCGACTTGGTTTAAAGGCGAATTAAAATGACAATAATCTACAAAGCCAACACAAAAAATATCCCAAGACATGAACAGAATTTTTAATATGTTTAGAATCGTGGAACAGGGAAAACAATTTACGGTTGTCGTTGTCCCGATAGATTTATTTTTGTGGGAGTATTTTGTTGTTATCTTTTGTAAATCTAATTTAATTACTTTAAAGCTTTTTACCAGACTGCAGATGTTTATTACACTATGAACATCTAATTGTTTTATACCTAGATGTTATTTCAGCGTTTTATACATCAATGTTATTTGAGTGTGCTACACAGGTAAATTTTGATATAAAGGCTTTTGAAATTGTTAAAACTTGATTTCTTACATATTAAAATATTTTCGTATGTTTTTGTTTTTTCCAGGAGTGTGACCAGGTCCATATAGACGATGTGTCTTCCGACGACAATGGTCAGGATCTGAGGTAAGTGACTGCATAGATAAACACCATTCATTACCGTACAATGACAGAGACTGTAGAATGCCTCGGTGCCTAGCTTCACGCTAACAAATAAATGTCAGTCTTTATGTGAGGAAGATAGAAAAACTTCTCTTTTCTCCGAATATTAATCATTTTTCTCCAATTTTTGTTTACACTGTTGGAAAAAAGAAAAGCTGAGACGTAGGGAAAATGATAGAATAATAGATTTAATAGATTAGTTTGTGGCTTTGGCAATATTACTTGTATAAATGGAAAATGTCAGCGCACCAAGACTGCCATCGTGCAGGCGGGTGTATGATGGATTATCGTACCCTGCGGCCCTGAAGGACTCATTATTACTAGTATAGCCACCCAGAATGGAGACAGTCACCGACAGGGCTTCACAGCTCTTCCGCTAAAGTCGGATTCCCAAGATGGCTATTAAACAGTGAATGTACATTTATATACAAATCTGATTTATCGCTTTTACTAAATGTCAAAATTATTTCTACAATTCTTTCTAAAAGTTCCTTATTGAATTTTTATTATTTTATTTTTTAATGTTCTTGTTTGGAAATCAGGATACTTAAGAAATGTTGAGCGCACCATTGATACAGTAAGGGAAGTTGGTAATTAGGAGCAAAATTGTTAATAAATATGAAATACCGTCCATCCAATCTAAAACAAGATGTATTCTATAATGCAATATACTATTGAATATTTCATTAAGTATTTGCTGGTTTCAATCCTAAAGGATGGAAACAGTTTAAATTCAGATATGATGTATAAAGCATTGTTTACAGGAAATACAGTTTGATTTTAGCTAATGAACCTTCAGTGGTGACAGGATAGGTCCGCTCTTTATATAAAAAAAATATCTTTCCACATGTTTGTCACATATCCAGTGATACAGAATATATATCTAAATATGTATTTTCAAACAAATAACAAAACAATTTAATATATACTGTAATGTCATTCTGAAACACGTCATCAATTTTTCATTCTCATCTTTATTCATTCTCATTTTATGTGTATAGGATGTATAATTTTTCCAACATTTTATCAGAAAAAATAATTTAAACAGGCTTTTTGAATATTTAACGAGGTATTGTGTATTATGTAAGACTGATTGACTGATAAATTCCACAAGTTAGCTTGTTTACATCATAGAATAAGGAAACTAGTTTTTGTTCAATATTTATGTTCAGCTTAAAACAAACAAAATAAAGCGAATTAAAAAAATCTAGACAGAGAAAAAAGCACTGTCATTTAAAAAGGGTTATACAGAAAAGAAAAAAAACACTGAGTCTATTATGGGCAAAAAAATGTTACTTTTTTTGTCATGTTAAGCGAGTATAATTTGTGGTATTTTTGGAACTGTATAGAAGGAGTGGTCTAATTGTTAGGTTGGGAAGATAACTGGTGTAACAATGCTGTCCCCCTTTGTGTTAGAAGACCCAGTCCTACCTGACTGACTGACTGCCTTTGTGAGTCTGATCAGGCTGGAGGAAGCTTGCATACTTAGGCGTAGGCATGCCACTCGTCCATCATGCCACTACAAAATATACGTACCCAAAGTCGGATGTAGACAACATTTTTCCCTCGCCTGAACAGCACTGGGCAATTATGATTAATTCTTTCACAAGTTTCTAATACACCCTATGTGAACACTTCAAACGATCACAAGCAGTGGTTGATAACCTTAGGGCGAACTGGTACTGATAAGCAGGCTTGGCGTTCCAAAATGTCTTACTTTTTATTGCCTTTCTTTTGTGGGATTTTTACAGGTTTAGATGCAGGCAGGTTTTATGCAGATGTTGTAATCTCAGCTAATATTTTTTATTTCCTTTTTATCTGTTTTTATCCTTCACAAGTTTCCTCGCAGAATTTGTTGGCTATTTGCTGGTTTATTTGGGGGGCGGAGTTCCATCAGTGAAATAGACAATGATGGACAAGAAATGATGTGTGCTCCACTCCGTTTTCAGGGCAGTAGACCTTGTATTGATGGTCCATTTTCCACACTTCAGCAAGTGGTCTGTAATCTGTAAAATTTCCGGAATGTTTTGAATTTGTTGTTGACCAGTAAAACTAAGTGACAACATGCTATGAAGTGTGGAAATTTTAATTTTCTAAGCTGTCTAGGACCTAATTAAGGAAATCCCATTCACATTAAAGCTACAAACGGGTGTCTTTGTAAAGATCCAATCCCCTACCACGGGTACATCATTGGTATGAAAACAGAATTTTTCCTTTGACAAAACGCTCCCACACGACAATGTGGTAATATTTAAATACAAAATAGTTATAAAAGAACTTTTTTTTTTTACTTTTATGTTGCAGAACAAAATGGTTTTGTAAGACGAAGATTTGTGTACAGAAATGAGGCTTTCTAAAAGTGTACTATCTCGGAGAAACATCTCTGTCTCTCTTCAAGTTTTTGTGTTTTTAAATGTTTAGTCTTTTATGCTGCCTAGCTTTGTGCAATACAATGTTGTTGATGCACAAGGCTGATATGACGGCGGCCATTTTGTGGGTTACCGAGGTCATTTAGTGGAGTGTAGGTCACAGTGTTTTAGTGTTGAACATCGGTGGTTTTAGGAGGAGGAATCAGTCAAGTTAGATACATATTCACCATACTATTAATATTTGTGGTGCGAAAACCATCAAGGGAAATTATTAGCAAAATTTTATGTATTTAAGAGGGTACATGGAATTAATTTGAAGATATGAATAGTTGAATTGTCATTATAATGCTTTGTAACGGGATATCACACATTTATGTGAAGTCAAACTGAGGTTTTCTATCCCTACAGTACCTACAACTTCGCAACAGATGGCTTCCGGGCCGCAGCAACCAACGCTAACTTGTGCCTGGCGACGGGCGTGAGGGGCGGGGTAGACTGGATGCGGAAACTTGCATTTAGATATCGGAGGCTGAAGGAGATCTATAGTAGCTACCAAAATAATGTTGGAGGTACGATGATTGAATTGTGTTTCACCCGCTTTTCTCTCTCTTTCTCTGCAGCACATACAACTTCGCGGCTGATGGGTTCCATGCAGCGGCTACGAACCCCAGTATACTAGCAGGGATGAGAGGGGGAGTCGATTGGATGAGAAAACTAGCTTTTAGATACAGAAGGATTAAGGAAATGTATAATAGTTACAGGAATAATGTGGGAGGTACGACTCTATCATTTCTTGTCCGAGATAATTAATTGTCCAATCAGATTGCTTCCATACTTTTTACCTGTGATAGGCCTGTGGGTAACATCATTACAAATTTGGGATGGTATGACTTTTTAACTAGTTTGTCAATTTGAATTAGAACTTTTTCAGATATGTCCCTAATATGTAAAATTTGTTTTAAAAATTATGGCCGATGGGGACGGAGGTGGGCTTAATAACAGTTACTGGTTTATCACAGGTAAATTACAGTGGAGTTTAGTGGTACGTGCATTAGAACTGTTTTGAGTATTGATTACCATGCAGTTGATTAAACATCTTGTTCAATAGAATTGCAGCTGTTTTTAAGAAAGAAAAATACCCCAAATAAATATGTATGATTCTCATGGCTCACTTACAATCTTGATTTGTTTTCATTGTAAAACCTATATCATCAAGGCCCTGCATTGAACCTGATCAGAATTATATTTTGACAGATTTGTGGTTGTTATAACCTGTAATTAAATAAATATGCTGCTATTTGTTTTACAAGTTTAAGCAAAAACAATCACCAATGATGATATATGAATGTTACATTTAATGGCAGATTTCCATCTTTGCTGATTTTTTTTAATATAATATAGTTTTGAATTCAGTTTGCCGGCTAAAATAAATGTAACCTGGTTATTTTGTGTCGGCAGGTCTGATTGGTCCACAGAAACGGGAACAGTGGTTACAGCTACGCCAGGAGATTGAGGCAATGACAGACAACTGGCTTACACTGGCACTCAAATCTCTACAAATCATCAACTCACGGTACGTATCTACTGACTTACACTGGCTAGTAACTCACGGTACATATCTACTGACTAACACTGTCTAGTAACTCACGGTACGTATCTACTGACTTACACTGGCTAGTAACTGACGCTACGTATCTACTGTCTTACACTGGCTAGTAACTGACGGTACATATCTACTGACTAACACTGGCTAGTAACTCCCGCTACGTATCTACTGAATTACACTGGCTAGTAACTCATGCTACGTATCTACTGACCTACACTGGCTAGTAACTGACGGTACATATCTACTGACTAACACTGGCTAGTAACTCGCGCTACGTATCTACTGACTCACACTGTCTAGTAACTCAAGGTACGTATCTACTGACTTACACTGGCTAGTAACTCACGCTATGTATCTACTGACTTACACTGGCTAGTAACTCATGCTACGTATCTACTGACTTACACTGTCTAGTAACTCACGCTACGTATCTACTGACTTACACTGGCTAGTAACTCACGCTACGTATCTACTTACTTACACTGGCTAGTAACTCACGGTAAGTATCTACTGACTTACACTGGCTAGTAAATCACGCTATGTATCTACTGACTTACACTGGCTAGTAACTCACAGTACGTATCTACTGACTTACACTGTCTAGTAACTCACGCTCCGTATCTACTGACTTACACTGGCTAGTAACTCAAGGTACGTATCTACTGACTTACACTGGCTAGTAACTCACGGTATGTATCTACTGACTTACACTGACTAGTAACTCACGGTACGTATCTACTGACTTACACTGGCTAGTAACTCACGGTACGTATCTACTGACTTACACTGTCTAGTAACTCACGCTACGTATCTACTGACTTACCCTGGCTAGTAACTCCCGCTACGTATCTACTGACTTACACTGGCTAGAAACTCACGCTACGTATCTACTGACTTACACTGGCTAGTAACTCACAGTACGTATCTACTGACTTACACTGTCTAGTAACTCACGCTACATATCTACTGACTTACACTGGCTAGTTACTCACCATACATATCTACTGACTTACACTTGCTAGTAACTCACGGTACGTATCTACTGACTTACACTGGCTAGTAACTCAAGAAACGAAGCTACTTACTTGCACTAAAATGCTTGACTCACTACTGATAATCAACTCATGGTACATATCTACTAGCTAAAACTATAACGCTGGAATCAGAAGCAATCATCAAAGCAGAGTAAAATGCTATTGGCATAAACTATTACGATATGACGTGGCTACTGGTTAAAACTAAAGCGCTAGAATCACTAACTCTCATCAACTTGAGACACAAAGCTAATGACTTACTCTAGAACTTGAGAATTGCTGCAGATCATCATCTCACTATACATAGAGACTGTATTGCTCTTAAAAGGAAATTAACAAAATAAAAAAATGGTATTTTTCATATCATTGAGAAATTATCAATTGTGTAGTTCCGGTCCTTTTTATCCTTGCATGCAAAATAACAAAAAATATCTTTGTTATGAACATCTCTTTGTGTTTGCAATACAAATATTATTTCTAAATAATACCCATATAATTCAGTTTGGTTATGAAATTTTTATTTGAAGATAGAATATAGAGTGAATTTGAAAATCTGTTTTATATTTGTTTCAGGTCAAACTGTGTGAATGTGTTGGTGACGACTACCCAGCTAGTACCAGCCATGGCCAAGGTTCTTCTCTACGGGCTGGGGGGAGTGTTCTCTATAGAAAACATTTACAGCGCCACAAAGATAGGTAAGTCATCGCCAAGGTTTCTCCTGTGTCAAAGGTAGACTCCAGGGCCCGATTTCATGAAACCGTTTTGTCAATGATTTGGAAACCTTGTGAAGAGACTTGAAGCCAAATGATGTTTCTATGTTTACATTTGAATTTTTGATCATTTGAAATGATTAAAGAGAGTTACAAGAAAGTTGCTTTGAGCACAGAATCCATGCTTGAGCATGAGAACGGTTTCATGAATACGGGCCCTGGTTAACTACGTATAGTGCGTGTGAAACATTGTTACGTTAAAGAAAAAGGACAGAAACTTTTGATCTGTAAATTATTCCTGTGAGCTATTTTCAGGGTATATATATGAAATCTTCATTGAGCTGTATTGTTGTAGGAAATAGGTCTATCTGATTCCTCCATTACACCATTGTTTTGTAGATCTAACAACAATTTTGACCTTATTCAGAAGTTATTTTATAAAGTTTAATTACCGCACCACTAAGTCTATTTACAGTAATGGTAATCAATGGATATGGTTATTTTTCAGGCAAAGATAGCTGTATTGACAGGATAGTAGCCCGATTCGGTAGGAAATGTACATACGTCGTCGTTGGTGATGGTCGAGATGAAGAGCAGGCAGCTAAGCAGGTATGTAACAGCAGTGCTAATTGGTTAATTCCGAAAAACAGAAAATAATCGCAAACAATTTGTGCAGTGATTCTGTAAAAGTTATATACAGAAGACTTTTTTTCTGGAGATTCCAAACGATTACCCAGTGAAATTAAAAAGTTGTAGAGATGTGAACGATAGGAGTAAATGTTTTTATTATAATGATGTAAATTCCTGTACAGAGTTTGTGAAAGTGTGAAGTAATTATGATATGTCCTGTTGGGATCATTATACAGTAGTTGCTTTTATTCTATATACATAACAAATCACTGAAGTCTGTCTGTTTGTCTTTTGTAGATGAATTTCCCGTTCTGGCGAGTGAGTAACCATTCCGACATAGCAGCCCTAAATCATGCGCTGGAACTCAACTACCTCTAACAAAGGATTACTACCTAACCCAGCATTATCATATAGCCCAACGGTGTCCTCACAGAGTACAGCTGGACAAACTCTCTCAAACACAAACAGTTTGTGTGCAAACGGACATACTCTTGTTAAAACAAGGACATGCAGGCAGTTTGTGCACTGACAAATGGACATACTCTTTGTTAAAATATGGAGATGCAGACAATTTGTGCATGGATATATGGGTGGACTGTTTCTTGTAAACATGGAAAGGCCTGGTCATTTTTGTGCGAACAAACAGACACACTCAGATATGCTTCTATTGAACTCTGAGAGGCAGAAGGTTGTGTACAGATAGGAGTGAATAGTTTTGGGAGAACCCATTGTTTCTTGTTATCAGAGTCTGTGAGGCATTTGAACTGTCAAACACTACTGCCTTGTTGGTTCAATATTTACGATGGATGTTGCGGAATTCTCATTGGAGTCCCAGGGACTGTAGACAGGGCTATCAACATTACTTGACCATGAATACTCAGGATGCAACACTGTATATGGTGTTAGAATGGGACGACTATAGTCTTATTGGACCTTGCTTCGTCCCATTTGGTATTTGCTACATACATTACTAGTGCATGCTGGGACATATTGACAGGAGATTGGTGCAGTGTGTTCGGTTAGAGGTGATGAAGAGACTATTTACACAGCCTTCATTGTCACTGCTGTGGTGTGAACTAGATGCTATGTGCCTGGAATACCGAGCTGAACTGGGATATCACTGAGGAACATGTTTCACTTGGAAAAAGGATGTAATCCAAACCATGTTATTGTAGTGTGGATTTTCCATGGTCTTTGCCTTGTACTGTACCAGTTCAAGGCCTCCTCCCTATTATTATACACCTTACGATATTCTGTACTGAACGTTTCCATAGCGATCTGGTACAGCACTGCAAGGATACATTCGCTCAACAAGAGATTCCAAGTCATACTATATATATGACCCATCCAACATGTGTGGAAGTCTAATCAAGGCCCTGCCCCTCCCCAGCCTCCCTCCCCTTCAACCATCACCCACAATGGACAAAGTGGTATGTGATTGTTTTTTATGAAAATGTTGTTATTGACTAAATGGCTGATGACTTCACACAGAGGTTTTCTGGAAGGACATGACCAGCTCACATACTTAATGTTGTGTCCTGAGGGTGTTACTACCAGACATGGTGCTTTACATCTTGCACATCATCTTCTGTTCATCAGAGTGACTTCCCCCTTGTCATTGCTGCAACACCATCCACTGACCGTTAGAATAACTCCTTGTCATTGCCATGACAACATATCCTTCTGGACAACAGAGTGACCTGCCCTTGTCATCACCATGACGACATCCTCTGATCATGGCAGTGTCGTGATTCCTTTATCGTGGCTACAACATAATATCATCTCCTGATTGTACACTTTAATTTACGGAGACTATTCGTAACATTTTCACATCATGTACCCAGCAACAATCCATATCATGATCGTTATGGTTTTTGTTTGTATATGTGCCTCTGTTGGGGAAGGTGTCAAGTTGATTCTTTTTATCTTCAGAAGTGAGTGTTTCTGAAGAATAATGTGAAAAGTGATGATGTATTTTGTGTACTGATGTCATGTAAGAAGGCTGTGACAAGCCAATGTTGTAGTTTATACCCTAAACAAGAAATGTTCACACCTGCCCTTGAGTTTATATCATAAGGGGGGCCTTATATTATGTTTTACCTCGTATGGAATTTGTTCAGAAATGCTGTTTATGGGCAAAGCAGAGAGATAATGTATTTGTACTTTTCCTAAATATTCTTCACCGATGCAATCAAGTAATATCAGCATCCAACACTTATACTTACTCTAATATAAAAACTTTTTTAGTTAATTCACCATACCTTCTGTACGAAATATACAGAATAGAAAAATAGTCTGTCATGATGAATATCAGCGAAATAGCTTTGTAAAGAAAATATGCTGGAAATTGAACCAAATAACACAGCTTCATTTGGAAAAAAATGGGGCACCGGCAGTCCTTCCCAAATAGATCTACAGATTTTTTAGACTCTCCAGCATGTAATATAATGGTCCCTCTAAGAATATTCTATACTTAAAATTTCCAATTGATGATATTTTTAAGCTTTAATGATTATTGTATTACATAAAATGATTTTATTATATAATCTTATATTAAAGTCTTTTTACTCAAAACCTCTGGTTAATACCAAAGAATTAAAAAAGATTAAAGTATTTTCTTTCTTCTTTTACATGGTTAAATGGCAGATTCCTTTGCGAATGGCCAAAGCATTTTGTATATTGTACGAATGGTAATTTTACAAAGACTTGAGACGGGAAGTTTGACAATTGCATCTATTGCATGAACTAATATAATGAATTTCCTGAGAGTAACGTTTAATAGCATATATATTTTTGGGCTTATGACTGTGTATATGAATGAATTAAGGGTATGTATATATTTAACAAGTTCGTACAAAAAGGTTCATTTATATTGAAAAGTTTATTTAAATGATAAAATAAGGTTGAAACTGTATCAATTCAACTCTTGAAATCAAGGTAGCCTTCTTAAGCCAGCTTGATAATAATGATTAACTTCAAAAATATTTCATTTAACTTTGTTGATATAAGCTTTCTGATAAATATCACCATTTTATTTCGGAAAAACACTAAGCATTATAACATTTCTGATAAATGATGGCATTTATCTGATGGAAATATAAGAACATGTAACCAAATGACAAATAATGCAATAATAGTGTATATGAGAAAAATGATTATTTTACAAACTTATTGTCAGTATTACATGCAGAAGACAATCAATCAGCAGTCAAGCTTTAAGGGGACGGGGGAATTTTTAATATTTGTCCTAAACTGTATAGCACATATATCTTACTATTAAAGGAAAATATTGCAGGTCTGAAAATCGTAACCACTTGATAGTGGGCAGGGTAAACTGAAGTCGTTAAGTATCATTGGTGGAGTAAGCTTGGCTTTTCCTTCAGTAAGTTTGGTGCCTGTCCACAGTGCTAAGTTCTGTGCACAGGAAGATAAGATTATTTCTCAATCAGCAATCTACGGAGGATTTTGTTATAACAGATGTAGTTTCTATATATATATTTACCCGTTCATTGTATCGTTGTTGACAAACCAATTCTACATGTGTTTTGACCACATATTTATTTTCTACACTGTGACTATCTTACTAGATATTTCCAGATGTACTCGTTTGAAGCTTGAGAGAGTCAACTTTGCATATGAACACAAATTGTTGTTACGTTTAACGATTGTCAGCCAATCAGGTCTTAGGTCACTAGCAGTCCGTGGTGAACTTGGTATATAGTAATGCTAGTTTGAGATGTTACTTTCCGTAAATTTTTCATAAAATATTACTAATTAATTAGTGAAACACAAAACTCAATAATATATTTAGGAGTTGAGATATTGAAATATTTTTGGGGGCTTAAATATGGCTACCAGTTGTATATGAATATGTGGTTTTGTGTGATGAAATCAGCACACATATTTATATACAGTTTTGCACAAAAATAATATATTTATATATTACTGGAATAATACAGTTGTCCTGACAACCACCATTCATCTAATTTGTAGATGTCCTTTAACAGTTTTGTTGACAGTATTTTCATTACCATAGATTACCTGTAATAACCCCATGCTCAGGGTTTTAAACGACCCACCCCTCTCCCAATAAACAAATTTTACATATGGAATGCAATTCTCTAATCAAACTTTGTTTAAATAAAGATAATAATTTTCTAATTAAAGAATATGCCTAGTATCAAATTTAACCCTTTTGTGAGTACTAGGTGATACCCTGGGTTTATTACAGGTAAAATACGGTACAAGTATAAGGTGGACGTTTGTGTGAGATTAATTTGATGCCTAACCAAAGAAACTACAATAATACTCTCACAGAAACGCTGTGGCTGACTCTGGCCACCACTATTGAGTGTTTTTGCCATTTTCAACCGTGATGTGAACTTTGTCTTACACATAATTTTCATTGTCCAATCAAATTAGAGATGTTTTTAATCATTAATGAACAAAATTGCTTTTATTTCATGAATAAACAATATCATTGTAATACACTGTCTTTGATTGGTCGGGTTTGTTTTCATTGGTCCAATGAAATGCCCTGTTATATGGGGCTGGCCATCCATTGTTATGTATGGTGTATGTGTTGTAATGTATGAATGGTTTGTGTGTGTCTCATGGAGACACAGCTAAGTCACCAATAAAGACAGATGTATGAATGTTAATCGTCTTTGTTTTATACTTCTTAAAATTCTTATTCAAGCACATTGGATTTATTCGACCATGTCTGCAATGGAACAACATAGTCCATTAGTTCATGATCAATTTAATATTAGATATTTATGCACGTGCAACATTCTTTTAAAAGCCTCCCCGTAAGACAAGTAAGCTATGTTTACCTTGCAATTGACTAGGATAAATCAGATTTGTCGAAACACGTGTACACACATCTCAAATTTCTACATAAATCCACATCACACTAACAATTGTGATCACTTGTTTAGTGTCTCGAAACTATGACATCAGCTGTGATGAAATGAAAAGGAGTGTACATCATGTAACAAATGTTTTCATGTGCAAATAAAAGAACAGACTAATTTATATAATTAGGTAATTTAGGTCAAACTATAGGCACTTAAGTATACTTACAAATGGGTAATTACAAATTTCATGTTTATGTGGTAGAAAACAAATTTCCAGTTTTTTTAAACTCAACCCATAGTTCTTGATTTTGAGCTTTAGATGTCAAATGAAAACTTCTGAAATCTTTTCATCAAATTGTATGAAATTAGAACGCAACTTTTGTCCAAAATTCCCATTTCAATTATTTACAGAAGGGTCAATTCAATATAGAGTGGGATATTTTTTTTAAAAGACATGAACGAAAAAATTCTTAGAGACAAAATATGAAACTGGATGAAAATATAACAGGTTTGGCTAGGGTAAACACCCACGATTAAATAGAAAATAACTGGGCAGCACTGGGACTATTCCAGCCCTGACTAAATGGAAAATAACTGGGCAGCACTCGGACTTATCTGTTACAGAAACTGCCCGATGTTACCTGGCAATACACAAGTGGAAAAATGGAAAATAACTGGGCAGCACTGTGACTTATCCAGCCCTGATTAAATGGCAAATAACTGGGCAGCACTGGGACTATTCCAACCCTGATTAAATGGAAAATAACTGGTCAGCACTGGGACTTATCCAGCCCTGATTAAGTGGAAAATAACTGGGGAGCACTGGGACTATTCCAGCCCTGATTAAATTGAAAATAACTGGGCAGCACTGGGATTACCCAGCCCTGATTAAATGCAAAATAACTGGGCAGCACTGGGACTTATCGAACCCTGGTTAAATGGAAAATAACTGGGCAGCACTGTGACTTATCCAGCCCTGATTAAATGGCAAATAACTGGGCAGCACTGGGACTTTTGTCCAAAATTCCCATTTCAATTATTTACAGAAGGGTCAATTCACTATAGAGAGTGAGATTTTTTTGAAAAGACATGAACGAAAAAATTCTTAGAGACAAAATATGAAACTGGATCAAAATATAACAGGTTTGGCTAGGGTAAACACCCACGATTAAATAGAAAATAACTTGGCAGCACTGGGACTATTCCAGCCCTGACTAAATGGAAAATAACTGGGCAGCACTGGGCCTATTCCAGCCTTGATTAAATGAAAAATAACTGGGCAGCACTGGGCCTATTCCAGCCTTGATTAAATGAAAAATAACTGGGCAGCACTGGGACTTTTGTCCAAAATTCCCATTTCAATTATTTACAGAAGGGTCAATTCACTATAGAGAGTGAGATTTTTTTGAAAAGACATGAACGAAAAAATTCTTAGAGACAAAATATGAAACTGGATCAAAATATAACAGGTTTGGCTAGGGTAAACACCCACGATTAAATAGAAAATACCTGGGCAGCACTCGGACTATTCCAGCCCTGATTCAATGGAAAATAACTGGGCAGCACTGTGACTTATCCAGCCCTGATTAAATGGCAAATAACTGGGCAGCACTGGGACTTAGCCAGCCTTGATTAAATGGAAAATAACTGTGCAGCACTGGGACTTATCCAGCCCTGATTAAGTGGAAAATAACTGGGGAGCACTGGGACTATTCCAGCCCTGACTAAATGGAAAATAACTGGGCAGCACTCGGACTTATCTGTTACAGAAACTGCCCGATGTTACCTGGCAATACACAAGTGGAAAAATGGAAAATAACTGGGCAGCACTCGGACTTATCTGTTACAGAAACTGCCCGATGTTACCTGGCAATACACAAGTGGAAAAATGGAAAATAACTGGGCAGCACTCGGACTTATCTGTTACAGAAACTGCCCGATGTTACCTGGCAATAAATGGAAAATAACTGGGCAGCACCTGGACTTATCCAGCCCTGATTAAATGGCAAATAACTGGGCAGCACTGGGACTATTCCAACCCTGATTAAATGGAAAATAACTGGTCAGCACTGGGACTTAAACAGCCCTGTTTAAATGGAAAATTACTGGGCAGCACTGGGACTTATCCAGTCTTGATTAAATGGAAAATAACTGGGCAGCACTCGGACTTATCTGTTACAGAAACTGCCCGATGTTACCTGGCAATAAATGGAAAATAACTGGGCAGCACTCGGACTTATCTGTTACAGAAACTGCCCGATGTTACCTGGCAATACACAAGTGGAAAAATGGAAAATAACTGGGCAGCACTGGGATTACCCAGCCCTGATTAAATGCAAAATAACTGGGCAGCACTGGGACTTTTGTCCAAAATTCCCATTTCAATTATTTACAGAAGGGTCAATTCACTATAGAGAGTGAGATTTTTTTGAAAAGACATGAACGAAAAAATTCTTAGAGACAAAATATGAAACTGGATCAAAATATAACAGGTTTGGCTAGGGTAAACACCCACGATTAAATAGAAAATACCTGGGCAGCACTCGGACTATTCCAGCCCTGATTCAATGGAAAATAACTGGGCAGCACTGGGACCTATCCAGCCCTGATTAAATGGAAAATACCTGGGCAGCACTGGGACTTATCCAGCTCTGATTAAATGTAAAATAACTGGGCAGCACTGGGACTTAAATAGCCCTGATTAAATGGAAAATTACTGGGCAGCACTGCGACTTTTCCGGCCCTGATTAAATGGAAAATACCTGGGCAGCACTGGGACTTATCCAGTCTTGATTAAATGGAAAATAACTGGGCAGCACTGGGACTTAAACAGCCCTGATTAAATGGAAAATTACTGGGCAGCACTGGGACTTTTCCGGCCCTGATTAAATGGAAAATAACTGGGCAGCACTGGGACTTATCCAGCCTTGATTAAATGGAAAATAACTGGGCAGCACTCGGACTTATCTGTTACAGAAACTGCCCGATGTTACCTGGCAATACACAAGTGGAAATGAAGACATCTACAATTAAATTGTCAGCTTAGTTCAGGATCATAATATCATCTTGGACCAAATTTCAGTGTTGTTTAATTTTGCAATGCAATGTCAAAAAATTATTTTCAAAAGATGGCCATGCAAATATTAAGAATAGATGTGATTTCACTCAAAGATATATCTGGCCAAACTCGAGATATTTCAAATTTAAGATAAAATTTACTCTGTTTAATCATCCTAGAGAATTGAAAGCATATACCCTCCAAATATTGTTGGCCTACAGTCAAGCATACATTCAGGATATTACTCTCTAAATTATTGGCCCACCATTCAGGATATTTCTCTCTAAATTGTTGGCCCAACATTCAGGATATTACTCTCTAAATTATTGGCACACCATTCAGGATATTATTCTCTAAATTATTGGCTCACCATTCAGGATATTACTCTCTTAATTGTTGGCCCATCATTCAGGATATTACTCTCTAAATTATAGGCCTGTCATTCAGAATATTACTCTCTAAATTATTGGCCGACCACTCAGGATATTACTCTCTGAATTATTGGCCCAACATTCAGGATATTACTCTAAATTATTGGCCCTTCATTCAGGATATTACTTTCTAAATTGTTGGCCCATTATTCAGGATATTACTCTCTAAATTATTGTTCTACCACTCAGGAAATTACTCTCTAAATTATTGGCCCACCATTCAGGACATTACACTAAATTATTGGCCCATCATTCAAGATATTGCTCTACATTATTGGCTCACCATTCAGGATATTATTCTCTAAATTGTTGGCCCAACATTCAGGATATTACTCTCTAAGTTATAGGCCTGTCATTCAGGATATTACTCTCTAAATTGTTGGCCCACCATTCAGGATGTTACTCTCTAAATTATTGGCCCATCATTCAGGACATTACACTAAATTATTGGCCCAAGATATTACTCTAAAGGATTGGCCCACCATATAGGATGTTACTCTCTAAATTGTTGGCCCACCATTCAGGATATTGCTCTAAATTATTGGCCCATCATTCAGGATATTACTCTTTCAATTATTGGCCCATCATTCAGGATATTACTCTCTAAATTATTGGCCCATCATTCCGGATATTACTCTTTAAATTATTGGCCCACCATTCAGGATAGTACGCTCTAAATTATAGGCCTGTCATTCAGAATATTACTCTCTAAATTGCTGGCCCACCATTCAGGATATTACCCTCTAAATTATTGACATTACACTAAATTATTGGCCAACCATTAAAGATGTTACTCTTAATTATTTGCCCATCATTCAGGATATTGCTCTACATTATTGGCTCATCATTCAGGATATTGCTCTCCGTGATTGGCTCAAAATTCAGGATATTCCTCTTAATTATTGGCTCAACATTCAGGATGTTACTCTCTAAATTATTGGCACATCATTCAGGACATTACACTAAAATATTGGCTCACCATTCTGGATATTATTCTCTAAATTGTTGGCCCAACATTCAGGATATTCCTCTAAATTATTGGCTCAACATTCAGGATATTACCCTCTAAATTATTGGCCCAACCTTCAGGATATTACTCTCTAAGTTATTTGCACACCATTCAGTACATTACCCTAAATTATTGGCCCACCATTCAGGAGATTACTCTAAATTATTGGCCCATCAGTCCGGATATTACTCTCTAAATTATTGGCCCATCATTCAGGATATCACTCTCTAAATTATTGGCACACTATTCAGGATGTTACTCTCAAAATTATTGGCACACCATTCAGGATATTGCTCTAAATTATTGGCCCATCAGTCCGGATATTACTCTCTAAATTATTGGCCCGTCATTCCGGATATTACTCTCTAAATTATTAGCACACCATTCAGTACATTACACTCAATTATTGGCCCACCATTCAAGATACTCCTCTAAAGGATTGGCCCATCATTCAGGATATGACTCTTTCAATTATTGGCCCATCATTCAGGAGATTACTCTTTCAATTATTGGCCCATCATTCAGGATATTGCTCTACGTTATTGGCTCAAAATTCAGGATATTCCTCTAAATTATAGGCTCAACATTCAGGATATTACCCTCTAAATTATTGGCCCAACCTTCAGGATATTACTCTCTAAGTCATTGGCACACCATTCAGTACATTTCACTAAATTGTTGGCCCACCATTCAGGACATTACCCTAAATTATTGGCCCACCATTCAGGACATTACCCTAAATTATTGGCCAACCATTCAATATGTTACTCTTAATTATTTGCCCACAATTCAGGATATTACTCTCTAAGTTATTTGCACACCATTCAGTACATTACACTCAATTATTGGCCCACCATTCAAGATATTACTCTAAAGGCTTGGCCCACCATTCAGGATATTTCTAAGTTATAGGCCTGTCATTCAGGATATTATTCTCTAAATTATTGGCTCACCATTCAGGATATTCCTCTCTTAATTGTTGGCCCATCATTCAGGATATTGCTCTACATTATTGGCTCATCATTCAGGATATTGCTCTCCGTGATTGGCTCAAAATTCAGGATATTCCTCTAAATTATTGGCTCAACATTGAGGATATTACTCTCTAAATTGTTGGCCCAACATTCAGGATATTACTCACTAAGTTATTGGCACACCATTCAGGATGTTACTCTCTAAATCTTCGGCCCATCATTCAGGACATTACACTAAAATATTGGCTCACCATTCTGGATATTATTCTCTAAATTGTTGGCCCAACATTCAGGATATTCCTCTAAATTATAGGCTCAACATTCAGGATATTACCCTCTAAATTATTGGCCCAACCTTCAGGATATTACTCTCTAAGTTATTTGCACACCATTCAGTACATTACACTCAATTATTGGCCCACCATTCAAGATATTACTCTAAAGGATTAGCCCACCATATAGGATATTACTCTCTAAATTGTTGGTCCACCATTCAGGATGTTACTCTCTAAATTATTGGCCCATCATTCAAGATATTCCTCTAAATTATTGGCTCAACATTGAGGATATTACTCTCTAAATTGTTGGCCCATCATTCAGGATATCACTCTCTAAATTATTGCACACCATTCAGGATATTACTCTTTAAATTATTGGCCCACCATTCACGATATTACTCTAAATTATTGGCCATCCATTCAAGATGTTACTCTTAATTATCTGCCCACCATTCAGGATATTACCCTCTAATATTACTCTAAATTATTGGCCCATCAGTCCGGATATTACTCTCTAAATTATTAGCACACCATTCAGTACATTTCACTAAATTGTTGGCCCACCATTCAGAATATTACTCTCTAAATTGCTGGCCCACCATTCAGGATATTTCTCTAAATTATTGGCCAACCATTAAAGATGTTACTCTTAATTATTTGCCCATCATTCAGGATATTGCTCTCCGTGATTGGCTCAAAATTCAGGATATTCCTCTTAATTATTGGCTCAACATTCAGGATGTTACTCTCTAAATTATTGGCCGACCACTCAGGATATTGCTCTCTAAATTGTTGGCCCACGATTCAGGATATTACTCTCTAAGTTATTGGCACACCATGCAGTACATTACACTAAATTATTGGCCCATCATTCAAGATATTCCTCTAAATTATTGGCTCAACATTGAGGATATTACTCTCTAAATTGTTGGCCCACTATTCAGGATATTACTATCTAAATTGTTGGCCCACCATTCAGAATATTACTCTCTAAATTACTGGCCCACCATTCAGGATATTACCCTCTAATATTACTCTAAATTATTGGCCATCCATTCAAGATGTTACTCTTAATTATTTGCCCATCATTCAGGATATTGCTCTCCGTGATTGGCTCAAAATTCAGGATATTCCTCTAAATTATAGGCTCAACATTCAGGATATTACCCTCTAAATTATTGACATTACACTAAATTATTGGCCAACCATTCAATATGTTACTCTTAATTATTTGCCCACAATTCAGGATATTACTCTCTAAGTTATTGGCACACCATGCAGTACATTACACTAAATTATTGGCCCAAGATATTACTCTAAAGGACTGGCCCACCATATAGGATATTACTCTCTAAATTGTTGGTCCACCATTCAGGATGTTACTCTCAAAATTATTGTCCGACCACTGAGGAAATTACTCTCTAAATTATTGGCCTACCACTCAGGATATTACTCTCTAAATTATTGGCCCGTCATTCCGGATATTACTCTCTGAATTATTGGCACACCATTCAGGATGTTACTCTCTAAATCTTCGGCCCATCATTCAGGACATTACACTAAATTATTGGCCAACCATTCAATATGTTACTCTTAATTATTTGCCCACAATTCAGGATATTACTCTCTAAATTATTCGCCCATCATTCAAGATATTACTCTCTAAATTAGGTGCCTACCATTCAGGATATTACCCTCTAAATTATTGGCCCAACCTTCAGGATATTACTCTCTAAGTTATTGGCACACCATGCAGTACATTACACTAAATTATTGGCCAACCATTCAATATGTTACTCTTAATTATTTGCCCAGCATTCAGGATATTACTCTCTAAATTATTAGCACACCATTCAGTACATTACCCTAAATTATTGGCCAACCATTAAAGATGTTACTCTTAATTATTTGCCCACCATTCAGGATATTACCCTCTAAATTATTGACATTACACTAAATTATTGGCCAACCATTAAAGATGTTACTCTTAATTATTTGCCCAGCATTCAGGATATTACTCTCTAAGTTATTTGCACACCATTCAGTACATTACACTCAATTATTGGCCCACCATTCAGGATAGTACTCTCTAAATTATAGGCCTGTCATTCAGAATATTACTCTCTAAATTATTGGCCCGTCATTCCGGATATTACTCTCTGAATTATTGGCACACCATTCAGGATGTTACTCTTTAAATTATTGGCCCACCATTCAGGATATTACTCTAAATTATTGGCCAACCATTCAAGATGTTACTCTTAATTATTTGCCCACCATTCAGGATATTACTCTCTAAATTGTTGGCCCACCATTCAGGACATTACACTAAATTATTGGCTCATCATTCAGGATATTGCTCTACATTATTGGCTCATAATTCAGGATATTCTTTTAAATTATTGGCTCACCATTCAGGATATTATTCTCTAAATTGTTGGCCCAACATTCAGGATATTACTCTCTAAATTGTTGGCCCACCATTCAGGATATTGCTCTAAATTATTGGCCCATCATTCAGGATATTACTTTCTAAATTGTTGGCCCACCATTCAGAATATTACTCTCTAAATTATTGGCACATCATTCAGGACATTACACTAAATTATTGGCTCATCATTCAGGATATTGCTCTACATTATTGGCTCACCATTCAGGATATTATTCTCTAAATTGTTGTCCCAACATTCAGGATATTACTCTAAATTATTGGCCAACCATTCAAGATGTTACTCTTAATTATTTGCCCACAATTCAGGATATTACTCTCTAAATTGTTGGCCCACTATTCAGGATATTACTCTCTAAATTATAGGCCTGTCATTCAGGCTATTACTCTCTAAGGCCCACCATTCAGGATATTGCTCTAAATTATTGGCCCATCATTCAAGATATTACTCTCTAAATTAGGTGCCTACCATTCAGGATATTACTTTCTAAATTATTGGCACCCCATTCAGGATGTTACTCTTTAAATTTTTGGCCCGTCATTCAGGACATTACACTAAATTATTGGCCCACCATTCAGGACATTACACTAAATTATTTGCTCATCATTCAGGATATTGCTCTACATTATTGGCTCATAATTCAGGATATTCTTTTAAATACGATTCAGGATATTACTCTCTAAATTATAGGCCTGTCATTCAGAATATTACTCTCTAAATTATTGGCCCATCAATCAGGATATTGCTCTACATTATTGGCTCATCATTCAGGTTATTACTCGAGAGTAATATTCAGAATATTACTCTCTAAATTACTGGCCCACCATTCAGGATATTACTCTACATTATTGGCCCACCATTCAAGATGTTACTCTTAATTATTTGCCCACAATTCAGGATATTACTCTCTAAATTATTCGCCCATCATTCAGGATATTTCTCTCTAAATTAGTTGCCTACCATTCAGGATATTACTTTCTAAATTATTTGCTCACCATTCAGGATGTTACTCTTTAAATTTTTGGCCCGTCATTCAGGACATTACACTAAATTATTGGCCCATCATTCAGGATATTACTTTCTAAATTATTGGCACACCATTCAGGATGTTACTCTTTAAATTTTTGGCCCATCATTCAGGACATTACACTAAATTATTGGCCCACCATTCAGGATATTACTCTAAATTATTGGCCCACCATTCAAGATATTACTCTAAAGGATTGGCCCACCATTCAGGATATTACTTTCTAAATTGTTGGCCCACCATTCAGGATATTACTCTCTAAATTACTGGCCCACCATTCAGGATATTACTCTCTAAATTAGGTGCCTACCATTCAGGATATTACCCTCTAAATTATTGGCCCAACATTCAGGATATTACTCTCTAAGTTATTGGCACACCATTCAGTACATTACACTAAATTATTGGCCCACCATTCAGGATATTACTCTAAATTATTGGCCCACCATTCAAGATGTTACTCTTAATTATTTGCCCACCATTCAGGATATTACTATCTAAATTGTTGGCCCACCATTCAGGACATTACACTAAATTATTGGCTCATCATTCAGGATATTGCTCTACGTTATTGGCTCATAATTCAGGATATTCTTTTAAATTATTGGCTTACCATTCAGGATATTACTCTCTAAATTGTTGGCCCACCATTCAGGATATCACTCTCTAAATTATTGGCACACCATTCAGGATATTACTCTCTAAATTATTGTCCGACCACTCAGGAAATTACTCTCTAAATTATTGGCCCATCATTCAGGATATTGCTCTACATTATTGGCTCACCATTCAGGATATTATTCTCTAAATTGTTGGCACACCATTCAGGATATTACTCTCTAAGTTATAGGCCTGTCATTCAGGATATTACTCTCTAAATTATTGGCCTACCATCTACGATATTACTCTCTAAATTATTGGCCCACCATTCAGGACATTACACTAACTTATTGGCCCACCATTCAGGATATTACTCTCTAAGTTATATGCCTGTCATTCAGGATATTACTCTCTAAATTATTGGCCCATCATTCCGGATATTACTCTCTACATTATTGGCACACCATTCAGGATGTTACTCTCTAAATTATTGGCCCATCATTCAGGATATTACTCTCTAAATTATTGGCCCACTATTCAGGATATTACTATCTAAATTATTGGCCCAACATTCAGGATATTACTCTCTAAATTATAGGCCTGTAATTCAGGATATTACTCTCTAAATTATTGGCCCAACATTCAGGATATTATTCTCTAAATTAGGTGCCTACCATTCACGATATTACTCTACATTATTGGCCCACCATTCAGGATATTACTCTCTCAGTTATAGGCCTGTCATTCAAGATATTATTCTCTAAATTGTTGGCCCACCATTCAGGACATTACACTAAATTATTGGCTCATCATTCAGGATATTGCTCTACGTTATTGGCTCATAATTCAGGATATTCTTCTAAATTATTGGCTAACCATTCAGGATATTACTCTCTAAATTGTTGGCCCACCATTCAGGATATTGCTCTACATTATTGGCTCCCCATTCAGGATATTATTCTCTAAATTGTTGGCACACCATTCAGGATATTACTCTCTAAATTATTGGCCCACTATTCAGGATATTACTATCTAAATTATTGGCCCAACATTCAGGATATTATTCTCTAAATTAGGTGCCTACCATTCACGATATTACTCTAAATTATTGGCCCACCATTCAAGATATTACTCTAAAGGACTGGCCCACCATTCAGGATATTACTCTCCAAATTGTTGGCCCACCATTCAGGATATTACTCTAAATTATTGGCCCATCATTCAGGATGTTACTCTTTAAATTATTGGCCCACCATTCAGGATATTACTCTAAAGGATTGGCCCACCATTCAGGATATTACTCTCTCAGTTATAGGCCTGTCATTCAAGATATTATTCTCTAAATTGTTGGCCCACCATTCAGGACATTACACTAAATTATTGGCCCAAGATATTACTCTAAAGGATTGGCCCACCATATAGGATATTACTCTCTAAATTGTTGGCCCACCATTCAGGATATTGCTCTACATTATTGGCTCATCATTCAGGATATTACTCTAAAATATTGGCTCACCATTCAGGATATTATTCTCTAAATTGTTGGGACACCATTCAGGATATTACTCTCTAAGTTATAGGCCTGTAATTCAGGATATTACTCTCTAAATTATTGGCCCAACGTTCAGGATATTACTCTCTAAATTAGGTGCCTACCATTTAGGATATTACCCTCTAAATTATTGGCCCAACATTCAGGATATTGCTCTCTAAATTGTTGGCCCACCATTCAGGATATTACTCTAAATTGTTGATTAAATTATTGGCCCATCATTCAGGATATTACTCTCTAAATTAGGTGCCTACCACTCACGATATTACTCTAAATTATTGGCCCACCATTCAAGATATTACTCTAAAGGACTGGCCCACCATTCAGGATATTACTCTCCAAATTGTTGGCCCACCATTCAGGATATTACTCTCTAAATTAGGTGCCTACCATTCAGGATATTACTCTCTAAATTATTGTCCGACCACTCAGGAAATTACTCTCTAAATGATTGGCCCATCATTCAGGATATTGCTCTACATTATTGGCTCATCATTCAGGATATTACCCAACATTCAGGATATTACTCTCTAAATTATAGGCCTGTAATTCAGGATATTACTCTCTAAATTATTGGCCAATCATTCAGGACATTACACTAAATTATTGGCCCATCATTCAGGATATTGCTCTACATTATTGGCTCATCATTCAGGATATTGCTCTACATTATTGGCTCATCATTCAGGATATTACTCTAAAATATTGGCTCACCATTCAGGATATTATTCTCTAAATTGTTGGGACACCATTCAGGATATTACTCTCTAAGTTATATGCCTGTCATTCAGGATATTACTCTCTAAATTAGGTGCCTACCATTCAGGATATTACCCTCTAAATTATTGGCCCAACATTCAGGATATTGCTCTCTAAATTGTTGGCCCACCATTCAGGATATTGCTCTACATTATTGGCTCCCCATTCAGGATATTATTCTCTAAATTGTTGGCACCCCATTCAGGATATTACTCTCTAAGTTATAGGCCTGTAATTCAGGATATTACTCTCTAAATTATTGGCCCAACGTTCAGGATATTACTCTCTAAATTAGGTGCCTACCATTTAGGATATTACCCTCTAAATTATTGGCCCAACATTCAGGATATTACTCTCTAAATTAGGTGCCTACCATTCACGATATTACTCTAAATTATTGGCCCACCATTCAGGATATTACTCTCTAAATTATTGGCCTACCATCTACGATATTACTCTCTAAATTATTGGCCCACCATTCAGGATTTTACTCTCTAAATTATAGGCCTGTCATGATATAACCCTCTAAATTATTGGCCCACCATTCAGGATATTACTCTTTAAATTATTGGCCCATCATTCAGGATATTACTCTCTAAATTATTTGCCCTTCATTCAAGATATTACTCTAAATTATTGGTCCACCATTCAGGATATTACTCTCTAAATTATTGGCCCACTATTCAGGATATTACTATCTAAATTATTGGCCCATCATTCACGATATTACTCTCTAAATTATTGGCACACCATTCAGGATGTTACTCTCTAAATTATTGGCCCATCAATCAGGACATTACACTTAATTATTGGCCCACCAATTCAGGGTATTAGTCTAAATTATTGGCCCAACATTCAGGATATTGCTCTCTAAATTGTTGGCCCACCATTCAGGATATTACTCTAAATTGTTGACCCAACATTCAGGATATTACTCTAAATTATTGGCCCACCATTCAGGATATTACTCTAAATTATTGGCCCATCATTCAGGATGTTACTCTTTAAATTATTGGCCCACCATTGAGGATATTACTCTCTTAATAATTGGCATGCATTCAGAATATTACTCTCTAAATTATTGGCACACCATTCAGGATGTTTCTCTCTTAATTGTTGGCCCACCATTCAGGATATTACTCTCTAAATTATTGGCCCATAATTAAGGATGTTACTCTCTAAATTGTTGGCCAATCATTCCGGATATTACTCTCTAAATTATTGGCCCAACATTCAGAATATTACTCTCTAAATTATTGGCCCATAATTAAGGATGTTACTCTATAAATTGTTGGCCAATCATTCCGGATATTACTCCCTAAATTATTGGCCCATCATTCAGGACATTACACTAAATTATTGGCCCATCATTTAGGATATTACTCTAAATGATTGGCCCATCAATCAGGATATCACTCTCTAAATTACTGACCCATCATTCAGGATATTACTCTAAATTATTGGCCCATCATTCAGGATATTACTCTCTAAATTACTGGCCCATCATTCAGGATTCAGGATATTACTCTCAAAATTATTGGCCCACCATTCAGGATATTACTCTTTAAATTCTTGGACCACAATTCAGGATATTACTCTAAATTATTAGCCCATCATTCAGGATGTTACTCTTTAAATTATTGGCCCACCATTGAGGATATTACTCTCTTAATTATTGGCATGCATTCAGAATATTACTCTCTAAATTATTGGCACACCATTCAGGATGTTACTCTCTTAATTGTTGGCCCACCATTCAGGATATTACTCTCTAAATTAATGGCCCATACTTAAGGATGTTACTCTCTAAATTGTTGGCCAATCATTCAGGATATTACTCTCTAAATTATTGGCCCAACATTCAGAATATTACTCTCTAAATTATTGGCACACCATTCAGGATGTTATTCTCTAAATTATTGGCCCATCATTCAGGACATTACACTAAATTATTGGCCCATCATTCAGGATATTACTCTAAATGATTGGCCCATCAATCAGGATATCACTCTCTAAATTACTGACCCATCATTCAGGATATTACACTCTAAATTATTGGCACACCATTCAGGATGTTACTCTCTAAATTATTGGCCCATCAATCAGGATATTGCTCTACATTATTGGCTCATCATTCAGGATATTACTCTAATTTATTGGCCCACCATTCAAGAGATTACTCTCTAAATTTTGGGCCCACTATTCAGAATATTACTCTCTAAATTATTCGCCCATCATTCAGGATATTACTCTCTAAATAAGGTGCCTACCATTCAGGATATTACTCTCTAAATTAGGTGCCTACCATTCAGGATATTACTCTCTAAATTGTTGGCCCACCATTCAGGATATTGCTCTACATTATTGGCTCATCATTCAGGTTATTACTCTAAATTATTGGCCCAACATTCAGGATATTACTCTAAATTATTGGCCCACCATTCAAGATATTACTCTAAATTATTGGCCCACCATTCAGGATATTAAATATCTAAATTGTTGGCCCACCATTCAGGATATTACTCTAAATTATTGGCCCAACATTCAGGATATTACTCTAAATTATTGGCCCATCATTCAGGATGATGTTACTCTTTAAATTGTTGGCTCATCAATTCAGGATATTACTCTCTTAAGTATTGGCATGCATTCAGGATATTACTCTCTTAATTGTTGGCCCACCATTCAAGATATTACTCTCTAAATTACTGGCCCATCATTCAGGATATTACTCTCTAAATTATTGGCACACCATTCTGGATGTTACTCTACATTATTGGCCCACCATTCAGGATGTTACTCTCTTAATTATTGGCCCACCATTCAGGATATTGCTCTAAATTATTGGCCCACTATTCAGGATATTACACACTCAATGACTGGCCCATCATTCAGGATATTACTCTCTAAATTTTTGGCACACCATTCAGGATATTACTCTCTAAATTATTGGCCCATCAATCAGGACATTACACTAAATTATTGGCCCACCATTCAGGATGTTACTCTAAATTATTAGCCCACCATTCAGGAAATTACTCTCTAAATTGTTGGACCAACATTCAGGATATTGCTCTAAAATATTGGCCCAACATTCAGGATATTACTCTAAATTATTGGCCCATCATTCAGGATGTTACTCTTTAAATTATTGGCCCACCATTCAGGATATTACTCTCTAAATTGTTGGCCCACCATTCAGGATATTGCTGTAAAATATTGGCCCACCATTCAGGATATAATGGCCCACCAATCAAGATTCCACTCAAGGCAATATTGCCCAACCATCCCTAAATCTCTCCATATTGTAGAATATGACATTCTACTTTTTAAATCTAACATTCAATATATTGTTTTTAACGTATTAGCAGCATCGTTCGGGATATCACATTTGGCATTGTATCAAACATCAGAGTGTTACTCTCCTTATTATTAAAAAATAAAAATCTGGATATTTTCCTCATCAAATAATTGTTTATTTGTTCTCAATAGACAGGCTACACATTGTATAAAGCAGTTATCTGTGGACATGTGTTCTCTGTAAACAGGTGACAGATATATACAGGTGTTCTCTATTGACAGGTGACATATATACACATGTTCTCTATAGACAGTGGTAGAAATATACAGATGTTTTCTATAGACAGGTGATAGTAATATACAGTAGGTCTCTATAGACAGTGAAAGTAATATGCATGTGTTCTCTATAGACAGGTGATAGTAATATACAGGTAGTCTCTATAGACAGTGATAGTAATATACAGGTAGTCTCTATAGACAGGTGACATATATATATACATGTGTTCTCTATAGAAAGGTGACAGTAATATGCATGTGTTCTCTATAGACAGGTGATAGTAATATACAGGTAGTCTCTATAGACAGGTGACATATATATATACATGTGTTCTCTATAGAAAGGTGATAGTAATATACAGGTGGTCTATAGTCAGGTGGTAGAAATATACAGGTGTTCTCTATATACAGGTGATAGTAATATACAGGTAGTCTCTATAGACAGTGATAGTAATATACAGGTAGTCTCTATAGACAGGTGACATATATATATACATGTGTTCTCTATAGAAAGGTGACAGTAATATGCATGTGTTCTCTATAGACAGGTGATAGTAATATACAGGTAGTCTCTATAGACAGGTGACATATATATATACATGTGTTCTCTATAGAAAGGTGACAGTAATATGCATGTGTTCTCTATAGAAAGGTGATAGTAATATACAGGTGGACTATAGTCAGGTGGTAGAAATATACAGGTGTTCTCTATATACAGGTGATAGTAATATACAGGTAGTCTCTACTGGCAGTGATAGTAATATACAGGTAGTCTCTATGGACAGATGACATATATACCGGTGTTCTCTGTAGACAGGTAGATATTAGCAGTTGTTCTATAATGCAAACCAGACAAAACTAATGGTTTTGAGAATATCAATTTGATCAAACAAAATAATGGCTAAAGTTTTTTACTGAACTTTAAACAGTTAATGATCTTAAATACAACGCTGTTTCCTAATATAGTTTGAAGATGATTTGAAGCTCAAAGTTAAATAATTTGAACTTCTGGGTTTGGCCACATTTATTATCCACTGTCCTGATTTGAACAAGCTGATGTCGTAAAACTCTGGGACAATGTCTAAAGAAACCAAACAAGCATTATATGATGACTGAATGAATAGACAGTTTGAGGTGTTTAATACACATTCATTCAGCAGATAAAATCCCTTATTATATTTTGAATTTGTCAGAAATATGTAATAAGGACTCATGAGCTCATGAAATTTACCTGTAAAATTAAAATCAACTTCCAAGTCGATGCCTTTTAATCCTGTAAATGTGTATTTGCATTTGTATGTACAAAAAATGAATCATCATAAAAGATAAATCATTCTTATAAACTAAAAACTATCACAGCCCTGCTCACATCAAACACTAAAACGAAATGTGATAATATCTTATAGGCCATTAAAACAGTTCTGATCCTTTGAAGCCTATCAAAGTGAACAGATGAAATATGCACACCTGTGTTTTTCACCTGTAACATTGTTGAGTTCCATTGATGGTAGTATCAGTCTATCTCCAGCTGTTGTAAGATAGCAGATTCCAGAAATACACAAAAGTGTTGTCAATCAAGGGAAACAATCACAGGTTTTTGTCCAATGATTTGTTTTGTACACCAGCATGAATAGACAATGTCTAGCTCTATTTAATTAATAGATTTGAGAACAACCTATAATACCTACAATACGTCAATATTCATTAACTGTAGTCCGTCTTAGGTTTGAGGGCCTTTACAACGAGAGCCCTAGAACTCTTGTGTGATTCACATTGACAATGACATGGCAAAATATTCTCGTGAAAACTTTTACCCGGTAGTATCAATATTTTCTAATTCCTTGTTTACATCTTTCTGGTCACAGGGATGCTTCATAACAAATCGTGTTGAGATCTGGATGTATTCGCATATGGTTATAAGAATGTGATTTCAATTATTTCCATGCAAGGACCTGGGAATGAGGCTCCAGGATTGGGGCTAGATCCAAGAGATAATCCTGGTAGCATGTGTTTCCAAGTTATAACCAAAAGAGGATGTTTTTTCTCCAAGGAGAAATATGTGACCTTGAAAGTAGGTCAAGGTTATAAAATGTTCTTAACAGTGTGACCCTAAGCCTTTTAAATTAAAGAAGAAGATTCTTTAAAGCTGTTTACCCATTACAATGCCCTACACCAGTTATAGGGCATTATAACTGGTAAACAGCTTTAAGAATCTTCTTACTTATTGCATTAGGCCATGGGTTTTGATAGTAAGCTAGAAGGTCAAGGTAATTGTTATGATGAAACATTGTAGTACTCTATTAAATGTACCTACTAGCTAGATATCATGACCTTTGCCCTAAATAAGAAGATTTTTAGAGATGTTTAAACATTTTGATGCCCATATCAATATTTGACCCAGGCCAACATTCAAAGTTAACCTTTGACCTAAACACAATATATAAGAAACAAAATGCACCACTGATCTCCATACGTACCTAAATATCATGTCTCTAGACATCTTTTTGAAATAGTGTTTTTTTGGACATATTGGACTCTATTGACATTAAAAGCAGATTTGTTTAAGGAAACTTTATAACATTACATCCCAGGTACCAACTTGCAAAATATAAAGACCTTGGGTCTTTCAGGTCTCGAGAAGAAATAATTCAAATAAAAAGCTGATCGGCGGACGACCCTCCATACCATAAAATCAAAGGCATTTCGTGCCATGTGAGCTAAAATATTGACCTGCGGTCTCTCACTGTGCGAAAGTAAAAGGCGACTAATGGGAGATATCCTGCTCTCTTCTGTGCTATCTTTTTCGGGACAGAGAGATTCTAAAATTTTATATGTTGCCCCTATCGCAAGAATTTTTTTCTTGTCGTTTCTGCCCGGTAAACTCCTTGCTGACAGTGGTATCTCATTATGCACATCCGGTAAAGCTCGTTTTCAGAATAATATGAACGGTGGGGAGTCACCCTACCATGTTTTGGGCTACATAACTCTAAAACAATCGAACGAACACCTAGCTCTAAATAGCTAGCATTAAGTTTACTCAGTACCGTGACCCTCAAGTAGACAATGTTCCTCTACTATCGGAAGAAATGTTTTCAAAAAACGAGGTCCTCGGTCAAGGGAAAAGTCTGCGCTCCTCAAGACGTCTGAAGGAACTGCGAATCAACAAGACGCCTTTTTTATTTGAAGAAATTTGTACGAAACATTGAAACGTCCCTTTGCTACATGAAGAACTATATACCAATCAAAAGGTATTTGGGGAAAGGTCTGTAATCGTTGAGACGTCCGCTGTTCCTGGGATATTGGGAGAAAGGTATAAGAATGAGGACGTCCCATCAGAAGAGATGTGTATGATTCCTCAAGACATCTTTTTGTTATGAGGTGAACCTTTGCTCCAGGGGAAATGCCCCCGAAAGTACCTCTGCTATTGGGAGAAACTTCAAAGAATCGCCATGGCGTCCTCTTGCTATAAAGTGAATCCAGACGTACATTTGCTATCAAGCAAAGGTTTATGAATATCAAGATACTGGGAGAAAGATCTCCGATCATCAAGACATTCATTTGCTATCCAGCAAAGGTTTATGAAAATTTAGATATTGGGAGAAAGATCTCCGATCATCAAGACGTCCATTTGCTATCCAGCAAAGGTTTATGAATATCAAGATATTGGGAGAAAGATCTCCGATCATCAAGACGTCCATTTTCTGTCGGAGAAAATTTATCAAATAAGTATTTACTTTATCATATATAACATGCAATATAATACAGCCAATACATGAACGTCTCTGAAACCTAACGAGTCGAAAGACCCAAGGTAATAAAGAAGTTAAACTGTTATACTGAAAGTCTACATGACCACCACTTACGCCTGACATGCATAAACGAGCTGTTCCTTTACTGTACTTTGTTGAGCGAATATGTACCAAAAGGGTTTTGTATTGGAGCATGTTCAAATTAGTTGGATGTGAAATGAATACATCAATGATACGTGGTTAGAGTTAGTTTACATGTCAGCGGCCCATACCACCAACATTGTACGGTACGTAGCAACATCTACCGATGGCGTTTGACAAGAAACAAGTTTCACGTCATGTTTCAAATTTATGGAAAAGCACGCGTATTGGCTGCACGGCCAGAACTCAACAGTGCACAAACGAATCGTCATCTCTATCGGCCGATCAGCGGTGAACAACTTCAAAAGAAGTATCGAATTTCCTGTTTTATTCTTTCAGTATAGATATGAACATATGTCATAACTTCTCATAACCTTAGAGTAGGGGACTGCTCACCTGCGTTAGAGCCGTCAACCGCGGGAGTTTGACATCAGAATGACATTTGCAAGGTCTGCCGTTTTATGGAGCGCGAATACTGCTGTTTCGGGTGATTATATCTTACGAAATCGTGCGGCGGATCCCAGAACTGGTATACTTTGATTTTTAATACCAGCCAATCCATCAGACCCTTGACGAGAATGACAGTCAGGTATTTTAGCATGAATCATCATACAGAGATAAGCAAAGTTTTTCGAACTCACAAAAAAACGGTAAATGATTAAAGTCCGAGTCTTAGCATAAAATGATAAAAAGTAAGTTTTTCGACATAATTTATTTGGTAATGCACGGTCCTGCCAAGCACGTGACACACATGTCGTGATTTAACAATGAGCTTGATAACCTATCCACACCTTCGACTTCCAATGGCGAACATCTCGCTCAGCGAAAAGTGTTTCCTATAAGATAACATTACGACTGCTTTGAAGCTGGGCGCATAAACAAAATTTGTTGCCCGCGAAGATACCAAGTGAAGTGTCTAGAAAACCGATAAAACTAGAAGCATTACAAAACTCTGACAGTTAAGATAAAACAAGACAACATTTCGGCTTTGATCAGCGTGGTTAGAAGACGTTTAGTTCCCCAAGTTTTGTCATCGGATCAACGCTGGTTATTGCCAGAAATGAAATTTCGCGTCCCTCCGTCGCAGCTGTGCCTTTGGATAAAAAAAGATTAAAGTTCAGCAAAGTTTGTTTTTTCTCTCGGAGCTAAACGCCCAAGGGGGAAAATGTAGACAAATCTGAAGACATACCAGAGCGTTCTGACCTCCAGAAACCCTTATCAAAATGTGTTTTTCACGCAGATAAAGCGACTAGTTATTTATTTTCTCCATCGTTTTTAATTAATATGACTGTACGTAGGTACCCGAAGGTTGTGTGTTTTCAGGTTTAAATCGTATTTGGTGTGACGAAAGACGAGTTACACGTGAAAATCATTCTTAAACTAAGGTTCTGTTGACGCCTAAACGCATACGGAAATTGCATGTATTAATTTTCGGGATAATTCTCGCTCATGGAAACGTTTGTTAAAATATTGTGTACTTTTTTCCCCCGTTGTATATTTTATATACTGTATTGAGAATAAGGCGGTCGTTTTTAACACCAGTCGTTTACGTATCCTGTAAGTTGAGACGAGGGTAAGCTTCGGTGCTTTTATATGTAAAAATCAACTGATATGTAAACAAAAACACACTCATGGTTTTACGTCACAACTTAGATTTAAATTAAGGGAGGTAGTCAGTATGACATTTTCTTAAATGGTTTTAAATTTGGGAGACCAGATTTCGTCGCACGCCAGTTGGTTTCTTGTCGTTGGAAAAAATCCTACTGGTCATCACAAGGAATAAATACTTCCGTTTGCCTGATATATAAATGAAATTGGCCTGCGATTACACGATATGCTTTCATTTACACACGAATTATTAATCAACTTGTTCAGTAGCCTATTTAAGTACTCTTTGGGCATGTCTAAACTCGCTATAAAAATGATCTAAGCAAATATAAACTAGACTCCAGACATTACCTATTGCAATTTTCTTCTTTGTACAATTTTTAAAATAATATTTCTGATTTTCCTTTATTCAAAGTTTTATTTCCAAAGTAAAAAAGCACTTAGTTAATTGTTTAGTCGGTATATTTACGGCGGTGAAATCCATACATATCCGTGTTATCCCTAAACCACATATTCATCCGCTTCAAATGAAACGATATTTTACACCATTACAATATATTCCGTGTTACAATATTATCTATGTCACAGTTGGTTGAAGCGGTGTACACGACACGGATTACAAACAAAGCTTGCAGTTTATGCAAATCATCTTAACAGACAGTGAAGACGAGCGTGACCTGAACAAGTGAAGTCTCTGATCACACCCTTATCTTGGTACAAGTAACATATTATACAAGTAATAATCACAACCACAGGCAATATAATTTATATTTAAAGAAACAGTCCCGATCCGGAAACAGTTGCCGAACGGCTGTTTTTTGTGATTTTTGTGTGCAGGCGTGTGGGTAATCCCTTATCGTATATCGCATTTGGTTTCATGATCAAATTGTGTCCAGTTGCGCGCGGACTGTAAACCAATAAGGGAAACTCGTCTTTATCTCCATCAGGGTTTATATAGACTGTTTACGGATGTTGACAAGGTTTGTTTGATTACGTCAAACACGAATACATTTTTTTTTAAATTTAATTGATGGATAGTAAAAAAAAAATGAACACCACAAGTTCCCGAGTTTTGGTTTCAAATGTCAACGTCCGCTAAACCCCCATATCAGTGGAGTCCACATGTTGACAACATTGTAAAGTTTGTATTTTTTAAATGATTTAAACATATTTTATTGCAAATAAATATTTACAAAAGAATTGGACACAAGTTTTACCAACTTATCAAAGTCCTTTTCTTCAAATACATGAGTATAAACAATAACTTGATAAGGTTATTTACGCAATATACATTAATTATGTTTTTATATGGAAATGGAAAATAGAGACGAAGAAAAGAAGGAGAGCGAAACGAAGTAAAGGATAGTAACACAGATAGAGTAGATGAAAAATAGAGTGGAAGAAAAGACGGATAGAGTAATGAAGTAAATGATAGTAACACAGGTAGAGTCGGAGAAAAAAAAAGAGTGATAGAGAGAGAAAGATGATCGCATTCAGTCAAACCTGTTGCATTTGCTGATATAATTTAGTAATTTAATATAAGTTTGTAAACACATTAACCCCGTCACAGCACGTGTAAATTGTTACCAGGAAATTGATCTTCAATTATTTATATAGGTTTTATGTTTACTGTATTTAAAATAATATTATTCGTTTGTAGTTGTTGTGCCTTTATCTTTTTCAGCTTCTTTGTTCCCGTAGTTTGGACAGATTACACGGCGGTAAACAGTAAACCACATGTCATGCACATTTCGCGATTAACATTTTTTTATATTTAATTTTTCTTAAATATGTATCGTACCGGATATACACTCGTCCTATACCTAACAGCTTTTAACCGTCAGACATCACACGACAATATTCCTAGTGCTAGTATATTACCCGGCGTCTATTGGTGGGTTTATTTTTTATTTTATTTTATCCTGTAGAAATAAATTTGACATTTCGATAGCAATATTGTTGTCAAATAGGAACGGGAACTTTTAGGAAATTTATTTACTTTTTATTCAGTTAACCTTTCAAAGGTTAACCATTAGCTTTTATGCTGATTATTTCATCGTCTTCGATTTTGCGGCAACTTAGTTTGCGAATATATGTAATTTTTACACTTTTTTTTATAATTTATAATTGTGTATTTAGAAAATTCTTACATCGAGGGAACATCCAACTATTATGTATGTCATAGTTGATTACAGCAATATTGTTGTATTTTTGGAAAGATTAAAATATTATTAGTGATCAAAATTAAACACCGTAAAACCATTACATAGTTTCTGTTTTAATAAACCTGACTTATTTATAATGATCTCACTTCCACGCGGTTTATTTCACAACCATAAAACATTTCTGAGCCGACAAGTTTCATGTTCATGGTCGATCCGCCTATACCTGTATATATCATCACAAAACAGCCAATCACAGATCAACGGTTCTGTCCCTAAACAGTAGATCGCATTTTAATTGTTATTAGCATATTTTGTCTTTAAGAATCTAACTGCCAAAACAACGCAGGTATATAGGTGATATATAGAAAGAGTGCGATACAAAGATAGACAGTTTGTTGAAGGACGGAAACGTTCTGGCGACGTCAACGAGTACCCTCCGTCAGTATGTCGTACCCTCCGTCAGCAGGTCGTCTGTGTAAGGCCAAGTGATCGAGTTCTGTGAGTCTCCACTAAAACGTTATGTTTGTCCAACCAATATTTCCTGATCATTAAGAAATAAAGCGTATTAATATCAAAGTGTTAGTGTACCGATCTCCCGATGTGACGCCTTAACTCTCAATTTGCTCCTCTCAAACAGACCGCCAGCCCTTACACAACATGTTCATTAGTATATGTGATGTCAACAAATACACTTCTGAT
Organism: Mizuhopecten yessoensis; assembly: GCF_002113885.1. Classification (NCBI taxonomy): domain Eukaryota; kingdom Metazoa; phylum Mollusca; class Bivalvia; order Pectinida; family Pectinidae; genus Mizuhopecten; species Mizuhopecten yessoensis. The sequence continues at coordinate 1,006,752 of NW_018408911.1, read as the reverse complement.
ACAGCCATTTAACAAAATAAATTAAACAATGAGAATTCACTGTTATGAAACTCAAAGAAATATAATGATTTGTATTAATATCTTTAAAATGTGTATACAAATTTGAGAATATGAGTAAACACCGGTGGGGCGAATGTGGAAAAGGGGGTTAAAAATAAATAACGGGGTCAGGCCCTATAACATTAGATATTTCCGACCAGGAAGATATACCGAATTTAAAGAAATTTTCCCGAAGTTTTCCCGTTTACTCCAATAACGCTTTCTTATTGTAACCTGAGTTGAAGTGACTTTCTGTAAGTTAATGAAGGAATGCTCATGAAACTGGGGTGAGTCCCAGTTTATTTGGACATAGTGATTCGTCGGCACGTAGCTAACTATTATCAAAATATTGCTATCCGTGTAGAATTTTTTAAACTGAAGAGTAGTGTAAATTATATCATCAATAAAACTTATTGAAAATATGGTACGAGATTTGCCGTAATGAACTTGATATGACTGGTCCCTGGCGGAATCACACGGTATACCTTTTTTCACTCCGATACGATATTTTATGATTTGGTTTGTGCTTTACGTCCTATTTACAGCTATGGTCATTTAAGGACGTTTCAGGTTTTGGTGGTGAAGGAAAGCCGGAGTTCCTGGAGAAAAACCACCGATTTACGGCTAGTACCTGGCGACTGCCCCACGTAGATCTGGAACCCGCGACCCAGTGGTAGAGGGCTAGTGGTAGCAGACTGTCAGACGCGTTATTTTATGACCAAAAACCTTACTTTGGTGAAATTTATTTTAATGAATGAATTAGTTAAGTTGATTCTTTGCTTAAAACATGCTCGTACTTTTACTTTGTCCGGGGTTGTATAAACCTTTCTACGAATAAAACATTACATATTTATTAAATCGAAACTGGTTATGAAAATCACACCTGATATAAGTCTATAGTAATTCAATGTGACACGATGATCACGATTCGCTTACAAATATGTTTGCGTAATATAGGGTGGGTGGGGGTGGGAGCCTGTGTGAAGTGTATCAATTGTCTATTGACTTTTTAATATGTTATTATTTTTTGACACTGTGTCCGAGTTTTGAGGATTACGAACCCAGATACGTACGTACTTACGCCCGATGATTATGTCACGTGTTATGTTACAGATGCCATTATAACATTTCATGTCAGAATTCACCTCATCACCAGGTACTCCAGCTGACCGACGTTAAACGCGTCACATGGACGAAAACACAAACAACCTTTTTTTTCATACGTAATACAAAAAATAATCATTTACATGTTGCAGGGACACTATACGTCCCTGCATGTTGTAATTCATCGCCGCATGAACGCTGTTTTTCACATGCTTTGTCTTGTTGCTTAAATTTTTCATTGTTTTACATTTTTTCTAAGTGATGAAAATTAGAAGTGTCTGTGTTTGATGGAATAACTGTACAACACACATAGGTATTCATAGTTTAATCTGGATACCACAGTGTAAAGCGTTTCTTTGATAGACTGATTATTGGAGTGACAAAGGAGGAGAAAAGAAAACAGAAAGAACGTTATCATACTGTAAGTTATCAAATGGGCTTTAGGACTATTACAGATCGAATGCTTATGATAAAAGACACATTTAGGGGTTGTCAAAGACAGAATTCGACAACGGCCAAAGACTCCTAGAAGTCGTATTCGACAGACCCAAGTCTAATAACGTTATCACGAATCCCATCCTTAGCACACACCTCTGTCTGTCCATTTTAAACGTCAGTAAAAAAATAAGTCTTAGGAGAATAGTGAATTACATAATTTAATTTGAAATATGGATGAGGCTCAAATATACCAGAGTAGAAGGTCGGAATACAACTGTTTCAACAGCGCCATATACATTTACATACAGGTACTTAATCCCCGGTTTCAAGAATATTATTTTCAAAACATTTGGAAACTGTATATGAATGTTACTCCAAAGAATGTATCAAAATTCACGTATTTTATGTGCTGGGTTTCAATACGAACCTTTAGGGACAAGAATGACAAAGACATTGTAATTGTGTACCTTATGACAGTTCCAAAATCAACATTTACACGGGAGTGTCCTTCAGTTACAAAGCCTTGAATAGGCAGTCTCTAACAGACAGCCATGGTGTTAGGAGCTTTAATTACAGTAGCAGGTGTCCGATAAACAGGTCTTCTATAGCTGCTCTATACATTGTGTGTATTTGTACAGATATTTTATTTTTTTCATAATCGTACTGTTTCAAATCCAACAATATGTAGATAAGCTTAGTTACTTCTATTTGGGGATGAAAGCCAAGCACTGGATATGAACTGTGATATATTTAGACATGAGCAAACCTTTATTAGATCCAGATTTTGATAACGAACTTAATTTGCAAAATATTTATTTTGACTTCCTTCTTAATGATTTGTTATTGACTGTTTACAAAATCACCTGCTATTGAAATGTAATAGGAAATTGCTTCATGACCTCTAACTTTGTACCAAACTGCACAATGAAATATGTTAAATATTATGATGCTTTTTAATTTCTTAAGTCTATTTTTTCTGTTGGCATCATGTTGGCAAGAGTTAATTAATTGAAATAAAACCTAAAGCTAGTTAGATAGTCTTATTCTCATAGTGCAAGGTCCATCACAATCAGTTTTGTCAGACAGTTGGCAGAATTGACAGATCCTATGGTTTCCTGCCAGGTAAGAAACCATTCTCCTTCCATCCGGGTCAACACAAATAATTTATAATCAGATAAAACTTATTTCATGTTTTTTTAACATACATACATTTCATTTTTTAAAACAATTAATTATAAATACAGATATATTTATCAGTGAACATATTTTATTTTGATTTTTGATTTTTGATATTCAAACATTAAATCAAAGAACAGGAAACTCATTTTGAAGGTAAAAGTGTCACCTAGTGGTGTGCAACTGTACGCCAGTCTATTACTAGCTGCTGCTGATGCTGTAGTTCAGTATTTTATTTATATTTGGCTTACATAAAGAAAGGTACCAGGTAATTTAAGATTGGCTATCTGTCACACTCCACAAGGTACTGTACATGTTTTAAATGAAGCCTGTTAGGGGGGGATGGACAGACAACTTTCTCTAGTACACTAGTATTTCTACAGCTGGATATATATTTTTATTTCTTTGCCAAAGGATTTATTCATTTTGGTTGTAGAATAAATTTCAGTGAAAAAAAAATGTAATCTGTAAATATAACTAATATGATAGAAGAATTTTATGACTTCATTTAAAATTAAAAATAAGTATCCATATTTATTGAAAAGAAATTTGATTCAGGTTGAGCTTCTCATTTTGTTTTCATCCCAATTTGGTGCCCTTTATTGACTTAATAATTCATACATGCCATAACTTTCTGGTGCAAAATAGTGAGATCAGTGATTATTTTAGTTAGATTTGGTCAAAAATAGTGAGATTTTTTCTCTGAATTAGTGAGAATAATTGGACTGAACATTTTGTACCTCTTTGAAGTTCATAAAAAAGTTATAAAATATTTGAATGAAGCTGCCAGAACAAGTGCTAAATGTCTTAATAACAGCAGGTTTTACAATTAATTAGATTCCATAAAATAATAATTTGTCACTGAATATTGAAACATTGATATTGAAATGAAGTAACTTACCCATTTAATAGAAGAGTAAGTACAAAAAACACATTATTTTTATTTTCTGTTTTTTTTTTACCAAAACATCCTTGCAATGAGATTCGATCCCCAGACCTGTAGCTAGCAAAGCTAGTAGCTTATCAACTGTGTTACCAGTAATGGTATTTGCTATCTTGGTACTTTTCTGTAACTTTACTGGTAATTATTACAAACTCCCCAAAATTTACCAGGATACCTCCTGTATCAAACAGAAAAGGGGTGGAACTATTCACCTTTACAAAATATCCTTAAACAAATCTAAAATCATACAAGTATTGAATAAAGGAATAATTGTGAAAAATAATTTTGAAAAGCAAGATTTGAGAGATCAGGATCCAGAGAGAAGTCTTTGTCCATTAGGTGTTGATGGTTTACTTCTGGTGTTGTGTGTTAACACTGATGTAACAGGAGTATCTCTCACACATAACCAAACTGAGACTGAAGATAAAGGACGGTGACAGTTTTAATGAACACATTTCTTTTTTAACAATATAGAAATAAAATAACAACATAACCATAGGATTGTGACACAAACAATTTTATTGACAACACATGTTACTATGACAACAGAACTAAGATTGCATTAAATTCAAACTTGAAAGACATTTGTTCATTAACAACTACACTAGATAACTGTGTGTACAGAGGAACCTTGGTAACCAAGGCTACAGTAAGTTTGTGTACAGAGGAACCTTGGTAACCAAGGCTACAGTAACTTTGTGTATAGAGGATCCTTGGTAACCAAGGCTACAGTAACTTTGTGCACAGAGGAACCTTAGTAACCGAGGCTACAGTAATTTTGTGTACAGAGGAACCTTGGTAACCAAGGCTACAGTAACATTGTGTACAGTGGAACCGTGGTAACCAAGGCTAGATTAAATGTGTGTATAATGTAGGCTTGGTAACCAAGGCTGCAGTAACTATGTATACAGTGAAACCTTGGTAACTAAGGCTGCAGTAACTGTGTGTACAGTGGAACCTTGGTTAGCAAGGCTACAGTAACTGTATGTACAGTGTAACCTTGGTAACCAATGCTAAAGAAACTGTATGCACAGAGGAACCTTGGTAACCAAGGCTAGATTAAATGTGTGTATAGTGTAGGCTTGGTAACCAAGGCTACAGTAACTGTGTGTACAGTGAAACCTTGGTAACCAATGTTACAGTTACTTTGTGTGAAGTGGAACCTTGGTAACTAAGACTGCATTAACTGTGTGTACAGTGGAACCTTGGTTACCAAGGCTACAGTAACTGTATGTACAGTGTAACCTTGGTAGCCAATGCTACAGTTACTGTGTGTACAGTGGAGGCTTGGTTACCAAGGCTACTAGTGACACCTTGGTAACCAAGGCAACAAATTTTTGGAATGGAACCTTGATAACCCAAACTTTGATAGTCTGGACACTTTTAGGACATTTATAATGAAAAAATGTTCAGTAATAAAGTTGCTATTATGGTCAATTTTCCATTTATTTTTTTAAAGTTCCTGATTAACTAGCTTTAACTGTACAATTATGTGGTACTATTTTTTTCTGATATCTACTCCGGCTCTTGTGCTGATTGTAACATGCTGAAATAAAAAAAATGTCAATATTTCACTGACCAGCTGAAGGTTTTAAAGCATCAATACAAACGTTATTGCACCCAACTTTTTGTTGCAGCATGCTTAACAGAAAATCATGTTGATAACAGGTCTGGATATTTCTGTGCCCAATGAAAGAGTTAAACATCTATCTATGAAAAATTAATGTAACATTCCAGTGACATGGACATGAAGAGAACCACTTTTGTATCAATATCACTGAATTAGACATAACGCAGCATCCATGTACATGGCTGTAATTATTTCCTACCTGACTGTGGTTTTATCAATGTGAATCTATCAACTGTTACAGCACTGAATTTAATTTTAAACATTACTGTATTGCAAACATGTTTACCCTCCATAGTTCCTGTGTTGAGGTGAACTGACTAGGTATGTTTTGATAATAATACAAAAATACCTTGTGTGAAAAAGAATTCCTGTCATTTCGTGATATATTATTGACGATTTTCCTTTCAACAGAATACAGTTTTATGGGGGGAAAAAGAGATCCATATAAAGAATTTGGTGCGAAATTATATACTTCTAAATCATTTACCTTTTTAAAAGGCTTTTCTTTATTGTTCTTAAGTATAGAATTCTCACCAGATATATTTCAATAACAATAATGATTTTTTGTTATCATGTTCACTATTGTCTAGATAGAAGAATTTGATACAGATCCATACATGTAGTTCAAAACTATTTTCAGTCGATAATGTATACGTAATTAATAATATTTCATTTTATCAAGAGGTCCTTTTTCTCCCGTTTCATTTTTCCTACAGTGGTATGTACTGTGTATCAGACCCCTCCACAAACCTCCATATCTACTGCCTTAGAGCCATAAATAAATCAGATTACAAAACGAGCTCTAATTCTTAAATAACCATTTTTCATAAAAAAAAAAGACCATGGGAGTTCAGAAGGCATAACTGTTAAATATAATTTGATAAAAAAGCATTTAAAATACTTGTGTACTTGAGTTTTATTGCTCGACTTTCTGTGGCTGGGGAAACCTAGCCCTCAACATTAGTGGGAAGGATAACTCTGTATTCATACATTACTCAAACCTCCGTTCTGTGTGAATGAAAATTTCCTGATAAATCTTCATAAAGGTAAAAAAACTTTTTGCCATAAACATTTGCATGTACGTGTTCTTTGCAAGATGTTTATAGATTTAACTATAATATCTTAACCTACCACAGACTTAAAACCATCATTTTTCTCAGTTGGCTACCGGGTAATATTAGAAAATTTGAATGTTTCAATGAAAAACAAGAGATCCCAGAGGGATCTTGGCGCCCACCATTGTACCATCTTCATTAGTTCTTTGTCAGTTCGATCTTTTCTCTTCTTTCCTCTAATCTGTTTGATCGAGTCATGTTAACAGTAAATGCACCTTGAGGTAACTTTTGATCTAAACTTAATACTGATGTGTATGAAAGCCAACCTTTAAAGTGAGTTTGTCATTTCACATATTTACTAGTACATTACTTAATGTGAAAGAAATAGAATCGATTACTGCAATATGAGAAAGATCTGTTTAGTTCTTCCTTTAGCCATTTTGGTTTTATAATCAGTCTCAAAATATAACATGCACAACGAGGAATCAAGGGGAACCTAAATATCAATTTTGAGAAAGATCCCTTCGGTACTTCCCGAGAAATAGCGATAACAAACTTTCACTATCAATATCAAAGATGGCTGCCTGTCGACCATGTTGTTTATCCGATCAGTCTCAAAAGTTGCCCTGCACAGCTAAGGACCAAGGGGAACCTACATATAAAATTTGAGAAAGATCCCTTCTTGAGAAATACCGAAAACAAGAATTGTTTAAGGACGGACCACGGACCACGGACGCAGGGTGATTTGAATAGCCCACCATCAGATGATGGTGGGCTAAAAACCCAACAGAAACTTTTTATTTTTTATTTAAGCATTGTAGAAGATGATCCATTCCTTGATTATTCATAACGAACAACTTCCTGTTACATAGTTTTATTAGATATTTAATTTATTTATGGAGTTTTGGCTCAAAATTCATATATAAATCAAATACTTCCTCAATACTTAGATAGTATGTCACACTTAGTATTATTTACAAATATGTTTTGCCATGAACAACATCTGTTGTACAGAGTAATCATAGTGATAAAAACAAAGTAACCCAAATTAAAACTAGATAACAGCTGTAATGGAGAGAAACCCAATGTTGGAGAGAAACCCAATGTCGTAACTTTACCTGCTCCTGAATGTGCATTTATCAAGCTTATGTCATCCTGGACAAACAGTCTGCTAACACATTGCTTTGTCTCATGTAACAGCCCAGTAGCCCCTGGTAACCCATTGCCACTCCCCCCAGGACACACACGGGGGAGGGAGGAGAGGGGAGGGCTTTCATTCCTCCTACGAGTACAAAAGGGGGTGGAGTGGTGAGCTGTAAGTGGTCCCTAAAGACAGAGATATTAACCCTCCCTTTCATTCCATTCCTTCATGAATGGGAATCTTAATAATTGTTTTACATTATTAAGATACTTGAACACTCTCCTGGTACCACTTGTTCTTCTCCTACTTTCTCCCTCTCACTTACCCTTCTCCTTCCCTCATTTTATATCCATCCTTCATTCATCATTCACTTTCCCTCATTTATCCAATCCTCCCATTAGTTACTTTCCTCCTCCTTTTATTACCTTTTTCTTCTTCCTCCCAATATTATCCTCCCTCTCCTTCAGTTCACCCCTCCTTCCCTTCCTAACAAACAAAACCTATTTCCAGGAACTGGGGTAATGATTTACATGACATTGTACACATGTCACAGACCTGAATCAGGTCAAATGTTGACACACAATGAAAACCTGAGATTGCACCTGATTCTGTTATATGATGATGAGAGGTGTATCATGTGATAGTCTATACTGTCTCCCTCACCACCCGGTAGTGTATTCCACGCCCCTATCACCAGATGTAGTCTGTTATACATCAATACCTTCAGCTGGTGAGTAAGACTTTTAGTTTAAAAACAGGATACATTTCTTGTTATTGATTTCCGTGTTTGGTAATAAAATAAAAAGACAAACATGTTTTCCCCTCAAATATGTTTCCACATTAAGATGTGGTTGCCATATGTTTGTATACTTTAAGTGCTGACAGATAGGTAAGAAAAGGCTGTCAGCTGCTGAATATTGCTAAAACTAACATTTTGAAAGAAGTAATATTTTTATATTACCTGCATATTTGATGTAACACAAGGATTTTTTTTGTAAACAACCACAACATAAACATTGTCACCTTAACCACCTAAGGTCAAATCTGTGACCCCTACACAATGCAGTGTGTAGTATCTCTAACAAAGAAAATTCAAATCTGTTCAGCCTTTTTCCAATATGTGGATTCTATCACCGGACCTCTTGATCATAAATAAGTAGCCTGACCATGTTAGCAGTCTTTAGGTCTGAAATGATAATACTTTACTGGAATATTACTGGGGATACAAAATGTTTCAACTTCTTGAAAAGGCCTAACCTTTAATTGTCTTTCCATGAATACAGAGAAAATAACATATATTTAACAAGAAAATCATTTTACAAGGCCAGGACACAGCAGAAAAGTGTCGGAAATCTCTAATGTACGGTCAGATCTGGGGTTGGCAACTATTTCCCAGAAAATTTGAACTGTGAATGGCAACCGTTCCCTGGAACTTTTAAGCCTGAGTTTTTTGTTATAACGCACTGTACCTGTCCATTCCCTGTAAATCCAGGACCATGATATGATAAAGTCACACTCTATGTAATCCATTAACAATGCAATATAAACCAGCTAACATTGATCTATATGTATGTAGACTTGCACAAGTTCAAAATTATCAAACACAGGTAGTGACAATCTTGATGATACTGATGTTAATATACACATTTTATTTGGAATGGAATCTTCTCATTGCCCTCCCCTGCCCCTTTCGTGTGCTAATCTAACATCAACGGTGCATAGGCTAATCTTGGTACGAACCATTAGAGTAGTGTCACAAGCCTGTTAGTGGGACAAAAATATTAAGTAGTCCTTGGTTGACAAACCAACTTGTCCTAAACTGTTACGATGACAAACAGACATGTCCTGACTGGTTACAATAACAAACAGACAAGTCCTGATTGGTTACCATGATAAACAGACAAGTCCTGACGGCATGGTTACCATGACAAACAGAGAGGCCCTGACTGGTTACCATGACAAACAGCTAAGTCCTGTCTTGTTACCATGAGAAACAAATAAGTCCTGACTGGTTACCATGATAAACAGATAAGTTCTGACTGGTTACTATGATAGACAGACAAGTCCTGACTGGTTACCATGACAAACAGACAAGTCCTGACTGGTTATCTTGACAAACAGACAAGTCCTGATTGGTTACCATTACAACTAAGTATGTCCTGACTGGTTACCATGGCAACTATACTAATTTTGACTAGTTACCATGACAACTAGACTAATTCTGACTAGTTACCATGATAAATAAACAAGTGCAGAACAGCCATGACAGCCATACAAATCCTGACCAGTTACCAGGACAACTGAACCAGTCCCGACCAGTTACCAGGACAACTGAACCAGTCCTGACCCTATGTCATTTTTTGTGTGAGATGACTTGACAAAAGATCAGCTACTTGTCCAGGTGTACTACACATTTGTAAAGTTGTGAATTACACATATGTACAGGTGTTAATTACACATAGGGTATCAAATGTTTTCCTCAAAATGGGTGCACATATGTTTCAATGCATCAGTTTAAAGCGAATCATTTCAGGAGATAAAGGAAACAACTAAAGAATGCAGGGTATAATTTGGCATATGCAAAAACAATGATGTAATTTTTCTTTTTCCTGAAATAAACACAAAAAGACACAACCATTATTCTGCTCTAAACTTAACAAATAACAATAAATCACACAGTTTATAAACATCAAATATCACCATGTCCAGATTTTAATTTCGAATTGGAAAATCATTTATTTTTTGCTGGTCATTGGTGACTTATATGGCAGTATATGTCATTCAGTATGTTTATAAATGACCCTGGTCCCAAGCAATGACCTACACACCTAAATGTGGTCAGAAATGTTGTAGATATTACATTATATCTGACCTCTGGTATGGAACCTGTTGGTCAAAAATGTTGAAGTGGCTGATATCTGATAACTGGTGGTTCATACACCTAGTGACCAGTGGCTAACACACCTAGTGACCGGTGGCTTTATGCCCAGTGGCCAACACAACTAGTGACCGGTAGCTGTATGGCCAGTGGCTAACACACTTAGTGACCAGTGGCTAACACACTTAGTGACCAGTGGATGTATGCCCAGTGGCTAACACACCTTATGACCGGTGGCTGTATGCCCAGTAACTAACACACCTAGTGACCAGTGGCTATATACCCAGTGGATAACACAACTAGTGATCGGTGGCTGTATGGCCAGTGGCTAACACACATAGTGACCTGTGGCTGTATGCCCAGTGGCTAACACACCTAGTGACCAGTGGCTGTATGCCCAGTGGCTAACACACCTAGTGACCAGTGGCTGTATGCCCAGTGACTAACACACCTAGTGACTAGTGGCTTTATGGCCAGTGGCTAACATAACTAGTGACCAGTGAATGACAGAACTAGTGACCATCGGACTGTGGATGTGGACTAGGTGGATGGTCATCACAGTGTGCATCTATCTAACACATACTTCCCAGATAGAGGGACACAGTGAGTGAATGATGAACGTTTTTATGAACTGATGAACAAGTTAAAAAAGTTTGTGAACTGCTGAGCATGTGAGTGAACTGCTTGTGTACTGCAGAACAATTTGTGACTGGTGAACATATTTGTGAACTGATGTAATTAATTGACTCTGATACTGCTAACAGATGAACAAGTTCATAATTAAAACTCATACAGTTAACCTCTGTTGTTCTCATTAAAGCCATGAGAAAGTATACTTTCAGTGCTTACAGGTCTCAAATGACCTTGAACTTGTGGCATTGTCTGGTTACAGCTACCAGACAATAGCGATTAAATAACTGTAGTACGAAATAGCCTGACCTTATGACCTTCACATTTTGATGGTGTCTCTCCGATATCATTGGATATCATTGGATATACTTGGAAAGGTAACCAAACAACAAAGTTGGTGTAAATGTCACTAAAACATTGTGTAAACATTATGTACAGGTGTAAACAATACTTTGTACAGGTGTGAACAATACTTTGTACAGGTGTAAACAATACTTTGTACAGTTTAAACATTGGGATGCATAAATTTATATCACATTTCAGGTTTCTTGTGTAATTTGCAACTTATAATCTATGTCTATATATATATAATGACAGAGTGAAATCCTATTGGCTTCAAGTCAGTCAACTTTATTCAAAAATTATCATGATATGAAATCTACCCCTGATCACAAAACTGGAAACCCCAGAATTAGTATCTGAATCTGACATCGACTGAATAATTAATCAGTTTTGTTATTGTTGATTTTTTGATGCAAAACTTTGAAACAAAAAAAAAAAAAGGTCAAACTTAACATTTAACAAATATCTAGAGATGAATATATGCTGAGATCAGTACAAACCATACCGGACTATTGTTGTTTACATAATACCTGTGAGTATCTACCAAAATATCAGGATAAAACAGTCAAAAAAATAACTTATCTCTTGGAGAAAAAAACACCCTGAAAATACAGCATCCATAGATACAGTTTGTCTGTTCATCTTGAAGAACATGTTTTGTAAAAAAAAAACCTCAATATGTTTTGTAAAAAAATCTGAATATTAATATTTGATTAATTCAAGGTTTTTTAGCAGCCCCTACTTATCAATTTTCAAACAAAAGAGTTCGGAAAATATCAAATTTTCATATCTCTTTTCAAATACACCATTGAACACATGAAACAATGAAAAGTTTAAAGCAAATGAGACAGTTTCCAAGTTACCACACAGCTATTAATAGAAGTTTCAAATATATGTGACATCTTATTTCAATTCAGTAGTTCAAACTCAACACTGTGGGTAACAGTTTGACAGGCTTTTCACCACTAAACCTGATTTGGTCTTTGATCACTAACTTTTTTGTAACCTCCTGGTCTTTACCCTCTATGAGGTAAAGGATGGTGTTATTGAATGGTCTTTACCCTCTATGAAGTAAATGATAGTGTTATTGAATGGTCTTTACCCTCTATGAAGTAAAGGATGTTGTTATTGAGTGGTCTTTACCCTCTATGAAAAAAAGGATGGTGTTATTGAATGGTCTTTACCCTCTATGAAGTAAAGGATGGTGTTGTTGAATGGTCTTTACCCTCTATGAAGTAAAGGATGGTGTTATTGAGTGGTCTTTACCCTCTATGAAGTAAAGGATGGTGTAATTGAATGGTCTTTACCCTCTATGAAGTAAAGGATGGTGTTATTGAATGGTCTTTACCCTCTATGAAAAAAAGGATGGTGTTGTTGAGTGGTCTTTACCCTCTATGAAGAAAAGGATGGTGTTATTGAGAAGTAAACCTCAATAACCATGTGTATAAACAATGATATCAGTAGACTTCATGGCCATGGGAATATCAAGGACATAAATTTTGGTATTTTGTGAGGAAGATGCCTGAGTCTTCAGAAGGTTAATTTTGTATAGAAGAACCCTTTGCCCCAAAAATAATAACTTTATGAAGAGTATTTTCCGAAGGTAGCTAGTGATATTTTGTTTGCTACCTCCCCCCCTCCCCCTTAAAATTAAAGCAAAATTTTAATAAGTTTGAAACAAATTAATAAACAAATCTAATAAATTTCATAGGAATGTCCATGTGTTTTCTACGGAGGCTAATCAAAGAACACCCAGAAAAAAGCATACAAAGTCACTTCAACATCCGAATGTCTTCAGAGAGTTTCAACATGCTAGCATGGAATGTATGAGCTAAGATAAGAATATTCTTTTCATGGAATGGAGAAAATTTGAGGAATTGTTGACTATAGGATTAATTAATGTGTGAATGATGATAATAATTGGATGAGGATGAGGTTTAAGTGAGACGTGTGCTTCAATAAAAAACAGTATTAAACATAAAAAACGATGATACATTCTGTACAGGGTATTCGTGTCAACATGTTAACAATACAACAGGTATGAAGAGTTATTGCACTTTGGAGTTTTTTATAATATTGATAATGAGCACTTTCCATGATAGGTGAGGATTGTTTTGTACATTTGTATATTAGGATATTTAAAACCCCTGGTTATCCGAGTCAAAGCACTGAAGCGCGACTTGAGTATTGACATTTCCGTAAAGCTATTGTTTCGACAGCCCCACTTCCTGTCGAATATAGGATTCCAAATGTCTATTACTTGACAGACAGTGTTACCATGGTGATCAATATTTGATCAATCCCGGAAATGTGGCTTCCTTCCTGCCTGCTAATGATGTATCTGTATGATATTAAGAAAACCAAAATAGTCTACGCTAGTTTGCGGGCATGCTGGATGTGAACCGCCTCAGTCTTTGTTTGCGACCATCGTGTACCACTTAGGCCCCAAACATCCTCTTGACCATGTAGCCTGGCATGGCGTAGAAGAAGAGAACCAAAATGGCTGCTAGCGCCAAGACGATCAACACTTTGATGATGACCCATTTGTAGTTGTGGCACAGAATGTAGCGGATAGACTTGAGGGGATTTAGGAACCAGATGAAGGAGGAATCCGGCCGACTGAAATGACAACGTTACAGTATTAGGGACAAACTTTAGTCAGTGGATTGGCAAAATAAAACACAGATTTCTGTACATCAAAGAGATCATTGTAAAGACAAAAATGACTATTTTATATCAGGAGAGGTAAAGACAAAACAGGACAAATTAAACAGGAGGACGAGTCACTGCAAAGGAAAATTGGACAATTCAGAGGACTCAGGAGGGTTTGTTTCTAAGAAAGTACATATCAATTTAACACTGGGAGGACACATCAATATCAGGAGGGTTTGTTTCTAAGAAAGTACATATCAATTTAACACTGGGAGGACACATCAATATCAGGAGGGTTTGTTTCTAAGAAAGTACATATCAATTTAACACTGGGAGGACACATCAATATCAGGAGGGTTTGTTTCTAAGAAAGTACATATCAATTTAACACTGGGAGGACACATCAATATCAGGAGGGTTTGTTTCTAAGAAAGTACATATCAATTTAACACTGGGAGGACACATCAATATCAGGAGGGTTTGTTTCTAAGAAAGTACATATCAATTTAACACTGGGAGGACACATCAATATCAGGAGGGTTTGTTTCTAAGAAAGTACATATCAATTTAACACTGGGAGGACACATCAATATCAGGAGGGTTTGTTTCTAAGAAAGTACATATCAATTTAACACTGGGAGGACACATCAATATCAGGAGGGTTTGTTTCTAAGAAAGTACATATCAATTTAACACTGGGAGGACACATCAATATCAGGAGGGTTTGTTTCTAAGAAAGTACATATCAATTTAACACTGGGAGGACACATCAATATCAGGAGGGTTTGTTTCTAAGAAAGTACATATCAATTTAACACTGGGAGGACACATCAATATCAGGAGGGTTTGTTTCTAAGAAAGTACATATCAATTTAACACTGGGAGGACACATCAATATCAGGAGGGTTTGTTTCTAAGAAAGTACATATCAATTTAACACTGGGAGGACACATCAATATCAGGAGGGTTTGTTTCTAAGAAAGTACATATCAATTTAACACTGGGAGGACACATCAATAACAGGAGGGTTTGTTTCTAAGAAAGTACATATCAATTTAACACTGGGAGGACACATCAATATCAGGAGGGTTTGTTGTAAGGAAACAGATGATTTCACAATCAAAATCAGGAAAGTTGGCTGTGAGGATAAAAACTGGACAAATCAACCTCAGGTGAAGCCGCTGTAAGGACAAAGGTGATTAAACAACAAACACCAGGAGAGGTCAATATAACGACAAACACCAGGAGAGGTCAATATAACGACAAACACCAGGAGAGGTTAATATAACGACAAACACCAGGAGAGGTTAATATAACGACAAAACAGTACAATTTAGGGGTTACTGTTAAGACAAAATTAGACATTTAAGATGAGTAGAGGTCACTGCAATGACAAAGCTGAAAAACTAATTTCAGGAGGGGCTGCTGAAAACACATATTTGACCATTTCCCAGCGGGGGGATGTTACTATAGAGACAAAAGTGAACAATTAATTAAATGCATTAAAAACCAGGAGGAGCCATGAGCCACTGTAAAGGGAAAAAAAGGTCAAATCAGCATCGAGAGGACTCACTGTTAATACAAAACAAGAAAATTTAATGTCAGGAGGGCTTGCTGTAAAAACAAAGTAGCACAATACAACACATGGATGAGTTGCGTTTGAGACAAAGTGGACAGTTCGATGTCAGTTAGGAATGCTGTAAAGATAAATTGTGACAATCTTACACAGCTGGTTACTCTAAAAGGCAAAAATAAAAGTGAATGATGAGTAAAACAAAGAATAACTAAAATCACAATCTACAGGCACTGATGGTACAATAGTGCCAAACAAAGTATTTCAGGGAACGGTTAACATTACAGTATCTACCTAAGTATTTCAGGGAACGGTTAACATTACAGTATCTACCTAAGTATTTCAGGGAACGGTTAACATTACAGTATCTACCTAAGTATATCAGGGAACGGTTAACATTACAGTATTTACCTAAGTATTTCAGGGAACGGTTAACATTATAATATCTACCTAAGTATATCAGGGAACGGTTAACATTACAGTATTTACCTAAGTATTTCAGGGAACGGTTAACATTACAGTATCTACCTAAGTATTTCAGGGAACGGTTAACATTACAGTATCTACCTAAGTATTTTAGGGAAGAGTTAACATTACAGTATTTACCTAAGTATTTCAGGGAACGGTTAACATTACAGTATCTACCTAAGTATTTTAGGGAAGAGTTAACATTACAGTATTTACCTAAGTATTTTAGGGAACAGTTAACATTACAGTATCTACCTAAGTATTTCAGGGAACGGTTAACATTACAGTATCCACCTAAGTATTTCAGGAAACGGTCAACATTACAGTATCTACCTAAGCGCCGAACATTCTCTTGACGGTATATCCCGGCATGGCGTAGAAGAAGAGGACCAAGATGGCTGTAAGGGCGCTGAAGAGAAGCATCTTGAGTAGGACCCATTTGTAGTTGTTCCACAAGATGTAGCGGATGGATTTGAAGGGATTCAGAAACCAGATGAAGGAAGTGTCGGGGCGGCTGTAAATAACCACAAAATCACAAAACTAAAAACAAGCAAACTAATGCAAATGATGTCTTCGCTTCTGCAGTTTGGTAAAAACTTGTGCATATGTATAACAATATGTTCTGAACTCATGATCCAATTAAAAAATAAGGGATAATTTATTTACCTTAAACAGTATCTTGTTTATGCTAAACTTAATTGAAACGTATAATTATGGCTCAAGTATTGCTATTTTAAATAACGTTTTTTTCCCAGACATAAAGGATAGAAAAAATGCAAAAAAGCATGAGCAATTCTGAATGACTGATGTTTGTATCACCTCATTTAAAATAGATAAATCATGCTTGCCTCAGTACTGCTATTGACCAAGTTATTGCTTATTTCAGAATGAAACTCAGACAAAATCATTGACCAAGTTTTGTGTGTTTTTAGTAAAACAGTCTAGAGATTGTTATGATAGATGGATTGATAAAAAAAAAAAAAGTGAAAACAACATTGCCCTCGTCTGTGAAAAAGAACCAACAGGTAAGAAAAAAAGCAGCAAAACACAGCAGGGCAAGCAAGTTTGAAAGTAATGAAAGCCTTCACACTCCATGTATAATCTGTTGAATAAAACAGGTATTTAATTGGAAGAAAATTATTAATCAGTACCAGATGGCTACAAATACAGAGTATTAAGTGTCATAGAGCTGCAATTACAGAGTTCCAAGTGTCAGATGGCTGCAAATACAGAGAATTAAGTGTCAGATGGCTGCAAATACAGAGTAATAAGTGTCATATAGCTGCAAATACAGAGTATTAAGTGTCAGATGGCTGTAAAACAGGGTATTAAGTGTCAGATGGCTGCAAATACAGAGTATTAAGTGTCAGATGGCTGCAAATACAGAGTATTAAGTGTCAGATGGCTGCAAATACAGTGTACCAAGTGTCAGATGGCTTAACACAGCACCATGCAACACACATAGACCTTGTTCTGTTTGTCCAACATCAACAGTTGAAACAGTGAAAGAGGACATGAAACCTGACTTTACCGACGACAGATAATGTTAAGGTTCTCCAGTGAAATCTGATCGTCTAATTTCCTACCTTATACTATGACTTCATTAAAATTGTCTAATTTCCCCCCCCCCTCCCACCCATATGATATTCTCTTTATTGATGTCAGTTAAGGCAGGTTTCACTGTATACAAAATCTGCAGGATAAAAACTTGTCAGGCCTTCAAAAGAGGAAAGAATTAAGGGAGACAAAATTCATGAATATTATTGTCGTAATTAATCCAACGTCACTACAAAAAATGCTCAGATTTATTTGTACCACAAAATAGTTTATATAGTATCAGAAGATAAGTAGAGAAATAATTTATTATTTGGCAGTAAGAGCTGGCAGCTGCAGAAATACCCAGACTGAAAAAAACAAGGTAAACAGTGACAGAACATGTTATAATTCTGGTAACCAAGGCAATGATGATTATTAGTCAATAAACTCATGCAGACAGTCATTGTGTTTTACCGTGGAACCTCGTTAATCTGAACTACAACAGTCCAAAAATCTCTCTCTTTTTGGAAGCTCATGTTATGGTAGAGAGTCCTAACATTTTTTTCTACTATATATATATATATATAGCGTTGAAAAGTTATTTTCCTATAAATTTTCTCTATAACAAAAACAATCATAGGTGAACAAAGGCGAACTCTTCTTTGTTGGAGATACTGCTGGGACTATCTACCTTAAGGAAATAAATGTTACTGTTACACCTTTTTATAAATCAAAATTTGTCCTACTTGTTTACATTTACAAGGTTCTATGGTATTCATTCAAATCTAAAATGTTATAAACAATGTCACAAAATTCATAATGCAATATCGATGATAAAAATTTAGTCACTCACTTTTATATTAAATGTACAGGAAATAACTGTTTTTACAAGACAATTTACTGTTAGACGTTTAAATTTGTGTAATCATCTGACAAAATTATGACCACCTGTTAAATGTGTCGTGTTGCTCTACGTTAAATATGTGTGACTATTTATGGTCTTACAGAACCATTTTGTATACTTGCACAATGTTTCTTGTGTGACAAAGTTTACAACAAAGAAATATTAAGCAAAATTGTTTAATTGGCTAAGTAAACAGAGTCAGAATGTTCTTTAAACAAAAGAGGTCATCAAGAGGATACCCTAAAAGAAGAAAAGTTTAATATCAAGTGAAAAGGGAGATAATTCTCAAATAGAAAGGGAGGTAATTCTCGTGTAAATAGGGAATAAACCTTCATTTGATAAATGTAACCATCAAGTAAAAAAGTAAGCAAACCTCCATCGAGAAAGGGAGGCAACCCTCAAGTATTGTGTGGTTTCATGAAAGAAAATAATGTGCTGAAGTTTGTCATAAGCATTGGTAGTTAAGCTGTATAAGGATTCCATGAAACAGAGAATTTAATCAACTTTTTAACAACTTTGGTAAATCCATCTTGCTTTTTGGATACTAATATGTTTCTGTAACAGATCTGCTGATGGTATATTTCCATAAATGAACTTGGGTCTTTTTCAGACAAGTTATGCTTTTGATGGACATATAGCACAGCTAAAATTTGTTTTCGCTTCAGTAAAAACACCAAAATTTTCTTTTGTAAATAAATGGGAAATTTGGTAGTCAGCATCCTTACACTAAAGTGGAGACAAAAGAAAAATGTAGAAAAAAGGAAAAATGTAGAAAAAAGGAAAAATGTAGAAAAAAGGAAAAATGTATCTTGAGGAAATATGAGAGGATTTGGGAGAAAAGGTGAAATAGAAAGATGTAACTTACTTGGGTTTCTCTAGGGGGTCTGGTTCATTCCTGCCGAGACCTGCGGGGTGTTTCTCAGCCTCGTCTGTGGAGAGTAGGTGTAGCTCTGCCTCGACTTTACCCTAGATAACACCAAACAACTGGTATAAATACACAACGTATGTCATAATGTATACAACAGGTATCAATACACAACGTATGTCATAACAAATATAACAGGTATCAATACACAACGTATGTCATAACGTATACAACAGGTATCAATACACAACGTATGTCATAATGTTATATAACAGGTATCAATACACAACGTATGTCATAACGTATATAACATACGTTGTGTATTGATACCTGTTGTCTACGTTATGACATACGTTGTGTATTGATAACTGTTGTATACGTTATGACATAATTTGTGTATTGAAACCTGTTATATACGTTATGACATACTTTGTGTATTGATACCTGTTATATAACATTATTACATACGTTGTGTATTGATACCTGTCATAACGTATATAACAGGTATAAATACACAACGTATGTCATAACGTATATAACAGGTATCAATACACAAATTATGTCATAACGTATACAACAGGTATCAATACACAACGTATGTCATAACGTATATAACAGGAACAGGTATTGACAAACAACACATGGAAACAGCAGTTTTCTATACAGATGTCAACGTAAATAAGTTTCACTCACAACATGTCATATGTAGGCAAAAGGTCTTAAAGAATATAACAGAACTGAAACAGCAGTATCTCCATACACTAACGCCACACAACATATCTCCATACACTAACGCCACCTAACATATCTCCATACACTAACGCCACATAACATATCTCCATACACTAACGCCACACAACATATCTCCGTACACTAACGCCACATAACATATGTAGGCAAAAGGTCTTAAAGAATATAACAGAACTGAAACAGCAGTATCACCATACACTAACGCCACACAACATATCTCTGTACACTAATGCCACATAACATAACTCAATACACTAACGCCACCTAACATATCTCCATACACTAAGGCCACACAACATATCTCCGTACACTAACGCCACATAACATATCTCCGTACACTAACGCCACATAACATATCTCCGTACACTAACGCCACATAACATATGTAGGCAAAAGGTCTTAAAGAATATAACAGAACTGAAACAGCAGTATCTCCATACACTAACGCCACCCAACATATCTCCATACACTAACGCCACCTAACATATCTCCATACACTAACGCCACATACCATATCTCCATACACTAACGCCACACAACATATCTCCGTTCACTAACGCCACACAACATATCTCCGTACACTAACACCACATAACATATCTCCATACACTAACGCCACACAACATATCTCCGTTCACTAACGCCACACAACATATCTTCGTACACTAACGCCACATAACATAACTCAATACACTTACGCCACAAAACATATCTCCATACACTAACACCACATAACATATCTCAATACACTTACGCCACATAACATAACTCAATACACTAACGCCACATAACATATCTCCATACCCTAACGCCACATAACATATCTCCATACACTAACTCCACATAACATATCTCCATACACTAACGCCACATACCATATCTCCATACACTAACGCCACACAACATATCTCCGTTCACTAACGCCACACAACATATCTCCATACACTAACGCCACACAACATATCTCCGTACACTAACGCCACATCACATATCTCCATACACTAACGCCACATAACATATCTCCATACACTAACACCACACAACATATCTCCATAAACTAACGCCACCTAACATATCTCCATACACTAACGCCACATAACATATCTCCATACACTAACGCCACATAACATATCTCCATACACTAACGCCACATAACATATCTCCATACACTAACGCCACATAACATATCTCCATACACTAACGCCACATAACATATCTCCATACACTAACGCCACATAACATATCTCCATACACTAACGCCACATAACATATCTCCATACACTAACGCCACATAACATATCTCCATACACTAACGCCACATAACATATCTCCATACACTAACGCCACATAACATATCTCCATACACTAACGCCACATAACATATCTCCATACACTAACGCCACATAACATATCTCCATACACTAACGCCACATAACATATCTCCATACACTAACGCCACATAACATATCTCCATACACTAACGCCACACAACATATCTCCGTACACTAACGCCAC
Source organism: Mizuhopecten yessoensis (assembly GCF_002113885.1). Taxonomy (NCBI): domain Eukaryota; kingdom Metazoa; phylum Mollusca; class Bivalvia; order Pectinida; family Pectinidae; genus Mizuhopecten; species Mizuhopecten yessoensis. Next base: position 985,113 of record NW_018408911.1, on the reverse strand, counting down.
ATAACATATCTCCATACACTAACGCCACATAACATATCTCCATACACTAACGCCACACAACATATCTCTGTACACTAATGCCACATAACATAACTCAATACACTAACGCCACATAACATATCTCCATACACTAACGCCACACAACATATCTCCATACCCTAACGCCACACAACATATCTCCGTACACTAACGCCACATAACATATCTCTGTACACTAACGCCACATAACATATCTCCATACACTAACGCCACACAACATATCTCCGTACACTAACGCCACATAACATATCTCCATACACTAACACCACATAACATATCTCCATACACTAATGCCACATAGACATTAACATTATCCTGAAACTCCTAAAACAAATAAATAAAAAAAATAAACAATGGCTGTAATTCAGATTCATATTAACCCTGAAATACGTAAAACAACACCTATATTCACACAGCACATGCATGCCCCCCACATACATTTTAGTTCAAACCATGTTTATTGATTTTCATGCAGAAACAAGTAGTACCTAATTTTACATACAGAAAGTAATAGGTTCAGCAAATATCTTCTACAGATGTCCATAGCATAATAGTTGTTACCAACAATGCCTCATCATCGCCTCATCAGTTTAATGTTTGAAGGGGATATTAACAGTGTATTAATGCAGTTATTACTTGATGCTAAATATGACTGCATTGGATTAATGGACACTATGGAAAACTACACTGAAAAATGTGCATTTATATAAAAGATAATTATATCAAAGACCATGACTCTTAAAAGGTAGTGATGCACACACATACCAGTTCTTTTTGGAAAGTAAGATGTTTGCAAAGTTTTATTGAAATCTATGTTATACCTTAGGAATAGTAGACTGAACGAAATAAAAAAACTAGATTGCATGGTTAAAAACTACCTTACATACAAAGGAGTACAAGGTTTTGTAGAGATCCTTGCCATACGGTAGGAGAGGGCATCAGGACATATGATATATATTATTATGTAAAGGGGGATAACTCTGCAAACAAGAGTACCACAGGGCGGACCAATATACACCCGTCGAATGCCATATAGTGTTATATAGTGTTATATACTTTCTTACATTGAAATAAGATCTGCCTCATTCTAAGAGTGGTTAGCTGACATGCTATAAATAATGTAGGAGAAAATCTCCGGACAAAAAAATCAAATACTGAAATGAACAAAGGGCAATAACTTTTGGAAAAATTGTTGAATCAAAATCATTTTCAAGGAGACACAACAACATATCATGATTATTTAGCCTACTATGTTTCAAAGAAATCCATCAAAAAATGTAGGAGGAGATCTCCGGACAAAAAATCAAATACTTAAATGAACAAAGGGCAATAACTTTTGGAAAAATTGTCGAAGAGTTTTGTTCAAAGAGATCGGTTGAAAAATGTAAGAGGAGATTGCCGGACAAACCAAAGTTTACGCCGGACGGACGGACAACCCCATACCATAATACTTCCCCGTCAAAAAAATATTTGACGGGCGTATAAAACGTGTTTATGTGAAAAAAAAACCCACACTAGTCTTATGTTGTACAAAATGTGCATAACTGAAATGAAAAACAATTAATTTGTGTCTACAGACGGACTGGCAGACTGTTTATAGACACACACAGATTTCCCATATAATGACAAATATGTGTAGTTTATATACTGTGACATGTTTTGTTGGGTATTTACACTATTATAATTTATAATTTACACTGTTATAATTTACACTGTTATAATTTATAATTTACACTGTTATAATTTATAATTTACACTGTAATAATTTATAATTTACACTGTTATAATTTACATTTCCTTTGTACAGTCCTTAGTTAAACCTACCAATAAACAAATGTTGTTATAATCAAATAACATCAAGAACCATTACATTGTGAATGTTTTTCGTTTCAGAAACTGTTCAGGTCTTTCTGTCAAACTGTTTGAGAAATCGGGGACCAATCATGAAATCATTACAAATTCAAATTATGACAGAAATGGATTCTGACTGGCAGTTACCGCCAGACAGAATTGGTAGCCATAGAAAGCATGATATTGTCGCCACAAAAATGGCTGTTTCGCCAACAGGTAAAACAGTTTGTTCAGAATATATTTTGAACCCAGTAAATTCATAGATTAATAAAATTATATTGTCATTGCTGTTTTGAACTTAAATATAAGGACTGAAATACATATGTCTACTGCCCATCATAGAATAGGTTTTAGTTGAACTGTGATGCATACCATCATAACAAATCACATTTCAATCCCTAAAAACCAGCATTGTGTGTACTGTGACACATGTTGTATGTATACTGCCACACACATGTGTTGTAGGTTCACATATGTGTTGATACATTGTCACACATGTGTTGTAGGTTCACATATGTGTTGGTACATTGTCACACAAGTGTTGTAGGTTCACATATGTGCTGGTACATTGTCACACATGTGTTGTAGGTTCACATATGTGCTGGTACATTGTCACACAAGTGTTGTAGGTTCACATATGTGCTAGTGCATTGTCACACATGTGTACTGTCAGCATACCTGTTCACCTCACGTCACCTTCATTTCAAGAAGTCCACAGTCCAGATACAGAGATTAGAACGAGGCTATTTTGATGTTATAGTGGAAGATAACAACAATGGAAAATGTCAGGCAGATCAAATAATAGCATACAAACAGGTGAGTACAGGTGAAACACCGAGCTATAATCACCTGTACAGACAGAGTTCAGCAGCTGAACACCTACAATTAGCTCTGACTAAGACTTTCCCTACAGAACAGGGCATGTGCATCATCAAATAGCAGCAATAGGATTAAAATTATCATCGGTTCTAGTATCTGTGTTTGAATACAGGAGATACTTAGTTGTGTATAAGTACTGGAGACACTTGGTTGTGTGTGAGTATGGGAGACACTTTGTTCTGAGTGAGTACTGGAGACACCTTATTATGCCTGAGAAATGGAGACACTTGGTTGTGTGTGAGTACTGGAGACACCTGGTTGTGTGTGAGTATTGGAGACACCTGGATGTGTGTGGGTACTGGAGACACCTGGTTGTGTGTGAGTACAGGAGACACATGGTTGTGTGTGAGTACAGGAGACACCTGGTTGTGTGTGAGTACAGGAGACATCTGGTTGTGTGTGGGTACTGGAGAGATGTGGTTGTGTGTGAGTACTGGAGACACCTTTTGTGTGTGTGTACTGGAGACACCTGGTTGTGTGTGAGTACAGGAGACACCTGGTTGTGTGTGGGTAGTGGAGACACCTGGTTGTGTGTGAGTACAGGATACACCTGATTGTGCCTGAGAAATGGAGACACTTGGTTGTGTGTGAGTACAGGAGACAACTTGGTTGTATGTGAGTACAGGAGACATCTGGTTGTGTGTGAGTTCAGGAGACATCTGGTTGTGTGTGAGTACAGGAGACACCTGGTTGTGTGTGAGTATTGGAGTCACCTGGTTGTGTGTGGGTACTGGAGACACTTGGTTGTGTGTGAGTATTGGAGACACCTGATTGTGCCTGAGAAATGGAGACACTTGGTTGTGTGTGAGTATTAGAGTCACCTGGTTGTGTGTGAGTATTGAAGTCACCTGGTTGTGTGTTGGTACTGGAGAACTAAGAATGTGTTTGAGTTCTTAAAAAAACATGGACAGATATAGGTTCCTGTTTATTTAGGACATAAAGACACAAACAGAACGATATATCATGGCCAGGACACTAGTAACAATAAAGTAATTACAAACATAACATTTATAAGTGGTAACCCCCCTTATTTCTGACTGTGCCACCTCAGAGGGAGCCTGTCCTCGTACTTTTGGATCAGGCCCAAAATACAAGTCTTTGGTGTAAATGGTGTCTTGCGTCGTTTAATTTTTGGAGATGTTGTTTGCTTGTAGCTGCCTTTATACTGCACAATTACTCTGAGGTTATGACAAAAACACTAATCATATTGTCTTAGTGATGGTTTCTACGACAATAGCAATGGTCGTCTGGCTGCATACCTGCCACACGGGTGTTTGTACGAATGCCAATTGTAATGTGTTTTTTCCTCAGAAATACAGTATTGACACCCTTGATCAATTTGCACTGGTTATGTCCAAAAATTACTCTGGAATGACATTTGTAGATTTCTCATCAAGACAGATATTACAGACAATTCATTAGGGGTTGTAAGAAAAAGTTAAAATGAGAGTATCTGGTCGTCCTTTGATGGTAATACAACAAATTGGGGGAAAACCTGGCATGTTTGGACAGTTGGCTACAGTCAACCTGATACTCCAGCATCTCAAAGCCAGTGTGCCAGGCAAGGACCAGCAAACATCATTAGTCCCCTAAAAATCATTACACAACTTGGACTCACAGTAAAGACTCTCCTGGGCATCAATATGTCTGTAGTCTGGGGCTCTCCCTACTAAAGTCCGCACAATGCTAGGTGACCTCTGTAGCTTCTCAAGGTCACTCTATCTACCTACTTACCTAGCAGAATAGGGTAAAAAATAGATGACGAAAAAGTACATTTTGCTAGTATTTTGGCAGATTTAGCTGAGTAATCAACACTCCAACTTCCTTGCAGGCAGTCAGGGTTCAATCCCTGAAGTCACCTTAGCATGGAATTTTCACAGAAAGTCTTTTTCTACTGCCTTAACATCGGCTATACACCAAGTGGTGTACGTTATGGGACATGTACTACAGTGTGTATGGTCCTGGACATGCACTACAGTGTGTATGGTCCGGGACATGTACTACAGTGTGTATGGTCTGGGACAGGTCTTACAGTGTGTATGGTCCGGGAAATGTACTACAGTGTGTATGGTCCGGGACATGTACTACAGTGTGTATGGTCCAGGACATGTACTAGTGTGTATGGTCCGGGACATGTACTACAGTGTGTATGGTCCGGGACATGTTCTACAGTGTGTATGGTCCAGGACATGTTCTAGTGTGTATGGTCCGGGGCGTGGACTACAGTGGGTATGGTCCGGGAAATGTACTACAGCGTGTATGGTCCCGGACATGTATTACAGTGTGCATGGTCCGGGAAATGTACTACAGCGTGTATGGTCCCGGACATGTATTACAGTGTGGAGGGTCCGGAACATGTACTACAGTGTGTAAGGTCCGGGACATGTACTACGGTGTGTATGGTCCGGGACATTTACTACAGTGTGTATGGTCCCGGACATGCACTACAGTGTGTATGGTGCGACATGTACTACAGTGTGTAAGGTCCGGGACATGTACTACGGTGTGTATGGTCCGGGACGTGTTCTACGGTGTGTATGGTCCGGGACGTGTTCTACGGTGTGTATGGTCCGGGACGTGCCCTACAGAGTGTATGGTCCAGGACATGTACTACAGTGTATATGGTCCGGGACATGTACCACAGTGTGTATGGTCCAGGATATGTACTAGTGTGTATGGTCCGGGACGGGTACTACAGTGTGTATGGTGCGACATGTACTACAGTGTGTATGGTCCGGGACATGTATTACAGTGTATGGTGTGGGACCTGTACTACAGTGTGTACGGTCCGGGACATGTACTACAGTGTGTATGGTCCGGGACATGTATTACAGTGTGTATGGTCCAGGACATGTACTACAGTGTGTATGGTCCAATCCCAAAACAGAAAAACCCACATAATACCATCATGCACACATATTGAGGTATTAACCAAGTGGCACAGGACCAGTAGTAAGTGCGTTATAAGTTAGCTTCTGCATAATTCTCACATTGTTTTGACTGTACTATAAATTGTGTTTCTATGTATCATAAAGTGCTTTAGAATGGACTGTTCAGGCTAGAGAGGGCTTATATCAAATGTTATATGTAATTAAGTAACTTCTATATCGGCTGTGTGTAGCTTGATCAAAATTAGAGAAAATAACCCGTATCTCATAATAGCTTGACTGGATGTCTTATGAATACATAACTTATGCAATAGAATTTGTTGAAACAAAAGAAAACTTCTCACTAACCCTGATTTGTATATGACTCAACATTCTCTATAGGAATAATAACACAGCTACAAAAAGAATCCATCTTAGTGACTCAAATTTTATTTGAGTTAGCTTTATTTTACAACAATTTATTAGATTTCAAAAAAATATTTATATCTCTTGTTGGCCCAGATTGAAGCCTTTGGTTTTGATAGGACATGAAACTTGGAGGGATCAAAGACAGCTCACAGTTGGGCAGTTTGACATCTGATCGGAGAGGTGAAAACAGACAACTCTGATACTAATGACACAATCCACACAACGAAGGTAACCCTTACCAACCCAGTAACAGGATTCCATTATGACATCATAGACAATATGATGTAACGCTGTTGATGATGGCCGTTTGTGACAAAATTACGCAATTTGGAAATGTACATTTAAGATAATGATAATGGTAGTTGGTTACAAAAATAAGTTAACTTTGAAATGGACATAAAAAAAATACTAGACGAAGTTTGTACACTCTACAGTCATTGATAAAAATAGGATTGACACAAACCACACATTTTATACTTATTGTGTAAAAAAACTTTTAAAATAAACATGATTTTTGCTGATTTTCTTTCACTACAGAAACAGATGCTATTTTATCATGAATAACATAAAAGCTTACAACTAATTCCGGGGATTGACAATTTGTTTCTGTGCCACAATTTTACACACACAAAACTTACAAAATGGGGATTAACTTACAATAATGCAGGAAATTTTTGACATATAAAAGAAAAAGATCACTAACACCCATACTTGCTCAAAATGCTAGTGTAAAATGTCGAAAGTCTCTTTAATCTGTCTTACACGAGGAGTTGATTGAATCTGAGTATAACAAAGTAGAAGTTTTGCTTATTTCAAAAGACCACAGTAGGAGGCAAGTCAAGAACAGGCCTTATAATCAAGCTGAAAAAAAAGAATACAAATCATTTTTCACAATCTTGATGTTATATCGATATATGCAATCAAATATTGTTCTGTATATAATAGCTCAGAGAAAAAATAATTGGATCTTCTAACGTGGCGTTACATGAATGCTATATTCTCTTGGTTGTAAAGCCTGAAATTCTTCAAACTGTTATAAAAAAGAACATTTTTAGGTACAGAGAGGGGTAGACAGAGTGCAATAACTATGTCCCCCTAACATTGTCTTTGTCCGCCACTCCCGGGCCAGACAGGACAGGTCTTTGATAAAGCTTGGTGGCACACGCCACAATTACCTGTTTGTGTGATGTTCTTTGGAGCAGGAGAAGAAGACAACAACTTTATTTCTAACCATTATACACTAATGTGCAGAGAATGAGTGAATATATTAGTCCTATCACAGAAATTAGGTGTAATACTAATTGTATAGGCGTTGGTGCTAATAGTATTAGGTCTCCGTCAGACTGTCAAAGCCATGCGCCTCCTGGTGGAGGGCCAGTGTGGTTCATTTCTTTAACCACTTTTGTCATCCCTGTGCCATTAGTCTAACAGAATGGGGTACAACTCTTTGCTTGTAATTATTTTGTTATATGCTACAATTTACAGGATAATCTAAAACATTTGAGTCTACATTCTTACAGATGGCACTGTGTGTCACGTTTACAGTTATGTCTCGTACCTACCTTCTCAAATCACAAAACAAATTTATAACCAAATTAAAAAAAAAAAACTCATTGTAAACAATTTTACAAGCTGCTATATTACCAAGGTATCCAGAACATTTTAGTGAAAAAACCGATGTCTGATATTCTAAAGGGTGTATATCCTAACAGTATATGATTGCTAAGTTACGACAAAAATGGAACAGAAAATATCTACACCATAGCATCAACACACAGGACAAAAATGGAATGCAAAGTCATTACAAAAGACAAAAGGAACAAAGGAGACATCTTTTCAGCATAGCGGTCAACTAACCAATTTTGTCTGGTCGCACCAGATATTTCAGCTCATGACTATATAAATATCATAAGCTAACTATTCATTATTTTCACCAGTAAGGACCAGATCCAATGAAATCATTTCTGAAACGACAATCTCATGTCATGTTTTGGATAATTCAAAACAGCTGAAACAGAAGCTTTTGCTGTCACGTGACTACAATACAAGAGGCCCAGAGGGCCTGTATTGCTCACCTGGATATCTAAGCAATCATGGCAAAATCTTCTCCAAATGAGATCCAAGGGAATAGGCCAGACCCCAAGGCCAATCCTTGTAGCATATCTGTAATAGATTTTTCATGCCCAGCAAATTTATGTATGGTTAGGGGGTGGGGGTCTCAACTGTTTCCAAGCTGTGATTCAGAAACTAGGTCTCTAGGGTTGTAGCCAGACCCCATATTCAATTCTAATATCATGACTGCATTTATTTCTTTATGCCCAGCATTTGTATATATAGTTTTGGGTGGGGATCTCAACCGTTTCAAAGTTATGACCCAGGGGTAAAGTCTGCAAGGGTGTGGCAGACCCTTGGGTCGATTCTAATATCATGACTGCATTCGTCTTTTTATGCCCAACAATTGTACATATAATTTTGGGGTGGGGATCTTAACTGTTTCAAAGTTATGACCCAGGGACTAAGTCTCCAGAGGTGGGGCAGACCCCGAGGCCATCCTGGAAGCGTATGTGCATTCATCTCTTTATACTCAGCAATTGTATACATGGTTATAGGGTGGGGGTCTCATCTGTTTCCAAGCTGTGACTCAGGAACTAGGTCCCTAGGGGATTGGTCAGACCACAGAGTCTATTCTAATATCATGACTGCATTCGTCTCTTTATACCCAGCATTTGTATATATATAGTTTTGGGGTGGGAATCTCAACCGTTTCAAAGTTATGACCCAGGGACTATGTCTAAAACCTGAGGACCCTTGAATTGGAAAGTAGACCAGTTCTGTGCTACAGAAAGAAACTTAGGTTTAAACGGGCTATTAGGATGGGATTTTGAAGAATATAAGAATGCAAAGAGATTCGAAAATGATGTCAGATTGATTGGATGCAATATTTTTAATTTTTAACGCATCATAACAAGAAATGCAGGTCAATAACAATAAATGGGAGCTCTTCTTCATTTTATTTTTTTATTCTTTGAAAATGCAGAATATCTTCGGCTTATTGTCTGGTGAATGTTCCTCAAGTTTAACAGTGAAGTTTTCAGTCAAGACTTTGTTCCAGCTACACTGGATAACTGACATGAGTCAAGTTCTTCAACATGAAACATGATTTCAGAAGATCACAATGAGGGGAGAATATCAAACTGGACATTGAAAATATCTATACTCTAATATTGGGTCAGTTTTATATCATACTAGGAAAACACTAACAAAATATTGAAAGTTTGCAAATATCTCCGTAATGAAACCTGTAAAAAAACTTCTAAACCTATAAATTGAATATTCTACATTAACTTTAAATATTCTACAAAGAAATACGTAAGAAATCCCTATTCACCATTTGGTTTCATGCCAGGTACAGTACTGACATCTGTAGTAGAAATGGAATGTACTAAGTCATGTGATATAGATGCTAAAAATAGATACCAATTCAAGCAGTCTACAAGGTAAAATATGTCAACCCCTTTGACCTACATAGTAGGTCCAGGTGTGCAGATGTAAGTGACCCCTTCACCATGGCCCAGATAAACTGTCCAGGCATGTACATAAATATAAGATGCAGTCAGTTTGTGCTTTAGGAACAACTTACTTGGAGTTTCCATCCTTTCTGAAATAATATTCAAATTGTCATGGCAACAATAGATGTTACATTAGTGTATTGGATTTTCCCCATCACCATAGCAACTACACCAGATCAGAATCAATTTACAATGATGTATGATCTCATTCCAACAAAATTCTTAAAATACTACAGCAATAAATTAAGGTTTCTTTTTCGGAAACGTTTTGATTTTCATATTGAAAGCCTGTCAAGTATCACATATGCAATTTTTAGCTTGAATATTGCAAAACTCAGTGAGGAACTTAAAAAACAAAAAGTAATATCCGTGAGTATTTGGTTTTTTAAACTTTTATTTATGATTTATTTTTTTATTTTTATGTTTACTTTATACAGTTATCATTTCTGAAGGAAACTGAAGTAGACTTAGGAATCATGTTTTGTTTTATAATATTTTTGTGGCTTAGATTCAGTGGTTGTGTCGATGTCCCTCGGAGTGAAGTAACTATCTGACTACGGTACTGGTCTGGTTATTAAATGACATGTCGCTCGGAGTGAAGTAAATATCTGACTACAGTACTGGTCTGGCTAGCAAATGACACGTCCCTCGGAGGAACTATATGACTTCGGTACTGGTCTGGCTACTAAATAACATGTCCCCCGGAGTGAAGTAACTAGCTGACTAGGGTACTGGGCTGGCTAGTAAATGGCACGTCCCTCGGAGTACCTATCTGACTACGGTTCTGGTCTGGCTAGTAAATGACACGTCCCTCTGAGTGAAGTAACTATGTGACTACGGTACTGGGCTGGCTAGTAAATGGCACGTCCCTCGGAGTGAAGTACCTATCTGACTACGGTTCTGGTCTGGCTAGTAAATGACACGTCCCTCGGAGGAAATGACACGTCCCTCGGAGTGAAGTACCTATCTGACTACGGTACTAGTCTGGCTATTAAATTACATGTCCCTCGGAGTGAAGATACTATCTGACTACGGTCCTGGTCTGGCTAGTAAATGACACGTCCCGCGGAGTAACTATCTGACTCGGGTACTGGTCTGGCTGTTAAATGACACGCCCCTCGGCGTGAAGCAACTATCTGACTACGGTATACGTACTTGTCTGGCTATTAAATTACATGTCCCTCGGAGGGAAGTAAATATCTGACTACAGTACTGGTCTGGCTAGCAAATGACACGTCCCTCGGAGGAACTATCTGACTACTGTACTGGTCTGGCTATCAAATGACATGTCCCTCGAGGGAAGTAACTATCTGACTAGGGTACTGGTCTGGCTAGTAAATGACACGTCCCTCGGAGTAACTATCTGACTACGGTACTGGTCTGGCTAGTAAATGACATGTCCCTCGGAGTAACTATCTGACTACGGTACTGGTCTGGCTATTAAATGACCCGTCCCTCGGAGTGAAGTAACTATCTTACTACGGTACTGGTCTGGCTATTAAATTACATGTCCCTCGAGTGAAGTAACTATCTGACTACGGGACTGGTCTGGCTATTAAATGACATGCCCCTCGGAGTGAAGTAACTATCTGACTACGGGACTGGTCTGGCTATAAAATGACATGTCCCTCGGAGTGAAGTATCTATCTGACTACGGTACTGGTCTGGCTATTAAATGGCATGTCCCTCGAGTGAAGTAACTATCTGACTACGGGACTGGTCTGGCTATAAAATGACATGTCCCTCGGAGTGAAGGAACTATCTGACTAGGGTACTGGTCTGGCTATTAAATGACCCGTCCCTCGGAGTGAAGTAACTATCTTACTACGGTACTGGTCTGGCTAGTAAATGACATGTCCCTCGGAGTAACTCTCTGACTACGGTACTGGTCTGGCTATTAAATTACATGTCCCTCGAGTGAAGTAACTATCTGACTACTGTACTGGTCTGGCTATTAAATGACATGCCCCTCGGAGTGAAGTAACTATCTGACAACGGTATACGTACTGGTCTGGCTATTAAATGACACCTCCCTCGGAGTGAAGTAACTATCTGCCTACAGTACTGTTCTGGCTATTAAATGACATGTCCCTCGAGTGAAGTAACTATCTGACTACGGTTCTAGTCTGGCTATTAAATGACATGTCCCGCGAGTGAAGTAACTATCTGACTACTGTACTGGTCTGGCTATTAAATGACATGCCCCTCGGAGTGAAGTAACTATCTGACTACAGTACTGTTCTGGCTATTAAATGACATGTCCCTCGAAGTGAAGTAACTATCTGACTCCAGTACTGGCCTGGCTATTAAATGACATGTCCCTCGGGGTGAAGTAACTATCTGACTACGGTGCTGGTCTGGCTATTAAATGACATGTCCCTCGGAGTGAAGTAACTATCTGACTACGTTACTGGTCTGGCAAGTAAATGACAATGTAAAAGGCAGCAAAATGCTCATTGGTGAAGACCATAAAATCCTATTTAGCTAAGTGAGCTGTTCAAAATTCTAATTACAATATATTCATGTGAACTAGTAGTGCTAGCAAGGAGGAAAATGTGAATAAACTGGTGATAAATAATTATATCTACTGAACATGCATATAAGACTCAACAGCATCTCAAGGAATATCACTTTCCAGAACTGAAAAAATTGCTGCTAAAGAAACGTCTGTGTTTCAAAGTGTTTTTTTTTTTTTTTTCCCGTGTAGGAGGGTCCAACTTTTTGTAAAGACACACACCAAAGAATTAAGGGTAAATATCTGCATACATCATAGGGACCCCTCGGATAATCTCAAACTCCGGCCAAGTCTGACAAAGAAACAAAGTACTGTACCTAACGGAAGCAGAGACGTTTCCCTACTGTCGGGCTCAACCGGCAGTAAGAGACCCGAGGTACATAACAAATATAATATATATACCTCCCTATAAGAACAGGAATATATGCAATAAATACACTTTAAAAATAGACAAATATTTTTCTTTTTTAAATACATATATACATTAATATAAGCCACATTTGCCAATTTCGAGTCCCCTCAACGACACAAATACATTAGTAAGGATCAACAACCACAGATACAACATCCAGCAAACCACACCATTTCGGACCAAGGAGTCGTCTCCAAATTACACCACAAGATAAGGATAGGATAGAATAGACGACTCCAAACCACCCCCCGAGGGAAGGCAACTTCCCTCACGCCGACTGAACACTGACTTCCGTCAGAGAGATGAAACCTGTAAGGGCAGATTCATGCAGGCCCGAAACCCGTCATCCATCCATCCATCCATCAATTTTTTTTATTTGTATGAAAATAAAACAAGTGGAACAGTTGGTTTGATTCTTTTGGTTGCCTTGGCGACCCAAAAAAGGTCACAGATGTCAACAATGGTCATGTGCAGATCAATTTAACCAAAAGTTGGGAAATTAGAAAGAAAATCTAAAAACAAAACAAGGATAAAACAAACAATCAATACTGAATTCTCACAAAATTGAGAGTAAACTCACTGTCAGTTCATATTCGTCTTCTCCATCACTCTTGACGGCAAAAGGCCACCATCCCTTGACCCTCTTCTGTTTGAAGAGTGACATTTGTGGCACACTTCCATCGGTCTTCAGCATGTCCAGGGAACACAATTTGGCTGACTTAGCTCCGCGGGGGAACCGGTTCAGGTCAAGGGTCAGGGCACCTGTAAAACAATAGGTCAAAGTTACACATCAAAAATTTCATAGCAACCAAGGCATCAGTGGATATTTAAGGAGTTATGGAATGAAACAATGGATGATCATGGTGGGCCAGGTTCAGACTAGAAAGGGAAGTAGGTAATATCATCAAAGGGAGGTAACAACAACAAGGGGAAGTAATAACACAAGCGGATGAGGGAGAGCACTTGGAGTATTTAGAACATACTATCTAACAATTTTCTTCAAGGAATGACGAAAGGCATTTTAAAGGATACAGAGACAATTTAGTCAGAGTGATGAACTATACAGTCGCTGCTTACTGACACAGCTGGAGGGAATTCGCCCTTTAACTCAAGCAGTAGAGCACTGGACTAGTTATCTAGTTCTGGGTTCAACTCCTAGCGGAGGCATTAAAACATGACTTCTACTACAGCTCAAATAATTAACAATATCACAATTACGTAACAAGCAGCCTTACATACAACAAAAACAATGAATTTATTTTAATTCTAAAATTGTATATTTCAGTTGACATTGATACCACTATAATCTATAAGTTTCTATTATGAAACTCTTTGATATTATTATCATTTAGTCTGATGCTTTCTTGATTTGATTCATATAGTAAAACATTTCCATACGCTACATATAGCCTTTTATTTAAACTCAGATAATCTTAAAGTCATAATGCGGCAAAATCCTTAAATCAGCAATAATTTGTGAATGAGAATCTTACTTTTTTTGGAATAAACTTCATAATTTTTAATTGATTTTTTGTTTGGTATATAAAAATCCTAAGAAGCATATAATTACATGAAAGTTGTTTGTAATAATTAGATAAACTGACCGGAATGGGTCGACCTCCTCAGCTAGATAAGGTATATCAATGTAATGCTTATGTGTCTACTGATAAAACACAGTCGTATTGTTTATTTTCAACATAGTAACAACTTTGCTTTTCTCTGTGAGATGTTTCTCTCGAAATCTGAGTGATTGGTGCTATGATGAGTCGACAAGGGTTGTTATCATAGGCCCAGCACGAGGTACCAACAGCCCTGGCCGTTCACTGCTTCCTGTACCCACTAATTGAGCTAGTTTAGCGGGATGGTGTTCGTTTGAATAAATACGGTTTATCAGTTGATTCCAAAACTCGTTGGTATGAAGAGTCTTGTAAACGCGAAAAGAAAACAAAATTTCTGCCAGCTTCTGGTTGATCTGACGGGCAACTATGAATGTTTGGGAGATGATCATATCTTGGCAACTAAATTCCCTATACAACCAGTATGAGTCATTCTATATATATATCTACATTTTGTTTCAACATTTGATGGCAAGTGTTATCTCGCCCCTAGGCAGGAACAACCTCTTTGAGATAATTTTCGTCTCAGATCATTTCCAATCCTGATAACTATTGTTATTAAAAACAAAGACCATTGCATCAACATACTTTTCTTTAATGTTTTAATTTCTCAAAAAATATTTATTTAAATATGGCAAAGCTTAGTAAAAAAAAAAGCCTGCATCAGGAATTTCTTGATTTCTGTAAATTTAAATTATACTGTATAAATTGAGGTTTGGGAACATTTTTATGTTTCTCTAGTGCATTTGTATATTGGTTAGTTACGATAAATAGATTTTTGCAGTATTTCAGATTTATTATTTAGAAAACCGAATATAAATTGAAAGTAAGCAACGACCTCCCTGAATATATTTTCTACAAAGAAATATTCCCAGAGAAATTCTGATCCAAAACAATACTATTTTCTCGAGGGACATTCGTTCATTAAATTAAAATCCTGTACAAGTGTGTATTTATTTAGTATATAGTAGTCAAGTACCTGGTTGCTGACCTGGAAATTTCTTATTCCCCGCAACTATGTCACAACAAGGTGTGATGATAAATTTATGTAATCTCCCAGATATCAATCTACGATGTGATAATCCAGTCTGATATCTATTACGATACCCACGTAACCCTGTATGTTATGAAATATACATTACCAGTGTATATTATATATCACGTTCATTTCAAATTCAAAACCCTAGCCTAGTTGCATTTCATTATTATGCCATTTCTCTCACAAATAATTCTAACACATTACTGGCAGCTTAAAAAGAACAGCTATTGGGTTATCCTTATCTCCAAATTTTCAACAAAAAATAAACATGAAAGAAGCGTCAGTCTTCACAGAACTTTTTTTTTTATAACTGGAAATAATTTTTATAACAGCTGTATTATCAAAACCAGACTATGAAATTTGTTGTTTATTTTATCGTAGCTTCTAAAACAACTTTTTCTTTATTTTCATACAAACAGTGATGCAAGTGTGTACAAAACAGTTATCATTTAAATGTGAAAAAATATCACTAAAACATTGATTTTCTTTAATTCAGAGAAAGGTAATCTAAAAAAAAAATGTATTACAAAAAACATGAAAAGCTTTAAGATGAAGAACTGCAAAAAAAAATTAATTCAATTCAATTGAAAAAAGGAAGATGACGATAAAAAAGTAAAATATTATTTGAGGTAAGTTCATACTGAAAAAGTTAAAACTTTGATAAAATTTAGCTTTTGTTTATTTTGACTTACTTGTTAACTGATTAGTGCATCAATTTTATTTCTAATTACAGTATCATTATGTAAACTGACACTTTTTTTAATCATTATAGTCTATCTATTTCAAATTTTGAAATGCCTTTAGAACGTAACAAGAAATGGCATAGAAATTGGATCTTAAATTAAAAATGTTATTAAAATTAAATGATGCTAATTTTTCCCGTCGAAAACTGAAAATAACATTCTGCATAAAATGTGCTTTCAGTTTTTATAAAATATGACTCCTCTTTGAAGTAATTTAAATCCTCGGAAACACACACCCAATAAAGTTTTTTTTCTTTTAAGTTACAACTGTATCCAAATGAGCAGATTTTTCAAGAAAACAGATAATAAGCCTATTCCTCTGGACACAGATATTTGAACCTCCTGTTGGGTTAGTAACAGACATACTGAGAGTATTTACCGTCATATACAGTACAATACATAATACTAGCTCTTGCAAGATATTATTGTGACAAAATTGTACTATTGCATTAAAACCTAAACTTACATTAATCTGTGATTTTTGTCAATTATAACTTTCATGGCAGTCATTTATACTATTATCCTCAAACTTTGAATTATTTCATATATATTTTATTACTTGGTATAACAATTTTATCAATTCTTTTTTTTTAAGAGCGATTTTTCTGGGTAAAATAGCAAGTAGCATGCCAAACAAAAAATGAAACATAAGTATCTTTTAAAATTAAACACATAATGCAGCGTTTATAAATACACTGTAGATATATCTATATGTCATATGGTGTCAGTCTAGGATCACCCCTAGTTGACATGTTACACAAATATTTCTAATCAGAGTTTATTTTAAAAACAACAAAAATTCAAAGTTCAAAATAAAATTTTCCTTCATGAAGTTGAATTTTCTTTCATTTAAGTTATTAAGATATAATTAGTTAATATCTTAAATAACATAATAAACATATTTATTAAATTATCATTTCATGCAATAGCTATATAATATGATTAGTATATATGCTTAAAATTTGTATAGGTTTCAACCTGCAGTTAAAACGTTTTTTATACCACTTACCTAAAATAAACGGAATAATTAATATTATCATTGGAACGATGAAATAAAATTATATTTATTTCACTTAGAATTAATTTTATATAGCTGTAAACAGAGTTGTAACACTTGAAGTTTGAATTAAATTAATACGGAAAACCTCTTGTAATTTACGTAAAATATGCAACTATTTTTGTTTAAATAAATATTTTCAATTAAAAATATGGAATTTAAAAAATATAAATAATTTAACCAATGGAATTTAATAAAGAATTTTCAGACTTATAAATGCAATGTTTTTATTTAATTTACCAATTTCAGTCTTTAAAATTGTTAAAGAAATATATACATGTAACAATGACAGTCACAAAAGGATTCTTTATTTACCAAGGAAGTCATCCGCAGAGAAATGGTCAGCATCCCAGACCTGAAGGTTGAGTCTTGCTGGAATCTTTGTCTCAGATTCATCCCAGGAAAACAAGGACTCTTTCCGGGAGATGACAATTTTTTCCTCTGCAATCAGGTACTCGAATGGATACACAAACCGCCAGTTAAAATTTCCCTCTCCTGTTAGGGACCTACAAAGGATTAAAACAATGTCCTCTTGTCAATATTTCTTTTAAAATCTTGTCTTTTAGTTGAACAATAAATATTTAATCTATATATATCTCCTTAATACCTCGTTTATTAAACCCATTTGAAGTTGGATAAAAACTCATTTTTCAACAAGCACAGCATTCTTCATCCAGAAATAAGATAGTGTGCGTGAGTTGAATGTTTTTTTCCGTAAATGTCTTTTTATGGTATTCCTTTGTTTGGTAAGGGGATCATCTTATTCAAGTTATAGATTGAATTCCATCAAAACTTTTCATTTTAGCAAATCATGGTATATTTTCAACACTCGGTGAAAGACTTATTTCTTCTTTTCACTATTTAGGAAATATAGGTGAATGGACATATCTCTTATCTGACCACATCAGAAATATCTGATAATGATTGAAAAGAAACACATTGGTTTGGCTAATTGATATGTTTCCAGATCAGCACGCAAGCCCATATTCAAATCACGCTTATCTATTTAAGAGGTGACTGTAGGTCACAAGTATGCAAATTACTTGGCTTTTATCATAATATACATTACAAAATATACATTTTAAATGGCAACATTGTTACGGTAACTGAATACCCAACACTCATGACTACCTTCATTTTCTTCCCTACCAAAACACAGCTTTGAAATGCGTTGTGGGTGAAACAAAATTTCATCCTCAAGTGAACAATTTCAACAAAAGCTTATGCAATGAGAGGTGGCCGAGACTCTGGGGTACATTGAGGGATAGCCTATAATTACTCAGCAAAAATCCAACGTAGGAAACATCTCATGGAATACATAAACATAAACACTGCTTCCAAAAACGTACACAGCAGGAAAGGTTTATGGTAGATAAAACTATCAGTACACAATCTTGTTCAAAATAATGATCAATTCCTGTAAAAATTAGTTGACTTTTGGAATATCATCAAAAATCACCCATGACCTTTATTTATGAGCCAATCATTGATATATATTTACAACAAATATTTATAATCATTTCAGCATTGATCAACAGATGAATTTTATAAAATTTAAATTTAATAAAAAGAAAATATGGATTGCTGATATCATTTTACATGTCTTTGAAAAAAATGTCCATGATCTAATATCCGAAAAAAAAAGTGAAAAATTAAAATGCAATTTAAATTCATTTTTCCTCAAATGTTTTCCCCGTTTGAGTTATAGCCCCGTTTAAATGATTACCTAACATGACACTGACTTAAAAATAGTACACTTTACATAATCATGGGATATAGGATACCTAAATTCTTGTAAACTTATCTGGAGACAAAACCATGAAATGTATTTCCTTGGAAAGTACACAAAATAATGAACGCAAAAAAAAGTCCAGTTAAAGACATTATAAACTACACAACTTCTTTTCTAAAAAAGGTTCAACTTCACATAGAAACCAAAGTGTCTAGACTAACAAGATTCTACTGTACACACAAACCAAAGTGACCAGACTAACAAGGTTCTACTGTACATACAAACCAAAGTGACCAGACTAACAAGGATTTACTGTACACACAAACCAAAGTGTCCAGACTAACAAGGTTCTACTGTACACACAAACCAAAGTGTCCAGACTAACAAGGTTCTACTGTACACACAAACCAAAGTGTCCAGACTAACAAGATTCTACTTTACACACAAACCAAAGTGTCTAGACTAACAAGGTTCTACTGTACACAAAAACCAAAGTAACCAGACTAACAACATTCTACTAGCAATACTAGTGTATCAGATTGTACTATAAGGCATTATTCCACTAGAGTATCCAAGAATACTAGTGTATTAGATTGTACTATAAGACATTATTCCACTAGAGTATCTGAAAATACTAGTGTATCAGATTACACTATAAGACATTATTTCACTAGAGTATCTGAGAATACTAGTGTATTAGATTGTACTATAAGACATTATTCCACCAGAGTATCTGAAAATACTAGTGTATCAGATTACACTATAAGACATTATTTCACTAGAGTATCTGAGAATACTAGTGTATCAGATTGTACTATAAGACATTATTCCACCAGAGTATCTGAAAATACTAGTGTATCAGATTGTACTATAAGACATTAATCCACTAGAGTATCTAAGAATACTAGTGTATCAGATTGTACTATAAGACATTATTCCACCAGAGTATCTGAGAATACTAGTGTATCAGATTGTACTATAAGACATTAATCCACTAGAGTACCTAAGAATACTAGTGTATCAGATTACACTAAAAGACATTATTTCACCAGAGTATCTGAGAATACTAGTGTATCAGATTGTACTATAAGACATTATTTCACTAGAGTATCTAAGAATACTAGTGTATCAGATTGTACTATAAGACAATATTCCACCAGAGTATCTAAGAATAATAGTGTATCAGATTGCACTATAAGACATTATTCCACTAGAGTATCTGAGAATACTAGTGTATCAGATTACACTATAAGACATTATTTCACTAGAGTATCAGAACAATAGTGTATTTGTTACAATTTCAGTACTGAATAATACTGGAGTATTGAAGAACACCAGAGTATTGTATCTTACTAGAGTACTGAAGCACTAGTTCTGAGAGGCTACAGTGACTGTGATAACTGGATGACAGCCTCCGTACCAATAAGCGGGAGTGACGGCCCTGTGTAGACCTAAAGGTGTTTGTTTATAGTACATAGGGGCGATGATAGTGGCTTCTGAGGCTGCATATCATCAAAACCTCTATTAAACCTGTCACAGATCAAATATCTGTTCAATTTACAAGGAAGATGGGAAATGTGATTTCAAAGGAAATAGCACAGTGCAGACTAATTCTCCTGAAACTAGACACACTGCAGGAGAATATCATCCCTACACAACAGCATACGAAGCAAGCTTTGCTTGTCACATTAAATTCTGGTAGATTTCATCACCAATTGGGTGTAATCTTTCTCTTTATTTTCTTGTTAACATGTTGAAAACATACTATTAGCCCTCGGAGACAAACCCCTCTGCCTTTGTGGGGCCCCTTGGTTAGGTTTGGGCGACTCCAAACACGACTTGGCCTCGGGTAAGTTTATACACAAGCATCTGTTAAACTAGCCCATACAAACATATGTTTCATGATCTAATAATGAAAATTAATCTGCCCAATCTCAAGACATATTAACCCCCCATCATGTATGGAGGATTAGGTTTACAAATAAAGCTTGAAGTGGTCTTTTCAAGCTGAAAATAAGCATGAAACAGTGCAATATGCCTGTGCACCGTATACTAGACATAGTGTTTCCGTTTTACTATTCTCTCTAAACCAGCGTATCATTCGGTTTCAAAATGGACATATCAGTTCCCCGATTCCCCATTGCTTTCAACCTCTAACACAATGCTGGACCTTTTTTTGTTTATTTTATTCAAAAGATAAGAAATATGAAACATGGTATTAAAACAGGCATCGTATCCCTAGGGTAATGCTAATCACCAGGGTAGCTATTGTTTGTGGGAGGGACCACAGTTTACTGGTTTTCTGCTCTGTCAAATTTACTTGGTATTTGTAACAAGTACATCTATCATACGTTACCATAGTCCCCGGAGATGTACCATACAGATGTCGTAACATTAAAGTCAATTAGGCATGGCACTTTTCTAAATATTCCCTCCTAAAATTTTCATTTTAAAACACAGTTTTAATTAAGGAAGTTTAATCCTAGGAGATTCATGGTTACATCTCGTCAAGGAAGCGTGGGACATACACACAATTTTACACTGAAAATGCAATCAAGCAACCTTGTAATTACGACATACAAATTAATACCAACATTCTGGCACACATCTGCAATTAAGATTGGGCTGTAACTATTTTATGGTTTCTGCTGCCTCTGGTTAAATTACAATCTCATGGATTTTATCGAATGAAAATTGATTATTTCAAATAAGATTTTTTTTTAATAAAACTACATGAAACTTTTTGAAATGAATTGAAAAATTGATACCGCAGAAATTTAATGTAGATTAAAAAAGTATTTCAATATACTATTTTATCCGATATAAAATAGTTTGAAATAAAAGTTTGTGTGAAAATTTTAAACCGTTTCAACAACTTGCAATCCATTTATTAGTTATACAAACATAGAAGATACCAAAAACGTTATTCTGCACAGAAGCAGATCTTTGTTTTATTTTGTGAACTTCTGTTTTGAATGGCAAACATATGACTCATATACAGAAACAAATATATATTTTCTTTACACAAATTTGAAATGTCATTTATTAGTTTTGTGCAAGTGTTTTTTAAAGAAACCATCAAAATTTAAAACTATTGGCTTAAAGGAGGTGAATAAAATCAAGTTTTTATGTTTGTTTTTAAGATCTTGGTAATTTCTGATGGGTACCACCGAGACAGGTGAATGACACCTTGGAATTACCCATAACTCTCTGGGGAACAATAGAGTGCCTCAGAAAGGTTAGTTCAAGGACTCCCAGCTGGTAGAATGGTCACGGTAGGAGGTGGAAAGATCTGTCCACCTCAGTTCCAAGTCCACCACATGTTGAATGCAAAGTTTCTCACAGTAAAAAATGGACTAATTCAAACCATACCCCACAAATCCAGTTTGACAGTTACCAGTGTATAGACCCTGTAGTAAGGAGAGAAAAAATGGTCCCAATCAGCTAAAATTTATAGCCTTGAGGGAAAGTGGGAGAACAAATTGAGAGGAGAGACTTTCTCCACCAGGAGAGTGCCAACATGTGGGAAAGACATTGAGGACGGCCCTCCATTCAAACGTGTCAAGCTGCAGAAACAAGCATCTTCTGGCACCGCTAACCTTCTCCCCCTCAAAGCCCATCCCCCCTTCCCCCATTCCCCTATTTCCCTTCAAAATACATAACTGGTTTTTGAGGGAGACTTTGAGAGAAGGCCTTGTTTATGCCGTGACAAGTTAATTCTATCCACAGAGGCAAGTCCTGGGGTAACGGTACATGTTGTTATGCAAACAATTTAGGTAAATTAGTTTTAAAGATGTCATGTCATGGTTCATAGTTAGCAAAACTTTCTCCAACTGGTGGAAAGTGATGTAAAAGGCTTAAGAAAATAGTACGGGTGACAGATCTCTCCAGGCTTGTACCCCTCTCGGCTCTGTTGAACAGGTTTAAGTTGAAACCTTCAGAAATACCATATAACTATCATTCTCATCCAGGATTGTTTTTTCATCATTAAGTTTGGAATGTGTCATCACCAATAAATGGTCTGTGTTAACAGTTGATGACTGTCAGGAAAACAGAGGGACAAATAATTCATGTATTGTCATATACAGGTCATAATTTAAAAGTGTTATATGAATCAGGACACCACATCAAGGTGTTTTTTCAAGGTCATGACCTATTGTGTTCATATCAAGGACATGACCTATTGTGTTCATATCAAGGACATTACCTATTGTGTTCATATCAAGGACATTACCTATTGTGTTCATATCAAGGACATGACCTATTGTGTTCATATCAAGGTCATGACCTATTGTGTTCATATCAAGGTCATGACCTATTGTGTTCATATCAAGGTCATGAAATCAAGGTGTTCCAATGATGATAGATTACTCAACATCGTTCAATAAGAGGAAATAATTGGATTAGATTCTTGGAGACTGAGAATTAAGGGGGGAATTCCCAGGACGTGACATTAAGTATTAACATTGGATACCAGGGATTTTTTCCTGAAGATGGATTAAAAAGGGGTCACCTAAGATATATATGACATAAGGGGTTTTCCCTTGGATATGGCATTAAATGGGATTTTAACAGGACACACAACATAAAGAAATTAATTGATGTTCTTTAGAACATGGAAGAAGAGGGTACTGCCTAGATATGACATCAGTACAGTCCCCTGTAGAAAAAGTTAATGGGTTATCATTAGGGATTTCCTTCCATCCTGTGCTTTTAAAACATATAAAAAACTACTGTATCAAAAATAAAATGATATTCTTTGAAATATTATTATTTTATCTTTTGAATATTAAAATTTAAAAACAGAAATATCAACGAATATCAATAACAACATGGTCTTTTTGTAAATCACAGTTTTACAAGGATGTAAAAAGTTAAAATCTTACCACAATATCTTTACCCTTTAATAATTTCATACTGCATTCCGAGTCCAAAATCATGTCAAAAAAGAAAAAAGAAATTTACTAAAAAAAAACTGAGGTTATTTCAGAAATTTTGTTTTTTATCTCTGTTCCAGAACCATTTTTACTTTTCTCCTATCAGTTAAGTCGGGATAAACAAACACTTGGTCCAAAATCATCAGTCATTTTTTGACAGCTGGGTTGGAGGAAGTCCCTTGTCGATCGGAGCAGGGAAACAGCTTACAAAACGCCAAATAATTCTGCAGGACTGTGTGCTTGTAAAAACAAGGTGTATGCTGTTATGACAAGTTTCGGACCCTTACTCTAACACCTGTGCCTTAACGAGGGAACTCTTAACGGCTTTTCCAGACAAACCTATTGGTTTAGTTTCTACCGTTGGACAACAGATGTTTATTCAGGCATTTCTCACGGAAAACCATACAAAACAGTAGGTTTTTTTCCTCTGGAGTTTTTCTGATGAACAATCTTGGAGATTGTTAGGGTATAAGATATACACATACAATATTGTGTTTATTTAGACATACCGCATTGACATAATCTGTGATGTTCAGATACTACTGTTAAAGAAAGGTACTTAAGACTATTCGTAATTTAAGTAAACTCTGTGAGGTGATTTGCGGGGGAAATGGTTAATTTGTAGCACTTTCCGAATGCAAGACATGGAGACAATAGTGGGATAGGGAAGAGGGGTCGAGGGAACGTAACGGAAGAGGTAAGGATGGGGAGAGAAAGAGAAAGGAAAGAAAAAGAAAGGGAAAGAAAGAGGTTTGGGAGCAGAAAGGGAAGACACAAAGTGGGATAGGGAAGAGGGGTCGAGGGAACATAACGGAAGAGCTAAGAATGGGGAGAGAAAGAGAAAGGAAAGAAAAAGAAAGGGAAAGAAAGAGGTTTGGGAGCAGAAAGGGAAGACACAAAGTGGGATAAAAGGGAGCAAGAAAATATGACAAGGGAAAAAGGATAAATAACAGCAGAAAATAAAAGATGATGGATATTGTGGAAAAGAGGAAGAAAAGAGGGAAAGACATGAAAAGGGAAGATATGATCTTTGGAGAGGGAAAGATAAATAAAGGGATATGGAGTGGGGGGGAGATGGAGGGGAAGATAGTAAAGTGTGGAAAGGGAATTAAAAGAAGGGGCATAAAAAGAAAGGAAAGATTAAGGGAAGGGTGGGGAAAGGAAAAATTAATAGTATAAAAGAAAAGAGCTTGGGATGGACTGAAAGATGGGGTAGAAATTAAAAAAAAAAATCAAGCTAAGGTAAAGGATAGGGAAGGGATGGA
Source organism: Mizuhopecten yessoensis (assembly GCF_002113885.1). NCBI lineage: Eukaryota > Metazoa > Mollusca > Bivalvia > Pectinida > Pectinidae > Mizuhopecten > Mizuhopecten yessoensis. The sequence continues at coordinate 960,163 of NW_018408911.1, read as the reverse complement.
AAGAAAGTAATACAATGTAGGTGAAAAAGAGACGGAAAGGAAAGAGGGATTGAAATGAGATGACGAATTAGAGATCAGACCACATTGTTACAAGACTGTTGCTATCTCATTAGACTACAATTTTAATCAGCTGGAGGAGAAATGAAAACGAGTTTAGATATCTGCAGCGACAAAGGAATTAATCTGAGGTTAACAACCAGATGTTCTCATGTTTATCAATCAGGAAACAAAGGTGAGGATTAGACAGGGGAGTGGACACATGTGCTGGTGTAACAGACTGTATCATAGCTTGTATAAACAGGACGACACATTGTGTCGCAGAAAAATAAAGGTGAGGCACACGTGTCAGGAGAAGGATGTGTCACAAAGACAGACAGTAAGACATATGTGTAAAAGAGACATTAGGTAAGACGTATGTGTCACAAAGACACAAGGTAAGACATATGTGTCACAGAAGGTAAGACAGGTGTCATAAACAGAATGTAAGACATATGTGTCACAGAAGGTAAGAGGTATGTGTCACAGAAGGTAAGAGGTATTTGTCACAGAGACACAAGGTAAGACATATGTGTCACAGAAGGTAAGACATGTGTGTCACAGAAGGTAAGACATATGGTTCACAAAGACACCAAGTAAGACACATGTGTCACAGAAAGTAAGACATATGTGTCACAAAGACACAAGGTAAGACATATGTGTCATAAACAGAATGTAAGACATGTGTCATAAACAGAGGGTAAGACAGGTGTCATAAACAGAAGGTACAACATATGTGTCATAAACATAAGGTAAGACATATGTGCCAGACATAGTGAAGACATGTCAGAAATGTGCACGTGAAGGCAAATGTGTCATAAAGTCACAAGTTAAGCCATGTGTCATAAAAACAAGGTATGACATGTGTCACTAAGACACAGGTTAAGACATATATATCAGAAAGATGCAAGTTAAGACATATATGTGTCACAAAGACAGAAGTTTAAGACATTGTTACAGACACAAAGTATATGTTACAAGACACATGTGTCTAATAGACATGAGGTAATATATATGTATCACAAAGACACAAGGTATGACATATGTCACAAAGACACAAGGTAAAACATGTCACTAAGATACTGGGTAAGACATGTGTCACAAAGTCAATGTAAGATGCATGTTTTAAAGATACAAGCTGAAACACAGCAGAAAGGCACAAGTTAAGACATGTCATAAAGACACTTTAAGACATGTCAAAAAGACACAAGGCAATACATGTCAAAAAGACACAAGGTAAGACATGTCATAAAGACACTTTAAGACGTGTGAAAAAGACACAAGGTAAGACAAATGTCACAGAGAATTTTGGACACATTTGTCATGATAGTAGGACTTTGTAGCGTTTGAAATACTTTGGCATTCGTAACATGAACGACAGACGAAGGTAGTCAGAACAACTAGCATACAAAAAATGGCACAATGACAGTCATTAAGTCTTGTCACTGGTGTTATGGCTGTCAGCACAGGAAGGAAGGACAGTGGGTGATCACATTGGCCAAGGTAGCCAGCCTCAGGTGTGCCAGTCTGCCAACAGGTCCAGCAGATATCATTATCTCTGAAGGTCTCTAGCTATATCATCACCCAGCCTCAGCTTACATCTCTACGACTGTCATTACCGTAGACAAACCAGCAGCTTGTTCCAAAAATTGTTAAAATATGTTATTAGGAATCTTTATCGGGAACACTGTCACATGTTCGTCTCCCTCGGCAACCTCACCTATGACAGGGTTGACGTGAAAGTCTCACATCAAATTCTGCGACAATGATTGCACAATCTAACGATTTTTACAGGTAGTGACCTGACTTTGTCCCATAGTGGACATCTCCACAAATCGTGGTCAGTGTTTTATGAGGGACAGAATATTGATAAAGATGGTCAGCAACATTTAATGATCAACAGATTAATTGTTCATGAGTTCAAATGGAAATAACCAACAATAATGTAAACCTTTTATATATAATCGGACAAATTTGAATAAGAAAGGGTACAAATACTATATTAAGTAAAGATGAAACAATTGTTTAAGTGAAACATGTATCTACAGTAATGAATTACATAAATTATGTGTAACATTTATGTAAAAACAGTTCCATTAAATAATGAAATCACACTTAATTTCATCTGTTTTCGTTTCGACTATGTAAAAGATATATAGTATAAAGCATTTAAAAGTCAAAGATAAATGCGTAAATCCTATGATATATTTCCAATGAGGCCTTTGTTTATATCATATTTACCCTCCAATGAGGCCTTTGTTTATATCATATTTACCCTTAAATGAGCTAGGCCTTTGGTTATACCATATTTACCCTCCAATGAGGCCTTTGTTTATATCATATTTACCCTCCAATGAGGCCTTTGTTTATATCATATTTACCCTCCAATGAGGCCTTTGTTTATACCATATTTACCCTCCAATGAGGCCTTTGTTTATATCATATTTACCCTTAAATGAGCTAGGCCTTTGGTTATACCATATTTACCCTCCAATGAGGCCTTTGTTTATATCATATTTACCCT
>NW_018408911.1:807423-954571 GCF_002113885.1 Mizuhopecten yessoensis | reverse complement strand
TATACCATATTTACCCTCCAATGAGCTAGGCCTTTATTTATACCATATTTATCCTCCAATGAGACTTTTGTTTATACCATATTTACCCTCCAATGACCTAAGCCTTTATTTATACCATATTTATCCTCCAATGAGACTTTTGTTTATACCATATTTACCCTCCAATGAGCTAAGCCTTTGTTTATACCATATTTATCCTCAAATGAGGCCTTTGTTTTTACCATATTTATCCTCCAACGAGCAAGGCCTTTGTTTCAACCATATTTACCCTCCAATGAGCTAGGCCTTTGTTTATACCATATTTATCCTCCAATGAGCAAGGCCTTTGTTTATACCATATTTACCCTCCAATGAGCTAAGCCTTTGTTTATACCATATTTATTCTCAAATGAAGCTTTTGTTTTTACCATATTTATCCTCCAATGAGCAAGGCCTTTGTTTATACCATATTTATCCTCCAATGAGCAAGGCCTTTATTTATACCATATTTACCCTGCAATGAGGCCTTTGTTTATACCATATTTACCCTCCAATGAGCTAGGCCTTTGTTTATACCATATTTACCCTTCAATGAGCTAGGCCTTTGTTTATACCATATTTATCCTCCAATTTATACCATATTTATCCTCCAATGAGACTTTTGTTTATACCATAATTACTCTCCAATGAGCTAGGCCTTTGTTTATACCATATTTATCCTCAAATGAGGCCTTTGTTGATACTATATTTACCCTCCAATAAGCAAGGCCTTTGTTTATACCATATTTATCCTCCAATGAGCTAGGCCTTCGTTTATACCATATTTATCCTCCAATGAGGCCTTTGTTTATACCATATTTACCCTCCAATGAGGCCTTTGTTTATACCATATTTATCCTCCAATGAGGCCTTTGTTTATACCATATATACCCTCCAATGAGCTAGGCCTTTGTTTATACCATATTTATCCTCCAATGAGCTAGGCCTTTGTTTATACAAGATTTACGCTCCAATGAGGCCTTTGTTTATACCATATTTATCCTCCAATGAGGCCTTTGTTTATACCATATATACCCTCCAATGAGCTAGGCCATTATTTATACCATATTTACCCTCCAATTAGGTCTTTGGTCTGCAATGAGGCCTTTGGGGGGACCATATTTATCCTCCAATGAGGCCTTTGTTTATACCATATTTATCCTCGAATGAGCTAAGCCTTTGTTTATACCATATTTATCCTCCATATTTACATCAATGAGGCCTTTGTTTATACCATATTTATCCTCCAATGAGGCCTTTGTTTATACCATATTTACCCTCCAAATACCATATTTATCCTCCTATTTCCAATGAGGCCTTTGTTCATACCATATTTATCCTCAAATGAGGCCTTTGTTTATTCCATATTTACCCTGCAATGAGGCCTGTGTTTATACCATATTTACCCTGCAATGAGGCCTGTGTTTATACCATATTTACTCTCCAATGAGGCCTTTGTTTATACCATATTTATCCTCCGATGAGGTCTTTGTTTATACCATATTTATCCTCCAATGAGCTAGTATTTTGTTTATACCATATTTATCCTCCGATGAGGCCTTTGTTTATACCATATTTACCCTCCAATGATCTAGGCTTTTGTTTATACTGTATTTATCCTTCAATAAGCTAGACTTTTGTTTATACCATATTTACCCTCAAATGAGGCCATTGTTTATACCATATTTATCCTCCAATAAGGCCTTTGTTTATACCATATTTACCCTCCAATGGGCTAAGCTTTTATTTATACCATATTTACCCTCCAATGAGGCCTTTGTTTATACTATATTTATCCTTCAATAAGCTAGACTTTTGTTTATACCATATTTACCCTCCAATTAGGCCTTTGTTTATACCATATTTATCCTCCAATGAGGCCTTTGTTTATACCATATTTATCCTCCAATAAGGCCTTTGTTTATACCTTATTTACCCTCCAATGAGCTAAGCTTTTGTTTATACCATATTTACCCTCCAATGAGGCCTTTGTTTATACCATATTTACCCTCCAATGAGCTAAGCTTTTGTTTATACCATATTTACCCTCCAATGAGGCCTTTGTTTATACCATATTTACCCTCCAATTAGGTCTTTGGTTATACCATATTTATCCTCCGATGAGGCCTTTGTTTATACCATATTTACATCGATGAAGCCTTTGTTTATATCATATATTCCCTCCAATGAGCTAGGCCTTTATTGATACCATATTTATCCTGCAATGAGGCCTTTATTTATACCATATTTACCCTCCAATGAGGCCTTTGTTTATACCATATATACCCTCCAATTAGGTCTTTGTTTATACCATATTAATCCTCCAATGAGGCCTTTGTTTATACCATATATACCCTCCAATGAGCTAAGCTTTTGTTTATACCATATTTATCCTCCAATAAGGCCTTTGTTTATACCATATTTACCCTCCAATGAGGCCTTTGTTTATACCATATATACCCTCCAATGAGCTAAGCTTTTGTTTATACAATATTTATCCTCCAATAAGGCCTTTGTTTATACCTTATTTACCCTCCAATGAGCTAGGCTTTTTTTTATACCATATTTATCCTCCAATAAGGCCTTTGTTTATACCATATTTACCCTCCAATGAGGCCTTTGTTTATACCTTATTTACCCTCCAATGAGCTAGGCTTTTGTTTATACCATATTTATCCTCCAATAAGGCCTTTGTTTATACCTTATTTACCCTCCAATGAGCTAGGCTTTTTTTTATACCATATTTATCCTCCAATAAGGCCTTTGTTTATACCATATTTACCCTCCAATGAGGCCTTTGTTTATACCATATTTATCCTCCAATAAGGCCTTTGTTTATCCCATATTTACCCTCCAATTAGGTCTTTGGTTATACCTTATTTACCCTCCAATGAGCTAGGCTTTTTTTTATACCATATTTATCCTCCAATAAGGCCTTTGTTTATACCATATTTACCCTCCAATGAGGCCTTTGTTTATACCTTATTTACCCTCCAATGAGCTAGGCTTTTTTTTATACCATATTTATCCTCCAATAAGGCCTTTGTTTATACCTTATTTTCCCTCCAATGAGCTAAGCTTTTGTTTATACCATATTTATCCTCCATTGAGGCCATTGTTTATACCATATTTACATCAATGAGGCAATTGTTTATACCATATTTACATCAATGAGGCCATTGTTTATACCATATTTACATCAATGAGGCAATTGTTTATACCATATTTACATCAATGAGGCCTTTCTTTATACCATAATTAACCTCCAATGAGGCCTTTGTTTATACCATATTAATCCTCCAATGAGGCTTTTGTTTATACCATATTTATCCTCCAATCAAGCCTTTGTTTATACCATATTTACCCTTCAATAAGCCCAGGGACCACCAAATAATCTCTGACTTGACGTAGGAAGGTGGGTATTACCAAAGAAATTACATTTGTTGGCATTTTTACTAAACTGTAATATATACAGGTTGGCATGCTATCAGGCATGGACTTATTGCCAGATACGTAATTCCGATGCCTTTATTGAAAATACAAAATATGTTTGATTTTAATGTATTTCAAATTATTTTAAAATCAGTGTTCACATCTTTTTTTTTTAATTTGAATATTTTTTATTCCTTTTCTTCCACATCACAGTACCGATCACAATAAAATTAGAAAACAAACGCGTTGCCATACAATCATGATTTTACATGAATCCAGTATCTAATATTACCTGAACCCTAAGTGTACCTGGACTTAAAACACTCTACAATAGAAAAAATAATGATTTATTCATTGTACATTTTCATTCAACCATATACTAAAACTATTTGACTCAGACTTTTGCACTGAAACGATTTGGAAAACCGTTGACACATCCCACCAAACCATCTGCTTCTAACTTTACTGGAAACACATTGTTCATAAAATTTTAATAACTGGTATTTGCTTACTTAGATATATAGATATTTTGATATGTTCTTTAAATCCCTGAGCATTCCTGATACCAACATTGATAAGGGTATTTGGCAAAATATCATAGCATGTCAGATATTTCAGGATCTTAATAAGCAGGTGTCAGTGAAATCAGGTTTCACTGTACATGTAGAAACAGGAAATTTGTGACAAGCGTCATGTCCAAGTTTGATGTTGGAAAATCCCTGAAAAGATACAGGAAGATCACAAGGTGGTCAGTCTTACTTTGGAATCCATAAATTAAAGGACACATTGTAAACGCTTTCTTGTAGCTGGACGCCACAATTAGTGACCCTGGCAGGTGACAGCAAAATGAAACCGATAAAAAACATGGCCGACATTCTCCATGCGGAGTTTGGACATGACTGCTGTTGTAAAGAGGGAGGGCACCATTGTGATGGTTTGGGTTTATTGACGACTTATGGCTGATTAATAGTACCTCAGGTGTGTCAACCTCGTCTCCCACCCACCAGGTGAGCTGGCCAGTTCAGGTGAAAGGTAAATCCAGGTCACCAAATGTTATAAAGTCAGGTAGACGATGATCTGTACCTTTACCTTCCCTCGTTACTCCAGTCCTCAATAGGTCTAGAGAATGAACCATCAGGAACAGGTAGAAAAAAGCCCACAGAAATTGACAAGGTCGGTCATTTATTTGAAGCCCTAAGGATTCATCTTACAAAAAATTCTAAGAAATTAGTTTTTATTAATTTTTCATAACCTGTTGATAATATTTTTTGGGATTAAAGACAAGGAATATAAGGAAATTAAGTGTCGAAATCACACAAAAATCTCAAAATTATGTCACCAACGTAATTTCCATCCTTTCAAATGTTCACAGGATAAAAACTATGTGGAAAATGTTTCAGCATACAAGGAATCAGTTGAACTTGAGTAAAATGTGAGATGTATGGAACTTTGCTGATTTGAATAGCACAAATGTGGCCTCCTGTCCTAATAAATAGACTTGACAAGTATGTTCTAAATGATGATACTGGTGACTAACTTATAAAATGATTCTATTTCTACAACTGGACGGGGGCCCTTAAACACATATCACCAAACTTATAGCACACATTCAAATTGAAATAGTCTTAATGGAATACATCATTTTAAAATTCCCAAAAATCCTGTTGTTGTTAAATCTTCTTTTTCTTTTTTCTTTTCAAACCCATACCAGTTATATAAGATTGATATAAATTACTTTTCACAACTATCTGGTGTCAGTTTCATATAGATTAAACAAGATGGTATCTTTCTGTTTTTCTTTTTGTCATTTTGTTCAGTTTTACAAAATGTTCACAGATTGCATGAGTTATACTAAATACTTGACCAATTTTAATAAAATCTTCTACGAAATTGACCAATGTTAAAGTACACTGAGAAATGTATACAAAATTGTAAGAACATGAGATGGGATACAGTATGGCCTGAAGACAATGACAGTACAGCAGATTGATGAAAGGACAGTACGAGATACAGGAGGAAGATGTGAGACCTCGACTCATTAGTACTACACAGTTCTGTCTTCTGATGGTCGATTGTCAGGGAAGTTCTCCATAGAAACCCAGCACCCTTGGTCTTTTGGTACCAAATCAAACTGTTCCCCTCTGAACCCCTGACAATGTTAGCATCATCAACCCTTCCCCTTAGACTAAATACAGGGACATGTAGCTCGGTCGTCTGGGCACTCCCCCTCAGAACTTCACCCGCCAAGTCTATGGTGTTAGAAATGGATATGGGGAATGTCCAGGTACAGCCTTCTACATTACAGGGCCACAGTCTGTATCTATACTGGTGATGGGGACACACAGTGTGTACACCAGAACACCTCACTCTCCACCTCTGTCAGACGACTCCTCCACGTGTCAGTTACAAACTAATCATTGCTGTGATGAAAGCTCGTGTCAATGAGCAATGTACATTTGCCAAAGTTGTATGAATCTTTCGGCAATCAGTGAAATATACATAATGATCTTTTTCCTTGCATATAATGACCTGTGTTTTCTGATTGTTATCACAGTATCCCAACTGCTAGTTCTACAGCTTAACCGCACCCATAGGTCCTAGCCATGTCGCTACTGACCTTTGACCTCTTCATGCTATTGCCATTCTTTAAATGAATGTAAAGGTGCTACTGAACTTTGACCTGTCTGTTCTTTTCATCTTTTGACCTACAATTGTTGTATCAAACCTGTCATATAGATGTAATAGGAAGTGGCTGTTTTAAACTTATGACCTTTCGCCTACCTGTAACAAATTATATCAATGTTATTTAGTTGCAATTAGTGTATGCCATTTAAACTAACTCTAGCTGTAGAGAGTGTATGACCTTTGATATAGCTGTAGCGATTGTATGACCTTGACCAACCTGTAATGAATGTCTGTGTTCTGCATGTCCTCTTGGCCTTTGATCCATCCCTTCACGTAGATGTCACTCATTTTTTCACCGGTGAAAAAAGCATCATCTTCAAGGACCACATCGTCGGTGTTCCAAATAATACACCGCAACTCGTAGCTGTAAAGGAAATGTAGAGTCAGTTGATAAATATTACAGAGTGTAAAAGAAGACAATGATCTACAATTTGGTAAATATTGTAACCATTTTCGAACGAACACGTTGAAAATAAATTGATAACTCATAAGTATTTATTTAATGTAAAGAAATGGACAGAAAACAGAAAATATTGGATTAATATCTATAAAAGAATGCTAGAAATAAACGTTTGTTCAAGTAAACATTGAATGGATTACCTTTTTGGCTTTCTTGGACTGATGTCGACGGGCGGCCCAGGGGCAGGCATATCCATGGGGAACATATCCACCCACATCTCAACTTTACCCTGGGGACAAAAACAACATTTAGTTTTAACCTGACCGTAGGACAAAAACCCAACCTTTAGTCTAAACCTGACCCTGGGGACAAAAAAACCATTTAGTCTAAACCTGACCGTGGGGTACAAAAACCCAACCTTTTAGTCTAAACCTGACCCTGGGGACAAAAAACCCATTTAGTCTAAACCTGACCGTGGGGTTCAAAAACCCAACCTTTTAGTCTAAACCTGACCCTGGGGACAAAACCCCCATTTAGTCTAAACCTGACCGTGGGGTTCAAAAACCCAACCTTTAGTCTAAAGCTGACCCTGGGGACAAAAAAAACATCTAAACCTGACCGTGGGGTACAAAAACCCAACCTTTTAGTCTAAACCTGACCGTAGGGGGAAAAAAACCCAACCTTTAGTCTAAACCTGTCCGTGAGTACATAAACAACATTTAGTCCAAATGTGACCCTGGGGACAAAAAACATAACCTTTTAGTCCAAACCTGACCCTGGGGACAAAAAACACAACCTTTAGTCCAAACAAGACCCTGAGGACAAAAACAACCTTTAGTCCAACCTGACCCTGGGGACAAAAACAACCTTTAGTCCAAAATTGACCCTGCGGACAAAAAACCCAACCTTTAGTCCAAACCTGACACTGGGGACAAAAACAACCTTTAGTCTAACCTGACCCTGGGGACAAAAACAACCTTAAGTCCAAAATTGACCCTGGGGACAAAAACAACCTTTAGTCCAAAATTGACCATGGGGACAAAAAAAACCTTTAGTCTAAACCTGACCCTGGAGACAAAAACAACCTTTAGTCCAAACCTGACCATGGGGACAAAAACAACCTTTAGTCCAAACCTGACCCTGGGATCATGAAAACAACATTTATTTGAAGTCTGGCCGGATATAAAGTGATAATTATAACAAACCACCATTTCTCAAAATTTAATTTCATGGTTGTAATAAACCATCACTTCAACATTTTCCCACTTCAATTTAATATTTTCTGGACACCGCCATTTTTATTCTGCTGTAATGAGAGTAAGACTGTGCCGAGTGAGAATGACAAAGCCCTGGTGACATTTGACAAGTGTTGTCACCACTAGGTAACACCTTCTCCTGTTTCCGTTGACCTGTCCCCCTAATACAGATCTATATAAGGGGACACTTTGACACATTAGCGCCTAAAACCCTGCTGAGAATCACAAATGAGGAACTGGTGTCCAAAAGAAGGCTTATAGACAACTAAAACTGTAGCAATAGATCATGACGGACAAATCGATGTCATGTTAGACATCGTAAATAGAAACAGATTAATATACCTGGAAATTTGTCAACAAAGATTACCTCTAACCGTTCAATACTTTTCCTATTTTTAATTAAAATCACATGTTAAAAAATAAACAAGGCACATTCTACTAGCAACAGGTTTCAATTTTAATTTGATAACATTTCCAATCAAATGTTGAATAAAAAACAAAATTAATATTATGCACAATCTCATCTTTCTTTAAACTTCATCAAACAAAAAACACCTTCTTCCTAAAACAAATAAATGTGACATAGTTATTGTCCACTTTTAGGGCAAGGTATTGAAGAAATGTAGGTTTTGGTGACATGTACAAATATTTCAGCCATATATATATAGAGATGGATAAACCAAAAAGATGGAGGGCAGAGAAATGCAACTGTATAGAGGAGGCAGTTAAAAGTAGGGTATAATATATAACTTAAAATAAGAAAATATTTAATTAAAATACACCATTCTCAGTCTGTACATTACCTGTTCGATGCCAGGTTTTTCCGGGTTATACAATGGCCGGGTCTCCACGTGTTCTGGTACCAGTTTACGCCCCACTTTGGGGATCTCCTCCCAGTGTTTCAGTACGTACAGGGCTAGGTGTTCCTCCCTGGCCTTGTTATCTGTCATACAAAAAATACAATCTGGAGCAGGTATCTTGAAGAACATCCCATCAGAACCTCTCTGATACAATCTGGAGCAGGTATCTTAGATAACAGCCCATCAGAACCTCTCCGATACAATCTGGAGCAGGTATCTTACAGAACAGCCCATCAGAACCTCTCTGATACAATCTGGAGCAGGTATCTTACAGAATACCCCATCAGAACCTCACTGATACAATCTGGAGCAGGTATCTTACAGAACAGCCCATCAGACCCTCTCTGATACAATCTGGAGCAGGTATCTTAGAGAACAGCCCATCAGAACCTCTGTGATACACTCTGGAGCAGGTATCTTAGAGAACATCCCATCAGAACCTCACTGATACAATCTGGAGCAGGTATCTTAGATAACAGCCCATCAGAACCTCTGCGATACAATTTGGAGCAGGTATCTTACAGAACAGCCCATCAGAACCTCTCTGATACAATCTGGAGCAGGTATCTTAAAGAATACCCCATCAGAACCTCACTGATACAATCTGGAGCAGGTATCTTACAGAACATCCACTCGGAACCTCTCTGATACAATCTGGAGCAGGGAACTTAGAGAACATCCCATCAGAACCTCACTGAAACAATCTGGTGCAGGTATCTTAGAGAACATCCCATCAGAACCTCTCTGATACAATCTGTAGCAGGTATCTTAGAGAACATCCCATCAGAACCTCACTAATACAATCTGGAGCAGGTATCTTACAGAACATCCACTCGGAACCTCTCTGATACAATCTGGAGCAGGTATCTTAGAGAACATCCCATCAGAACCTCACTGATATACTCTGGAGCAGGTATCTTACAGAACACCCCATCAGAACCTCTCCGATACAATCTGGAGCAGGTATCTTACAGAACACCCCATCAGAACCTCTCTGATACAATCTGGAGCAGGTATCTTAGAGAACAGCCCATCAGAACCTCTGTGATACACTCTGGAGCAGGTATCTTAGAGAACATCCCATCAGAACCTCTGTGATACAATCTGGAGCAGGTATCTTACAGAACATCCCATCAGAACCTCACTGATACAATCTGGAGCAGGTATCTTACAGAACACCCCATCAGAACCTCTCCGATACAATCTGGAGCAGTTATCTTACAGACCTCCCCATCAGAACCTCTCTGATACAATCTGTAGCAGGTATCTTAGAGAATACCTCATCAGAACCTCTATGATACAATCTGGAACAGGTATCTTACAGAACACCCCATCAGAACCTCTCTGATACAATATGGAGCAGGTATCTTAGAGAACATCCCATCAGAACCTCTCTGATACAATCTGGAGCAGGTATCTTAGAAAACACCCCATCAGAACCTCTCTGATACAATCTGGAGCAAATAAACAAAAACAAAAACAAAAACTGAACAAAACAATGTTTTAACTCAAAGCGTGGGATTCATGGATATCCCCGGATACAGATATGTATGGTACCTCATCGATACCTGACTGTAGTTGGTGTCTCATGAAGTACACCATATGTATCCCATCTGATACCTCCATCCTATAGTAATTGTCACATCAGTTCCTCTCCCATATCTAAATGTTATAGCAAGCAGATTTGTTTATTATAACCTTGTTTCTTTATTGTTAAAAACAGGCAAGGTCTGTTCATAAGAACAATTAATGAATTTTCTTTTCAGTTTAAATCATAAATAATAAAATGCCTGTAAAACCTGAAATGCTATGGTCTTGAGTTTCTTAAATTTATACAACTTTTCTTTCTAATGCTAATTTCACTATCTGTGCTACGTTTATTAGCCCCTTAAATCATCAGACAGCTTTTGTTCCTATCTAAAAAGTTATGGCATCTGACTTTTTTCAAATATCCCAGAATTAATTGTCATTATTCAAGGTCTCCACCATTGCAGGCTAGGTCATAAAAACAGCTCTCCTACAATTAATTTGATTGATTCTATCAAGAATCTCCCATCTAATTTACCTGTGGCCAACAGCCTTGCTATCCCTTGCTATCCCTTCATCCATATCAAAATGTCACCCTGTGTAGCCAACCTATAGTTGCTGTCAATCTCAAAGGTAGTCAGCAGTTTACCACATCACTACCCTCAATTTCTTAAATAACCAACACCAACCTCAATTTCAAAAACACCAACAGAGACAACTTTAATCACTCCCTCAATCCCAAAAATAGCCAACTTAGAAATCTCAAATCACTCCCACAATCTCTAAGATAGGCAACTTCGGAAATCTCAAATCATTCCCTCAATCTCTAAGATAGCCAACTTAGAAATCTCAAATCATTCCCTCAATCTCTAAAATAGCTAACATAGGAATCTGAAACCACCCCATCAATCTCTAAAATAGCTAACATAGAAATCTCAAATCACTCCCTCAATCTCTAAAATAGGCAACTTGGAAATCTCAAATCATTCCCTCAATCTTTAAAATTGGCAACTTAGAAATCTCAAATCACTCCCTCAATCTATAAGATAGGCAACTTAGAAATCTCAAATCATTCCCTCAATCTCTAAAAAAGCTAACATAGCAATCTCAAATCACTACCTTAATCTCTTAAATAGCCAACATAGAAATCTGAAATCACTCCCTTAATCTCTAAAATAGCCAATACAGAAATCTGAAATCACTCCCTCAATCTCTAAAAGAGCTAACATAGAAATCTGAAATCACTCCCTCAATCTCTAAAATAGGCAACTTAGAAATCTCAAATAATTCCCTTAATCTCTAAAAAAGGCAACTTAGAAATCTCAAATCATTCCCACAATCTCTAAAAAAGCTAACATAGAAATCTCAAATCACTACATTAATCTCTTAAATAGGCAACTTAGAAATCTCAAATCACTCCCTCAATCTCTAAAATTGGCAACTTAGAAATCTCAAATCATTCCCTTAATCTCTAAAATTAGCAACACAGAAATCTCAAATCACTTCCTCAATCTCTAAAATAGGCAACTTAGAAATCTAAAACCACTCCCTTAATCTCTAAAATAGCCAACATAGAAATCTGAAATCACTCCCTCAATCTCTTAAAGAGCCAATACAGAAATCTGAAATTATTCCCTTAATCTCTAAAATAGGTAACTTAGAAATCTCAAATAATTCCCTCAATCTCTAAAATAGCTAACACAGAAATCTGAAATCACTCCCTCAATCTCTTAAATAGCCAACACAGAAATCTGAAATCACTCCCTTAATCTCTTAAATAGGTAACAGAGAAATCTGAAATCATTTCCTCAATCTCTAAGATAGCCAACACAGAAATCTGAAATCATTCCCTCAATCTCTAAAATAGCTAACATAGAAATCTGAAATCACTCCCTTAATCTCTTAAATAGCCAACATAGAAATCTGAAATCACTCCGTTAATCTCTTAAATAGGCAACACAGAAATCTGAAATCATTCCCCAATCTCTAAGATAGCCAACACAGAAATCTGAAATCATTTCCTCAATCTCTAAGATAGCCAACACAGAAATCTGAAATCATTCCCTCAATCTCTAAGATAGCCAACAGAAATCTGAAATCATTCCCTCAATCTCTAAAATAGCTAACATAGAAATCTGAAATCACTCCCTTAATCTCTTTAATAGCCAACACAGAAATCTGAAATCACTCCCTTAATCTCTTAAATAGCCAACACAGAAATCTCAAATCACTCCCTTAATCTCTAAAATAGGCAACATAGAAATCTGAAATCACTCCCTTAATCTCTAAAATATCCAACATAGAAATCTCAAATCACTCCCTTAATCTCTAAAATAGGCAACATAGAATACTCAAATCCCTTCATAAATCATAAAAATAGCCACAACTAGATAGATAACCATAATTTCAAAAATAGCCAACAGGCCCCAACATTTCTCCCTAAATCTAAAAATTAGCCAACACTTGATTTCCATGTCTCATTCTGAATCTCAATATCAGCCAACAAAGGCTTCCAAATCATTCCTTAATGTATCTCAAAAGTAGCCAACACAGACTCCCTACCCTTCCCCAATCCCCAAAGGACAACAATCCTTTCAGCAGTACCTATCTGTGAGGGGAAACTGTTTATTATATAACTTGGATCTGTGGGCTGTGATAACTACAATAAACACACAGGCTGTAACTGCTGAGGAGACTTATCTAAGTAATAGTCCTAATCAAACAGACATATCCATGTTACTAACAACAGATGGTTCAATCTCACACCATCATCAAACACCACTCCATTGGCTTTAAGCTACCTCAAATTGGAAAAAAAATTGAACATTTCAAAATATGACACATAATTTTAATTCTTGTCTTCAAAGGACCATTCTAAATCCACACAAGTGTACTCATAATCAGAAATATAATAATTATTTAAAGAAAATTTTCAAATCAAACCTCGTTTCTGATTTCCTATAAAGCTGCTCAGGCTTTTGGAGTTGATGGGTGTTAGTATAAGTCAGGGAGAAACAGGAACCTTGTCAGCCAAAATACCGTCAGGGTATAAGTAGACTACAAACACCACCCCCTTGACCTTATCTTAGTGTTTTAACAGATCTAGGACTTCAGATAAGCCTCAACCCCAGCTGGAATTAAGTCACAATTACAACCACCATTAAGGCCAATTAGAGCAGTACATTTCCAACAGGATCACATTTACATAGTTATTACATGGACAGGGTTATGACTTAGAGCTCCCAGCTATATCACATAGCATTATTAATAAAAACACTCGTAAATTCAAGTAGTCTCATAGATTTGGATGGGAGAAAATAGTCATAAATATTCAGCTCTAATAATATCCAAAAATTAAGTACCAAAGGGAATGAACCCTGTATCTTACTTCAGCTTGATTCAAAACCATGTAAATTCAATTAAACTTGCTAACACACAACTAAAGTTAACATTGTTTTATCCAGAACACAGTAGGTATTTTTTACGTTTTTTTATTGGTGTACAACAGATAAGGCATACAAACTCTTGTAGCTATAGAAACACACACAAACAGGATGATATGATAAATATTGAAATTTCATATGTGACCTTTCAGGGTCAGACATTGCACTAAATCATGCATTCAGTGTCAAAGGTCAGTCATAAAACAAAATGTCTGGACTACCTACTTACTCTAATATCCAATTAACACCTATCAGTCAAGTATGGCCAGCAAAACAGNGGGGGGCAGTCTGGATGTGTTACAATGGGTTGGAGGAGAAACAGAAGGATGGGGAAATGGGGAAAAATTACTAGTCTTTAAATTGGCAAGATGATTGACAAGTATTCTCAGACCAGCAGAAGCCAGGTATCACCAATGTTTAGCTGTATATGCCTGTGCCAATATTCTGTACAGCTTCCAGCATTTCATGGAAAGAAAACTGATGTTGAAACAGATACAACCTCTTGACAATAAGATTATAAATAAAAAGATTTACTGAATTATCATAATTTCAAATTTTAATTATACAGATATATTTGAAACAGTTTCAGTTTTGATTCTATTTTGACACTCACCTTCTTAAAATATGTCGAGGAATGGAGCAATCTATGTTTATGGAGGATTTCTCATTACAAACATACAGTAGAAAAGAGGAGAAAAAAAATCATCTATCCTAAAACTTCCATCATTTCCCCAAAAATCAATTCCAGAATGACAAATGTTCCTGATAAATAAAATGGGGATGACCATTTACAAGTCCATGTACTGCTTTAATTTAGAATATCATTTGGCAAAAGAAAAATCAGATTTATTTGTGTTCAGATTAACAGAAACATTTTCACATAATGAATTTCTATAAAATGTTTCCGTAAGTTTACCACAGACTGACAGGAACTATTCCGACATCTGTCAGTATCATAATGTTTATTATCTACGATGTGATCCTATTGGTTTATAATCATTGTCTATTTACACACCGTTATTCTTACAATATTTTTTTTATCTGATTCTGTTGAAATCCCAATAAACACACAACAGAAAAGAACACCAATTTAATTTTCTCTAATTACATGCCAGAATGGAAATTTTACTTTAAATGGAGAAAATGAATTTTTAGTATCTGGAATTAAAACCTGTAGAGGCCTGAAATTTCACTTGTTATTCAGTACATTCAAACACAGCCAAATAATGTAGCGGTTTGGTCCAATGAGAAAAGCAGACATGCTGACCTAATTATCTAATCTTCGTAATCATATTTATTCATCGGAATTGTCAAATAGTGATTGTGAATTAGTTGCGTATACACTAGAGTTTGTCTCAGGTGGCAGGATCATTACCGGCCTTCTATTATGTCATGGTAGTGGGTAAGAAATGTCAGATGTCTACAGGGTGGGTATGTACGAATGCTAGAGGCCTCCGATTACCAATTTAAAGCTGGCCTACAATGTTTGAGGTGTTCCCTGGTGGCAGAGTGACACGGTCCTTATTACCACCGACACTGGTCTGGCTGGCCTGGCCAGGGTACCCCACTAGAGAACCTGAGAAGAACCCGAGTAGAACCTGATGTTTTGGATTACTCATTTTAATCAGTCAGTGCTCATCCTGATCAGAGCTGAAGATATCTGTATTAGATGATATTTCTGACCAGATGATGAACCATTTAAACATATTCAAATGCTACATTATCATCAGTATTATTGGATAAATGAACAACCAAACCTTTATCTTTTGACATTTACAGAAAATAGGCACAAACCACATCATCAACTCGCCACAATTCAACAAATCGACATATTGAATAGAGAAAACCATCTGTATGACCTTAGCTATTGTGAGCTGTTGAAAAGGAAACTGTTCTTTAAGAATTATTTTCTTGCATATTTTCTTTCATATTTAAATCATTTGTGAAATTTAATTTAAATCATATCATATTTTAGTTGAAAAATCTCTTCTTTTTTTTGTAGCTATTTTTTTTTTAAAAACTTTGTTTATTTCTAAAATCTGAAGCCATTTTTTCGGTAACATGAGTTTTTACCATTGTCAAAGTCTTGGTCCATGGACGCAGTGAAGATACGGTTGGCGATGCGGACTTTACCGGGCTGGTAATGCGGACCGTCCACCTTGCCCTCTTTACAGAGTTTGGCCAGAATCTGCGTCGGCTTCATCGGGTCTCGCCACATGTTGTACCCTTGTCTGCGGAGAACAAAACGTACAAATATCACGGCCTGAACAAACAGTGATAGAACAGGAAATTAATGTTGCTCTATGGTCTGATATCTTAGCTATGGTCATTTGTTCAGAAACAAGATCAAATTAGAGAAATATTTCCTGTCCATCAGGTCCTAGTGTTACCAACTGACCGCCACAATGACCACAGGGTAAAAACGCAGCGTGGACAATCAGACTTGGCTGGTCATCTCTAATATAACAGATCTGTATTTGACCACCCCGATACATTAATCATAACCTATCATGTATTTTTGTGTCTTCTTTAAGATTTTAAATCGTTAATTATCAGACAATGGAATCAAACTAGTCTGGGCATTTGAGTATTCTGGAAAGAGCTCAGAAAGAAACTATGCTGATTATATTTCATAAAATATTTTTGCAAAAAGATTGATGAGCTGAAATCTTGCTGCTATAAAAATTCAACTAAAATCAGTAATTTTATTTTTTTTTTAATTTCCATTTCCCAATTTTATTCATGTCAAAGTTTTCTCTAAAATGTAACGTTTGTGAAGAACTCCCCTACCCTACGAAAACACATTTTTATCTATACAAATGCGATTAGATTTTGGGTAGTCATATTATTGCATGGAAATATATGGTGACTAACTCCTCGCAGTACATAAGTAATCGTTAGTCGCCCCTGCATAATGACTATCATATATGTTGTACATTTTGACATGATAAGAATACCTTTCTTTATTTTACTAAGAAATTATTTACATTCACGGGACAAAAATGAGAATCTTTCTGTTTACCACAATGAGTTTAATTGCCAACATTACACAAGTGTTAAAAGTTGGGTTAAAGTAAATAGCCTGGTGCACCACAGTGACGTTATCTGTGGGGACACGACCTCCAATTAGTGACTTTCATCACTGTTAGGGGAGGGGGTGGGGCCAGTTGTAATGGAGGAGGTCATTATATAGGACAGATGTGTATTTATCACACAACACCACACCCCACCATATCACAGCCATGTGGTGAGGATAAGACGGGGAGATAATCCATAAATCACATCTCCCTCCCAGTCAACTCCTCCTGTGGGTGCAAATAGATATCTAAACTGTCTACCACCCTATCAACATAACCACCCACTGACAGAGCCATCCACCCTCATAACCATCCACCCACATAACCATCCACCCTCACAACCATCCACCCACATAACCATCCACCCACATAACCATCCACCCTCATAACCATCCACCCACATAACCATCCACCCTCACAACCAACCACCCTCAAATCAACCCAAACAGTCAACCACCCACATAACCATCCACCCATACAACCACCCGCCCTCAAATCCATCGACTCACACATCAGCCCAAACAGTCAACCACCCACATAACCATTCACCCATACAACCACCCGTCCTCAAATCCATCGACTCACACATCAACCCAAACAGTCAACCACCCACATAACCATCCACCCACACAACCATCCACCCCCACAACCACCAACCCTCAAATCCATCGACCCACACATCCATCCACCTACATGACCATCCATCCACACAGCTATCCACCCACATAACCATCCACCCACACATCCATCCACTCTCAATCCCATCGACCCACACAGCCATCCACCAATACAGCCATTCACTCACGTCCATCCACCCTCATAGCTGTCCATCAACACAACCATCTAACCACACAACCCTCAAATTCATCCACCCACATAACCATCAACACAACCATCTAACCACACAACCCTCAAATTCATCCACCCACATAACCATCAGCCTACATAACTATCAGTCTACATAACTATCCACCCACATAACCATCAACCCACATAACTATCAGCCTACATATACTATCAGCCTACATAACTATCCACCCACATAACCATCAACCCACATAACCATCAGCCTACATAACTATCAGTCTACATAACTATCCACCCACATAACCATCACCCCACATAACTATCAGCCTACATATACTATCACCCTACATACCTATCCCCCCACATAACCATCAACCCACATAACCATCAGCCTACATAACTATCCACCCACATAACCATCAGCCTACATAACTATCCACCCACATAACCAACAACCCACACAGCAATCATCGTACACCACATTCCACCCTCACAGCCATCAGCCCACAGTGTCACTAATCTAAAAAGACACTGTCACTAATCTAAAAAGGCATCAACCCACACTGTCACTAATCTAAAAAGGCCCCAGCCCACACTGTCACTAATCTAAAAAGCCATCAGCCCACACTGTCACTAATCTAAAAAGCCATCAGCCCACACTGTCACTAATCTAAAAAGCCATCAGCCCACACTGTCACTAATCTAAAAAGCCATCAGCCCCCACTGTCACTAGTCTAAAAAGCCATCAGCCCACACTGTCACTAATCTAAAAAGCTATCAACCCACACTGTCACTAATCTAAAAAGGCATCAGCCCACACGTCACTAATCTAAAAAGGCATCAGCCCACACTGTCACTTATCTAAAAAGCCATCAGCCCACACTGTCACTAATCTAAAAAGACATCAGCCCACACTGTCACTAATCTAACAAGGCCATCAGCCCTCACTGTCACTAATCTAAAAAGCCATCAGCCCACACTGTCACTAATCTAAAAAGACATCAGCCCACACTGTCACTAATCTAAAAAGCTATCAACCCACACTGTCACTAATCTAAAAAGGCATCAGCCCACACTGTCACTAATCTAACAAGGCCATCAGCCCAAACAGTCACTAATCTAAAAAGGCATCAACCCACACTGTCACTAATCTAAAAAGCCATCAGCCCAAACTGTCACTCATCTAAAAAGGCATCAACCCACACTGTCACTAATCTAAAAAGGCATCAGCCCACACTGTCACTAATCTAAAAAGGCATCAGCCTACACTGTCACTAATCTAAAAAGGCATCAGCCCTCACAACCTTCAACTGTCATCCACCTATACAGCCATCTACAGTTCAACCTTTAATCCACATACCAATCCACCAACTCGACCATCCATCAATGTATACCAAATAAGAAACTCTCTTGAGCAATGACCAGGATATCATCAAAATAAACCAAATCACCTATAAACCAGGTCTGTTACATGTCGCAAATACTACCCCAACCATCCAGCCAAACTTACAAATAATTTTTATTTTCTAATATAATAGTATTTCAAGTTCACTAACCAATAATCTATGTTATGTCTAATGTTAATCCTTTGTTTTCCCTGCCATATTAACCGTCTTACAAACAATGATATGCTGCAGTACGTGTCGAAAGGATGAAAATTCTACTACAGAAAACGTTTTCCAGCATGTCGCAAATGAAGCCCCGATGAAGTTCACAGTGTAGTTTGTGATTTCAGTCCGAGATCCCCTGGGCACATTTATTCTAAAGCCAAGACAATGTTAAATACCAATAATTCTGTCATAGTAATCACCCCAGAAACAAATTGCATCATTTCCCAACACATGAAGATGAAAAATGGAAAGGAAAAATCATTTCTCACGTCATTAAGAAAATTTATTCAATATGTCATATTTTCAATATTTTTCAATAATTTGTTCGGCTTGTACCACATATTGCCCCAGAGAGATTTCCTTCATTACAACGAACTTTGGTAATGATAAATGTGTTTGGACACGGTACTTTGTCCAAGTCTGTGTAATCCTCGCAATGGCCATTCATCACTGGGTCTTCTCCATGTTGTTTTAAAGCAATAGACTGGGTCATTTATTAGCCAAAGTGCTTGTGTTTTAGTCAGCCGCTCCAATAAGAGGGCCCATCCATTGGCTGTAACTATATCTGTATGCATGGCTCCATGGGACAAGTCCACAGTTGGATTCGACTCATTGTCTGCACTAACCAATCACAATGCTCATTAATTACTCGTCCCATTACGTAACACACAGCCACGCACTCCCAGAACAATCTTCGTATCAGTTTCATCTCCCCAAAATATCTACACCAGGTTCAGTCATCTCCCAGATCAAATCTTCATACTTCACTAGTAATGGATTTCGTTATCATATCAAGAGGGATAATGCAATCTCCTTGACCTTACATGCTTAATATTGACATTGACCTTATAAAATCACAAGGATAATAATAAGCAATGTTGACCTTTATTGATGATTTTAGTTACCTTGACCTTTGAAGAATCACAAGAATGACATTGACCTTGGTTAAATAAGATATTCACTACTGAACTTGTCCTTTGCTCTTAATTGACCTTTCTTACGCTCTTACAATCAAATTATTTACATTTGTAAAAAATATTTAGCAGCATTAGAAATTTTTATTTTTATTTCACACGGAAAACTTGTGATTTTGTATTTGATTGTCTCGTCGTCAATGTTTATTGTGATGTTTTTTTTATTTACACCATATTTAAGTTTACACAGGTATAAAATCCAACAAGCCTGGAAGAGAACTTTTAATGGTCATTACACATCAATCCAGAACAGAAACAATATCGGAATGTAGTTCGAGCATTTGAAATTTAAGCTCCGTTAATTTCTAAAGGTCAAAGTAAGGGTAACCTAGCGACACTTACACATCATACTTGGCAGTGAACCCACATGTCCCTCGATGACGACTGTAGTACCGGTTCTCCAGGTCGAGCTGCGTCTCCCCAATTAGGTCATCCATGCCGACAAGGTCCCAGTCGTAGACCTGCACCGTGAGGAGAGACTCCATTGGAAAGGTGGCCTCAATCTCGACACATCTGGCAGCATACAAAATTACATGTAGGCAATCTCATGTAGTAAAGTGTGATATCAAAAGTAAATAATAATTCACCTGTACAATTATGATTTATTGGGCATCAACAGGTTGTCAAACGAAAATAACTGTAATAACTAATCAGCTCGTTGGTACCTTGTGTGATTAAATGTGATGAAACGGGAAGATACCTATTTAGTATATCAATACTCAGAGGTGTACCAAGTGTCTTTTACAATTTCAAAATCAATTAATGACTGTTAGATACACATGATAACAAGACATCAGGAGTTTGGGGACCATTTTCTACCACAAACTTAATATCATATCTAGAAACCCATGTTTTATTGGAAAAGCACTATTTCTGAAACTATTGCTATAAATCATCAGGTCAAAATTGAAGATGACCGTGTAAAACATTGTTACATGGTGTCATAGTTAAAAGATTGACCAATGAAATAATGTCTATCAGCTGTCACCCACTAGTGAGTTATGAAAAATGGACACAAACTTTTAGCAGGTTTATGGAATGATTCAAGAGCAAGAAAACTTATAGTGGTTGTCGGAAAAATATATTTCAAAGCTCTTCCAGGATACAACTATTTTTCAGTACTTTTCAAGAATTGACCTCAGTTTCAGCCCTTTCATGGGTTGTAAACAGGGTCGTGAATTACAAGCTTGTATTTCTTTGAGGTGTAAAATCAACCACAGTAGAATACTCTTATAAATTATTGGAAAAGAAGGAACATCAACTGAAAAACAGGTAGTTAAATTTTTTAATTTTATAGGCAGTTATTGAATTATTTATTCCTAAAATTTGATATAAGATCCAGTTGTGTTTTTGTGTCGAGTTCGATTATTTTCCATCCAATGACAGTTATACACATAACAAGTTGCTCTCTCAGAAACAAGCAGACGGCCATTCATTAGTATCATTCATGTAGAGGGGCAACAGAGGTATATTGAGCGGACGTCAAGTCAAAAGGGGTCTACAGCAGTCTATATGAATTAATCTATCGATGAATCAAATGATTAATTATGCATGGTTAAGAATGGACTTTGGACAAGTTGAGGGAAACGCAATTATACAAGAATGAAACAAAACGGTTGAACCGATGTTTATGATAGCTCGTATTTAAGCCTAATGACAAAATAAAAATAATCCATTTGTTTGGGGTATTGTTGACTAGCTCTTTAATTAAAAATTCAACTGCTGAGCAGAAAGCAAGGAAACCATTAGGGTAGGTGCATTTAAAACAACAAAAGATGAAACGCTTGTACTCCGACATAAATTACCCACAACACCTATTGAAAACCTGATGGCTGGCCGATTAGATTTTGTTCACCTAATCAGGCGAATATGGAACAAATCCAATAATTTTGCATTAGAGGAAATAATGAGTTTATGCAAAAAAGTGCAGAGCTTGGCCGCTTTGCATTATGAATGAGCTGATGGACCTGCAATACAATACCTGAGCTTGTTGCCATGCGAATCGTGCTCGATTCCTATCTGTTGATTTTTTTTTAGCTTTTTAACATCGTTAAATATTCTCACATAACCTTTACACAGGCACCTGGAAAACAAGTGCGGAAAAACTTTCTACTAGATTTCATCAAAGGCCTTAAAAACTGCAACACCCTTTATAGACAATACCACATCAAGATAACAATGGTGAGCAGGTTCCGTGTAAATTTTGACAATGTTTTACCCCTCTGACCAGCCAATTGAACTAACAGAAGCGTTCATGGTTCACCCGGCGTAAAAAAGACCAAGTCTTCCGTTTTCTTATTCTATTCATTGCCTGAAATTTGAAACAGACATTTTATCCGCCAATTTTGTCCAGGATTACCACAGACAGACAAAACTTGAACAATACTTCCAGTCAGGTATGAAACCATTCTGATTCCACCTTCAGCTCGAGTCACGGGTCAGCAGACGGCACCCTGAGTAAGGAGGGCTTTAACGTCAGGTAGAAACATAGGGATGATCTAGAGAATGGACACCTGGGTTGGATCACGCTATCGGGCCCTATCAGGATTAATTAGCCATCATGACTTTGTATACACACGGATCAGTTTAATTCGAACCATTTATAGTGGCAATAAATCTAAAGATCTGACCTTCATAACAAATAAAACTACGTTGTACATCATTTTTTTTTCTAATAATGTATATATATATCCAACCAATTATTCAAAGCCATTTCAATAGAGTAAGAAATGGCTTTAAATCAAGTGCAATGGGGCTCAACTGAAACTTTTCATCATGGAACCCTGTCTTTGTGGGTACTCAGCTACAGGTGGTATCTTATTTTGATGGGTTCTATATTATGAATTAAAACAAAAATAAGGACAATGCCCATGTCTGGCCGATTAAGCCTGGCGCCATGTCTACGTATGTCAGGAAGACGGCCGACGTACACAAGTCATACAATGAATATTATGTGATGGAAGTTGAAAATGGATGTCTGCGAAGGTCCATAACCCATTATGGATAAAAACTCCATCCAACATCGTGTGGGCCCAATTTCTGGTCTTAACACAAACTTAAGACCTTATTTTGTTTTTATTTTACAATTTATTGAAGTTTTATCACAAAATTTAAACACATTACAACTTTGAATCCATGTTACTGTTCTGACAGCCAATTATAAAAAAGAACTTTCCACAACCTAATAAAATGTCCAGTGATCTAGCTCATCCTTAAATCCCAGTTGAATCAAGGAACTAAAATACATGCATAAATATGCTGTCAACATCCTGGTGTCATGTATAGTACCATAGAGTCAAGATTAGTATCCTATAGTCCTGTTTAGTATCACAGAGTTGAAATTAGTATCATGGAGTCCAGTTAAGTATTACAGAGTCCAGATTAGTATCATGGTGTCCAGTCTAGTCAGTTAAGTATTACAGAGTCAAGATTAGTATCATGGTGTCCAGTCTAGTCAGTTAAGTATAACAGAGTCCAGATTAGTATCATGGTGTCCAGTCTAGTATCACAGAGTCCAGTATAGTATCCTGGAGTCCAGTTCAGGATCACATAGTCAAGTTTAGTATCATGGAGTCAAGTTTAGTATCATAATGTCAAGACTTAAGTATCCTGGTGTCCAGGCTGGTATCACAGAGTCAATATTATTATCATGGTGTCCAGTCTAGTATCATAATGTCAAGATTATTATCCTGGTGTCCAGGCTAGTATCACAGAGTCAAGATTATTATCATAGTGTCCAGTCTAGTCTCATAATGTCAAGATTATTATCCTGGTGTCCAGGCTAGTATCACAGAGGCAATATTATTATCATGGTGTCCAGTCTAGTATCATAATGTCAAGATTATTATCTTGGTGTCCAGGCTAGTATCACAGAGTCAAGATTATTATCATGGAGTCCAGTCTAGTATCATAATGTCAAGATTAGTATCATGGTGTCCAGGCTAGTATCACAGAGTCAATATTATTATCGTGGTGTCCAGTCTAGTATCATAATATCAAGATTAGTATCCTGGAGTCCAATTTATGTCATGGAGTCAAGTTTATTATCATGGTGTCCAGTCTAGTATCATAATGTCAAGTTTAGTATCATGGTGTCCAGTCTAGTATCATAATGTCAAGATTAGTATCCTGGAGTCCAATTTATGTCATGGAGTCAAGTTTAGTATCATGGTGTCCAGTCTAGTATCATTATGTCAAGATTAGTATCATGGAGTCCAGTCTAGTTTCACAAAGTCAAGATTTGTATCCTGGAGACAAGTTTAGTATCCCAAAGTCAAGATTAGTATCCTGGTGCCCAGTTAAGTATCACAAAGTCAAGATTTGCATCCTGGTGCCCAGTTAAGTATCACAAAGTCAAGATTTGTATCCTGGTGTCCAATTAAGTATCACAAAGTCAAGATTTGTATATTGAAGTCCAGTTCAGTATCACAAAGTCAAGATTTGTATCTTGGGGTCAAGTTTAGTATCACTAAGTCAAGATTTGTATCCTGGTGTCCAGTTAAGTATCACAAAGTCAGGATTGGTATCCTGGTGCCCAGTTAAGTATCACAAAGTCAAGATTTGTATCCTGGTGTCCAATTAAGTATCACAAAGTCAAGACTTGTATCTTGGAGTCCAGTTCAGTATAATAGTATTAACAATCCAATCAAAATTAATTGGCTATCCAATCATGACCTTACAAATAAATATGCGTTTTTCATTTTTTTTTTTTTATACCTTAATGACCCCTATTTGACTTGTCATTAAATTGTCCTGACCTGATTTAGCTAAGAGTACATATGCATTACCTTACAAATCTATATTTCTTATTAAATACAATATATTCTGTATAACCTGGTCCCTGTCTAATCCAGATCCTATACATGACACTGACCCTGTCTACTCCGGACACTGGTGATGTTTTTACCAATCCTACTTAGAATTATTGACAAAACACTCTGTTTAGTCTCGGCTCAAAATATTTCTTTGGTTTGCTATCCCTGCAAAAACTTTTTAGTTTTTTTGCTGGACATAAAATACTTAATATGTAGAGTTTTACTTTAATTTAGTGCATACAATTAACCTTTAAAATGATTATTTTCTTATTTTCTATTTTTTATTATTGCTTCCTTTCAAATTATATTAATTTATATAAATATATCCAGTGTTATCTGTCCAAGCCAACACAACTGGAACATTAACTCATTCACCCCTGAAATTTCATAATGAACTATTTTAACCTTTGAATTGGAGGAGTTCAAATGTGTCTTCAAGGGTGGATGAGTTAAAATTTGTCTAAATTGTAGTGACTGCGATCTTATAACAGAGTTCAGTTTAGACAGATTGCACTGTATATTCAAAATGTTGACATCCAACATCACAGACTCTGTAAAACACAGACCCTGTACATATTAACCCCATACTTTTGTGCCAGTCCTATTTGGTTTAGATGGGTTTCAATGTATAACTAACTAACTAGAAATCCACTGATTTTATTGTATTCGACCAAGTTCTACTGATGTCGGGGACAGCTCTGGACTGTCCATTTCTGTAGCTCCCACAAACAAATAAATCAGTGGGGAAATTTACATGAAATTTCAATGAATATAGAGACTTTTGTGTAAACAAAGACAATGTGTATCTGAGCCATTAGCTCTGACAAATGACAAATCCTCCAGTCAATAGCATTCCCGCTATAACAGGTATCAAACCTCCTACAAACAGTGAGCCGTAAATCTGTGACCCGCGAGCCCAGTTAAAAAACAAGTGCTGACCCATTTGGCAGGAATTCAAGGGTCAGTAACTCTGCAGAATTTGTGGTGATAAGCGAATACCATTACAATAGTGGCTTCCGAAATCTTATACAAATCTGTGGGGTCCTTTTAAATGGGTAAGTAATTTACTAGCGGCCATTGTACATAACTGGCCATTGTTCACAATCCTCGGGATGAAGAATGATGGTAGCTGGACCTCTGATTAAAAAATGTCAGATGGCTTTTGTGAAAAACAACATGACTATTTCATCCCATCAACTTAAATTAGGGATTTTGTCTGACCCTTTGATAATCCACCCCAAAATTTTACCTGTGAGGTTGTTCACCTCTGGTCATTATGTTGGTATTTGTGTTGGAACACAGATACCATCACATAGCCGTCACAAAAGTGTCTTTACTCTCAAATCTAAACTCTGTTTTATACCCTGGCCTGACCAGGATATTTTGAAATTTGAATCCGACCCTTTTTAATTATTACAGCCTGAAACATTTCATTGATCCTTGAGTAAGAAACGTGTCTATAAGGTGGCTATACAGTGGCCACATAAGGCAGGTAAATTGGTACAGGTAAATTGGTACAAGTAAATTGGTAAAGGTAAAATATATGACTACATTATACAGGTAAACATCTAAAGTGGTGCCTCCAGGTAAGGTCAACTTGTAAATAACTGGTGTGGTCTTCTTATGAAGGCAAAATCATCATAAAACCAGTATGGTCTTCACATACAGGTAAATGTAATAATAACTGGTGTGGCCCATGTAGACAGGTAGCTATCATATACATGTATAACTGGAGTGGCCCATGTAGACAGGTAACTATCATATACATGTATAACTGGTGTGGCCCATGTAGACAGGTAACTATCATATACATGTATACCTGGGGTGGCCCATGTGGCAGGTAACTATCATATACATGTATAACTGGGGGGGCCCATGTAGACAGGTAGCTATCATATACATGTATAACTGGGGGGGCCCATGTAGACAGGTAGCTATCATATACATGTATAACTGGTGTGACTCATGTAGTCAGGTAGCTATCATATACATGTATAACTGGTGTGACCCACGTAGTCAGGTAGCTATCATATACATGTATAACAGGGGTGTCCCATGTAGTCAGGCAGCTATCATATACATGTATAACTGGGGTGGCCCATGTAGACAGGTAACTATCATATACATGTATAACTGGTGTGGCCCATGTAGGCAGGTAGCTATCATATACATGTATAACTGGTGTGACCCATGTAGCCAGGTAGCTATCATCTACATGTATAACAGGGATGTCCCATGTAGACAGGGATTTATCATATACATGTATAACTGGTGTGGCCTATGTACACACATAGCTATCATATACATGTATAACAGGGGTGTCCCATGTAGTCAGGCAGCTATCATATACATGTATAACTGGGGTGGCCCATGTGGCAGGTAACTATCATATACATGTATAACTGGGGGGGCCCATGTAGACAGGTAGCTATCATATACATGTATAACTGGAGTGGCCCATGTAGACAGGTATTTATCATATACATGTATAACTGGTGTGGACCATGTAGTCAGGTAGCTATCATATACATGTATAACTGGGGTGGCCCATGTGGCAGGTAACTATCATATACATGTATAACTGGGGTGGCCCATGTAGACAGTTATTTATCATATACATGTATAACTGGGGTGGCCTATGTAGACAGGTAGCTATCATATACATGTATAACTGGAGTGGCCAATGTAGACAGGTATTTATCATATACATGTATAACTGGTGTGGCCTATGTACACACATAGCTATCATATACATGTATAACAGGGGTGTCCCATGTAGTCAGGTAGCTATCATATACATGTATAACAGGGGCGTCCCATGTAGACAGGTATTTATCATATACATGTATAACTGGGGTGGCCCATGTAGACAGTTATTTATCATATACATGTATAACTGGTGTGGCCCATGTAGACAGGTAACTATCATATACATGGATAACTGGGGTGGCCCATGTAGACAGGTAACTATGATATACATGTATAACTGGGGTGGCCTCCATAGGTAATTTCATCAAATAAGTGGGGTGGTCTTTACATAGTACATGTCAAAAAAGAAGTGGTCTTACACACAAGTACTTGTAGATACCTAGCTTGTTGAAACACAGGTATATATGGACCAACACAGGTATATATGGACCAACACAGGTATATATGGACCAATACAGGTAAAAAGATCATGTAAAATTGTAGACAGGTGAACATAAATTCATGCATCATTTTTTTATTTTTTTATTATTTATTAAAGATGTCTGAACTTAGAACTCAACTATTTTTTATTCAATTTTTGTATCAGGTAATGAATTTAATTTTGTAAAATCTAGTTATCATATCAGGACCAGCATGGGAACAACCACAAGGACATGGTTCTCCGAGGTAGGACCATACACTGCCCTCATTTATCCTAGTCTGATAGCTGTTGTGTATTATGACTTAATCTGATTATAATAAAATTGTAATCTGGTGTATGTACCATATGGCTGATAATTTTTTAAATTAACAATCTGGCATTTGGAACTTAATTAATTGCTTTATCTCTGTCAAGATCTATACAAGCTGTTTGCAAACTGACCCAGAACCATTAGTCTTGCCTGCTTGGTATAGGAACCGTGCTGCGTGTTTAACCCAACATTAATATATATGCAGGAAGTTGTTGTATTTTAAATTAGACTTTAATTTCTTAAATCAATTGTTATTCAATATTATTTGAACACATTGCACTGTGAAAATCCCACTTAACTTTGTTTATGTATTCAAATTGAGCTAGGTTGTTTTAGCATCCATAGCTTCACGAAACATTTATTAAACATTTCAATTTCACAAATCTTATTTTCATAATCATCAAAATTTTAAGTGAAAACTGCAAGTATCAGGATTTCAAATGGTCATTTAATGACAAAAAACACCTGTATTTTTCAGATGACTAAAAAACAATAAATTTTGAAAATTTGATTGATAGGCGGCCCACATGTTAACAGAGCCGAGGAAAACTGCACCCTGATCATATAACACAGTGACAGTGATTATAATCTATAAATCAAATATAAAAACATGATTTGATATCATGTTATTATGACAGCATATTTTACATATTAATAAAGTACAGAATTTCAATTTTATTTATGTGTGTATGACTTAGCCATACGTAACAGATGTTAATTATTTAATCAAAACTGAAATAAAGAATGTCAGAAATAATGTTAATCTGTTGTTGAATCATTTCTAAAACAACTTTTAAGAAATTTTGAAAATGAGGGAGGGAGGAAGTAGGGGAAGGGAAGGGAGGAAAGAAGGAAGTGAGAGAGTGAGGGAGGGAGGAAGGAATGGAAAGTAAGTAAGTAGGAAAGAAAGAAATTAAAATGGAAGTAATACTTATTAGGGAAAAAATTGAAAGAAAGAACAAGGATGAAGAACAGGTAGAGGAAGCAAGNGGGGGGGGGGGGGGGGGGGGGAGGTTATACCGGGAGGGGTATAGAAGTGCCCTCCTAATTCTCATCGTGAGGGACATTCCAGATAGCAGAGGGCCTTGACACAGCATGTGATTCTAATAGACCTCTTAATCCACAAGTACATCCACATGTTCATCCCCACATTACTGACCACACTTCAAATGGTCAAGAATTCCAGTTCTGATGCTGTTTGTTTTTTCTTACGGGAAATTCAAATTCCACTTGTTTTAAAACCTAATTCCTGCTCCTAATGCTGTCAAAGCTGGCCCATAGCAAGTCAGGGTTGGGTGAAACCATTACACATTTTCTCTGCATTGTCAGAATTTTACTTTCTAATGTGAAATTACCAAGCAAACTATGCAATAGAATTGGTTTCCAGGGCAGCCATTCACAAGTGGCAGACATAAACTGGTGCGGGGATGGAATTTCAACAATTTTTACTTTAAGATTTATTGGAAATTTGATTCCCAAGAGCATAAGTACCAGAGTAAGTGAGTTTCATGCCTCCCTCAATTAGTCCTGACAGTGTGTGGGGACAGAGACACCAGGAAATGAGGGGTACTGGTGGGACAGCAATATCACATCTCTAGCTTCATGTTCATCCCTCCTATCTTTTTCCCTCATTTTTTCCCTTCCTTCCCTCTCTTAAATTATTTTCTCTTTCTCTCTCTCAACATTTTGCCATAACAAATTCCAAATTCTAGTTACTGTGTAACTTCAGAAACTTAAAAATATTAAAGAAGAAAAGTAGAAAATACTATGGGTCACTGCAGTATATAAAGGCATAGGAGTTACACCCGGGAAGGGTGAGGTTGGCGCCTGCAAGGGTAGAATGAGCCAAGACAGAAAGAAATCATCTTGGAGGTAATAGACAGAAAGAAGTTATCCTGGGGGTAACAGACAGAAAGAAGTTATCCTGGGGGTAATAGACAGAAAGAAGTTATCCTGGGGTAATAGATAGAAAGAAGTTATCCTGGGGGTAATAGACAGAAAGAGGTTATCATTGGGGCAATAGACAGAAAAAGGTTATCCTGGGGGTAATAGACAGAATGAAGTTATCCTGGGTAATAGACAGAAAGAAGTTATCCTGGGGGTAATAGACAGAAAGAGGTTATCCTGAGGGAAATACACAGAAAGAAGTTATCCTGGGGGTAATAGACAGAAAGTAGTTATCCTGGGAGTCATAGACAGACAGAAGTTATTCTGGGAGTCATAGACAGACAGAAGTTATTCTGGGAGTCATAGACAGAAAGATGTTGACAGGAGGGTATGAGATAGTTCAATATTTGTTTTAATGTATCTAGGTCTAGAAACACATGTACATACATTTGTGAAGGTTGGTGGTTGATGGCAGTAATTATTTACCAGATCAGAATGGCCACCTGTTTTAGAGGAGGTTCTAGTTTACTGACCTACAGAGCCCACTATGGTCACCAGTGAAGCAAGCGATCAGAAAATATTCCACAGGACTTGTGTGACTATCCATGTTTTTGTGAGCCACTAATGAGATGTTAACTAATTACTTCACTGCTGTCTCCTGTTCTGTTTCGGAATGTTATATGATATAAATGTCCAACAACTTGTGAAAAATTTATGAGCCATATGATTTGGAATAAGCTATAACAAATTGACCATTACCAGACCATCCCTATTAACTGGGTGGCCATGCCAGGACCGGGCTGGGTTGGTAGAGCTTGGGACCAGCGATTGGTTCCATATGTTGCTTCTAATTCACTCAACCGATCCTGGGAAAATATCTAATATTTCAAAACCAAAAGTCTATACAGAATGTACTTTTAATTTCAGACAATAAGAACCTGATAGTACATATCAAATATCTATATAAATGTTCAACTGATAGGTGTTTTTTTTTAAAATATCAATAGAATTAATTTATTAATATGGCGACACATTTACCTTAAAAGAAAATATGCTAATGATTTCATCTACACTCAATTTTAGTATTTGATATCTGTAATAAATTTTAATGTTAATTTTTGAAATTACATAGGTGAACATTGGAACATGGAAAAATGAGGAGTTAATGGTAAAAGAGATAGTGTGGAGACATTCATAAAAACATGAAAACATTGATTATAACATGGATACATTGATGTTTGGATACATTGATGTTTGGAGACATTAATGTTAATAAACCTCAACGTTAATATGGAAACACTGGGAAGAATAAGGTTTATAATATCACACAACTTGAAAACATTTTTTTTTCTTGACAGGCTTAAAACATAATGTATACCATAACAAGGGAAAATACACAGTTACTGAACAAATAATTTGTTCCAGTACAAATCACAAGCTTTGATTAGTGTCTCTAAACAGTGTCAAGGAAATATACAACAATGTTTCACAGGTAAAAAAATTCACTCGCTGAACACCCGCCATATTCACTGTCATAAAAGCCGAAATATTTAAACTTGTGATGGAGAGATAATTCTATATTTGAAAAATAAATAATTTAAATAAGAAGCGAGCCCATTTCACTGTAAGGAAATCCTAAAATAAAAACTTCTGTATAAAAAGAAAAACAAATGGTACGACATGTTTCTGGTATACTGACATGTTACGTTACATAGCTATGCCGAACAGGTTATTGTGTAAAGGTTTTTTTCGTAACAGTGTACGCACAGAAAGAACATTTACTGCACGAAATATGTGAAAACTATATCTAAATGACACACACTTATAAATTATCTTAATCTGTAAAACTTAAAAAGCATACAAAAACATTTAGGCCAATTCAAGAAAATTTGCAAACAATTAAAGCTCGTTAACAGATATCTGTTCCAAACATTATGCACGTAAAAAAAAAATTACGGTATGAACAAGGGAACCTTCACATGTGGGCCGATCATTATCTGTTAGTCTTTCTATCAGTTACTGCTTCACGTTTTTATGAATCAATTATTTCTCATTATTTAATGAATTCAAAAAAACATGGGGGTACAATTTTTCCCACTTTATCATTTTATTTTCTCTTATCTAAATCAGGGAGATTTTAGTTAATACTTGAATATTTAATTAAAATTTATCAAATAATTAAAGTGATTTTCAAAATTGTATATTAAATCACAAGTTAATTGCAAGTAAAATTTACCATTATGTAGAACTGATAATTTTCAAAATATCTCCTGAGAATTTTTCTAGTCGCTTTTTAAATGAATTTTAAACAGATTCTAAAGACATGCATGCTTGCAACCAGCTAAAAAAAATAGATGTTATTTTAAAAACCTATAAATTTTGTCAGAATAGTATATTAATTTAACATTGTAACTTGGTAAGATATACGAAAAGGAAAATAATTTATCTAAGTAATGTTGAATAAGTTTCAGAATAAAAAGGACATTTCTCATTAACTGGTTGTTTGAACAAGAATATGATTCAGACTGAAATAGAAAGTTCGGATATGTAAGACCAGGTGTAAAAGTTACAGGTAAGTACATATGTAAATATCAGATTACTCAATGCTCAGGTATGAAAAGCTGGAAATAAAATTACAGACCGTAGTTATTAGGCCACAACATTTTGTTATTACTTGCTTACTCTGGGATACAAAACCTTCAGTTTGTACCATTTATCAGTACAGTATAGGCAAGGCTGCTCTAGGGGTAGCGGGCGGACGGGGTGTTTTAGGGTGGTGGAGACTGGGGAAGAGGAGTGGGGGTTGGGGGTAATGAACATTTACAGAAAAGGTAAACTGGAGTGTAGGGATGGAGGAGGGTGTAGATACAACTGACCAATCAGGGGGGCATTTCAAAGACATTAACATTTTTCCAAAGTCAGAGTTCACACTCTCTCAGACATGTCCTGATCCATCTGCTTTATTAATCTTTATGCCATGAACTGTTAACGCTTAGAAAAGTATTGTTATCAACACCTGAATATGTCCTAAGTTCAGAAGTCATCCCTAGTAAAGTTATTTCAAGAGTGTCCCAGGTAGACTTGAGGTGTCCAAAGCCAGTTACAGGGATTGTGTCCAAAACTATCTGAAGTTCATCTAAATTGACTTCAAGTGTGTCCCAAGTTACTGAATGTGTAGCCAGTTGCTCAGAGTGTGTCCCTAGTTACTCCGGGTGTGTCCCAAGTTACTGAATGTGTACCCAGTTACTCAGAGTGTGTCCCAACTTACTGAATGTGTCCCTAGTTTCTCAGAGTGTGTCCCTAGTTACTCAGAGTGTGTCCCTAGTTACTCAGAGTGTGTCCCTAGTTACTCTGGGTGTGTCCCTAGTTACTCCGGGTGTGTCCCTAGTTACTCAGAGTGTGTCCCTAGTTACTCAGAGTGTGTCCCTAGTTACAAGGAACCTGATCTATGTGCTTTCTTCTGATGTTTACAAATTCTAAACAATTTTGTTTTTAGTTATTAAGTAAAATTAACAAAAATAATAGTTTAAAAGATTTGCCATGCTCATGTCCAATGTTCTGCAATGATCTTTTTTTGTTTATTTAAATTCTCAAAAATAATTTATTAAAGTTACTATATTAAATAGTTACAACATATAAAGAAATTCACGGCACACATGAAAATATGATTATGTCCAAGTAGCTTCTCAACTATGTACAGGTAAGCAGACAACATTTATACAGAGAAAAAAATGTTTATTGATCAAATGAAACTTTCTTATGTAGAATGATATCAAATTCAAATTTTATAATCAAATTGATATTATCATGGAAAAGACCTGGTACTTCTACAGTACAAGCTGCATATCTTCCCCGCCCACATGTGGGTATAAGTCAGTAAAACTCAACAGACAATGTATATTCATCTGATTTAACAGATACAGAACATGTTTTTTTTTTGTCAAAAGACTTGTGGGGATAGTGTTTTAACAAAAAATGGGACAGAACATTTAAACAATCTCGTATACACAGGTGAAATTGGCCGTGAAGGGGGCCTGTTGCTGTTATGAACGGCTGTTTGATGGCTCACATAGACAAACCAACAGCGGGCGGCCGTAGAATTTTTTAAAGGACTTCACTGGGGTTTATCAAGTTTGAGCACTTAACGATTCAATATTTAAAAAATCAAAGATAAGAAAAAGAATATAAAATAACCTAGAAAATTTGAAAAATCACAGAAATATAATCTGTTCATAAACTGAACCAATGATAAATGCCTTTGAAAAGACTTTTGTATAAATTATTTTTAGTTGCAATTTCATAATTTCTATTTACATTTTCACAGAAATAATTAATGCAGACATTTTTATAGCATATCTTAAAAAGGACACAAATTAAGTCTTGATTTAATGTTAACTGTTGCTTGAAAAATATGTATATTTTCTATCAGTAGAATTCTGCTTATATCTTTTTGTGTTCTAATAACTGAACTCTGTCTGAAATATCAATTCAAGTTAGAAATGCATCTTAAGAAATATTATATAGCCTTATTAAAAGAAGAAGATTATGCTCAACATTTTTATTTGGGTTATTCAGTGAAAGAAAGCCCTCCCCTGTATAACAGATACTGTACATATAATGTAAATGAACATGAGTTTGAGATATGAAGAAGCAAAAAGATTTTTATATTCATTTTATAAATAAAAATATTTATCTCAACACATACATAATTTTAAATATGAATTTTAATTTTAAAACATTATAACACAATAATATATTTTCATTAAGAGGGTTATAAGATTAAATTAAATATAAATTACTAAAGTTAAGGTAAATTAATAAACAATAAACACCATGGTAATTTCTGATGTTAACAGTACACTGCATTACTCTGCGATACATGTTTTTCGGTATAACAGGAACTGGTAAGTAACAAAACCAGATCCTTCATAGTCTGACCTGAATCAGTTACAAGCTTTCAATGGTCTTCATATCAATTTTCTGTACATCTTTTAAGATTGTGTATTGGCTGTTTCAGGCACAGCAAAAACTGTTAAATTACATGAAAATAAAGACAAAATATTTTTTCTTGCTCTGAAAAAAGTAACAAAAACTGATTTTTTTAAAATACAACATTTTATTTTGGTTATGATTGATCTGACCGGGCGATTGAAGGGGTGAAGGGAGAGGGGGTATATAATGTAGATTGGTTTGTCGGGTCAGGAGAGGGGGTATATAATGCAGATTGGTTTTTCGGGTCAGGAGAGGGGGTATATAATGTAGATTGGTTTGTCGGGTCAGGAGAGAGGTGTCTAGAAATAACGGTGATACTTACTTGCCAAAAACAGGGTTGAGTTGCTTGGAGAGATAGTTTTCCTTGTCATTGATGGTCGTTTGACCAAGTCGGATGACCAGGTAGGGATCTGCCTTTCCATTCATATCTGCAGGATGTAGGTCATTTGCCTAAAATATAATTATTTTCCAAATTGAGGATTTTTAATTGGCATCCTGCTAACTTCACACACACACAAAAAAGAACTCATTGTGATGCTAGATCCTGTAGAATTTGTAAAGAAGAAGCTGGGTCACAAATCACATTCTGGTAAATACTGACCACATCTACAAATCTATTGAGTGTTATCAAACAATGTTTTATCTGTTCCACACATTCACATGTTTGTATCCAGGGAAAGTCATCTAATAAGTTCGGTAAGTAGCTTAGATGCTTTCTGCTCCATGATAACAAGGAATTGTTCGAAACTGATTATATCAGAATTTCTACAAACAAAATTGTTTTTAATATACAGTGTAGTTGTAGAAATATGAAACATGGCAGGTTTATCGGATATTCCGTGTTTAGACATTTGCTCTGTTGCTCCTGCCTGTGTCTACCCTAGACAAATGTTAAATTTTGCCCACATTTCCATGCTAGTATGCTGCTGTACTCATAAGATTTTATACGACTTCAATTTGATTTTTTTTCTCTCAAGTTCACAAATATAAAATGGAGTTAGGTGTTAGAGCCGTGGAGAGAGTATATTGCGACTAGCTGGGGAGGGTTTGCTCAATTACAGCAGATGGACTTGAGAGCTGCTATAGGCAGAACATTACACATATCTTCAAATTACTGTCATAATATATTTTAAGGGATCAACTCAGCCCATTACCATCATTAGAACCTCTTGCCAATTACAAAATTACAAATAAAACCGGAGGTGTAAAATTTGAAACGTATACCCCATAATGAGCAGTGGCGGGGGTTTATATGTGTGTGTGTGAGGGCGTGTGTCTCTGTGGCTAGACTTATACTACACAAAGGTAGGAGCAGTCGAGACAGAGGAGGATAGACAGATTGAGAACATAATGGCTGACACAAGAGACACTGACGTAAATATTGGGTAACCTGCAGGTGTTGAAATGTGCCCGAGTAGTCAAGGGGAGACAACCACTGACACCACACCCTACTGAAGAGAAAATCAGACTTCCAACAAAATTATGATGGTCGAAGGGAGACAACTCTTACTAAATTATTCACAAACATTCAACTAAAACTTTTTTGTGCAGAGGTATTGAAAGTCTTACCTTTACAACATAGACTCTGACTAGCACTTTGATGGGGTCGTTGCCAGGGAGACCCTGGAACAGTCCTAGGGAGGGGTCACCACCTGTCACTGTTGTGTCCTCAATGTCATCTGGGAGGGGGATCTTGTAGATCTTCAGTGATCCCTAGGAAACACATAAAAACTCAGTTACAGTACCGCATAAAATATTATCTTCTCAAGGCACATTTCCTTTTAATTGTATCAGTCATTATTTTATAAATAATGTAAGTTTTTGAAACTTGTTTGCAGGTAGTTTTCCATTTCAAATTGTGTAAGTATTATTATTCTTAATGGAAAGAAATGAAATTTGATACAATTTTTGTTTGTTTAGAAACAGATTTAATAGAGAGCAAACGTACTGTATTAAACAGGCTAAGG
The DNA here is from genome assembly GCF_002113885.1 of Mizuhopecten yessoensis. NCBI lineage: Eukaryota > Metazoa > Mollusca > Bivalvia > Pectinida > Pectinidae > Mizuhopecten > Mizuhopecten yessoensis. Next base: position 917,382 of record NW_018408911.1, on the reverse strand, counting down.
CTGAAAAGCACTCATCTTTTGGAAAACAGACCAGGGGTTCAACTTTGAAAAAGTCAGTAGTAAAACTATAGGAATCTAGATATTTTATAATGTTGAAATTGTAAAATTTTAAAATGTCTTCTTCCTTTTGAATAATTCAAAAATTACCAAAACAGACACATTTTCTGCAAACTGGAAATTGAACTGGACAAATTGAGTCATTAGAACTGGTTTTTATTTGTTAATGGGTCAGTTTAATGGACCTAGAGATGGATTATACATTCCTGAAACTATGTATTTTACTGCACAAATTCAGGTAATTAAAAACACAAATTATGAAACAAAATTCTAGCGCCAATTAACACAATTGACAAAATGAATCATCAGACCTGAAAGTGTTATCATAACCTTAAGGACTGACCTTGAACTTGCCAACCACTCGGCTTTCGTCCGTGTCATCGTTGCCGGTCTTCTTGCCGCGGTACAACTCAAATGTGTGCAGCCAATCCTTGAAGTTACTAAAGTCATTAAGACTTTCCAACTCACAGGGAAACACCTTGAGGTTAGAAGTCAAAGGTCAGAGGTTAAAGTTCACAGCAACAAGATGGAGTGTTCTGCTAATCAATAAATACCCCATTTATCTAGTAATTATTTGTTTTGGTCAATAATGGTAAAGGAACATCTTCTCCATTTTAAAATAATGTTTTCAACTAATCAAAGTAAAATACATGAACTTAAGATATAAAAAATAAGCACGGAATGAATATACTTTTGCTGAAATATGATCATTTTCCATGTCTTTTTGACATTGATTTGGCCAAATTTGTAATATATACAAACAGTGAAAGGGAGACAACTTCCTGAAAACATATGGAAACACAAAAAACTTTTTGCCCGACATCATATACCCGGACCAAGATATTTTTTTCTTATTCATCAACATTAAAAGTACATGAAAACAGGAAATTTTTAATCAAAATTTAAATGAGTATTTCCCTGTAACAAGTATTTAGCATTTTACTTTTTTCTTCTTCTGAAACCCCCTCAAGTAATTGTCATGTAAAAAGCAAATTTTGATTGAAGTTATGTTATCATTCCTTTCTTATAACCATTTTCCAAACAAACATCATACCCTCTCCCTGAAAAGTATTTTCAAGGTACATTTTGCAATTTGCTCTTAATATCCATTATAATAAAGTATAAAATATGAGAACCTGATTCTGATTTGAATAAATATAACAAAATATCTTACGCCATATTTCTATAACATCAAATGAATCTTTAAGTAGCCACAATATTTAACATTCAGCAAACACAAATTATAGATAACATGGTAAATAAAAATTCAACAAGAGAAAATATTACTACACATACATTCCAAGCATTGTTTAGTATAATGTTTGAAGATTCCGAAAACAATTCACCTAAATACATCACAAATAATTACTAAAAAAAACACTAAAAAAACTGAACAAACAGAAAAAACCCCAGCAATCATAACTGATGAAACAGGTAAGTACTGTACACTCACAAATACTGTCACCAATCATAACTGATTATACAGGTAAGTACTGTACACTCACAAACACGGTCACCAATCATAACTGATGATACAGGTAAGTACTGTACACTCACAAATACTGTCAACAATCATAACTGATGATACAGGTAAGTACTGTACACTCACAAACATTGTCACCAATCATAACTGATGATACATGTAACGACTGTACACTCACAAATACTGTCACCAATCATAACTGATGGTACAGGTAACGACCGTACACTCACAAATACTGTCACCAATCATAACTGATGATACAGGTAGCGACTATACACTCACAAATACTGTCACCAATCATAACTGATGATACAGGTAAGTACTGTACACTCACAAACACTGTCACCAATCATAACTGATTATACAGGTAGTGACTGTACACTCACAAATACTGTCACCAATCATAACTGATGGTACAGGTAACGACCGTACACTCACAAATACTGTCACCAATCATAACTGATGATACAGGTAAGTACTGTACACTCACAAATACTGTTACCAATCATAACTGATGATACAGGTAAGTACTGTACACTCACAAATACTGTCACCAATCATAACTGATGATATAGGTAAGTACTGAACACTCACAAATACTGTCACCAATCATAACTGATGATACAGGTAAGTACTGTACACTCACAAATACTGTCATCAATTTATATTTAATGGTTCAGGAAATTACAAATTCTGTCACCAATCATAATCTAGGTAAAAATACCGTCACCTTGATGCTCGACTTTTTTTACCTTCAGTAAAGTACACCTTGGCTTTTCCTCCTCACATTTAATTGTGTCATCCTTATCTGATTGAAAGGCTTTATTGACAAACGTGTGGAAATTGGACGATAACAATCCAGAGGAAATAGTCTAAACAAAAACAACAAATACATGCAAACCTAAATATAAAAATGACCACAAAAGTAAAAGCTATGGAAAAGATGGAACTAAAAAATAATCAAAATAAACTTAGAAATTTAAAGTTAATTTTACACAGGTGTCATGTCAAACCTCAACATTGTAGGAAGGGAGATAACTCCCACTAACTCTTTAGGGGAATCTGTTATGAACAATTTTCCCTTTGTTTCTGGGGTGAAATTCAGAATAAATTGACAATAAATAGGAGACATGACACATATGTTTAAAACATAAATTGGAAGGAAAACAAAACAAAGTGATTTGAAAATGCAAGTATCCATGAAATAAATATATTCAATCTAAGGAACATTAATTAATATATCTTTACTGTGAAATAACAAGAATTTTAACTGGAGCTGTTTTACAGGAGATTTAAACCTATCATAAAAACATGCAAATATAACCTTACAAGTAATCATGATATTACTAAATTTGTTTGCATTTTTGCCTTATTACAGCTTTAGCAAAAACAAAAAAAATCTTTTTCTGTATAAATGTTATATATATTTTGTAAATTCTTACAATTTATAACTAAAATAGTCAAGAAAAGGGGGGCGGGGGTTGGGGGAGGGGGAGAGAATCCATATAGTATTTATCCTGCAATAAGCTAGGGAGCCAACATATAATCTCTGACTTGAAGGATATGGGCTAATTATAGGACAATAATGTAGAATTTGTTGGTATTTCTACTCAACTGATGAGGACAATGGTGGACTTATTACCAGGCATGGGCTTATTGCTGGATAAATATGGTACTTTTCACTTTAATGAAATGAACTGTCATTTACTTTTTTTTCTGGAGGTCCTGACTAAATATGTTTTACTGTACAATTATCAATATGGCGAGATCCTATTTTCAAAATTTAGGTATGGGAAATTTTATTCAAATGAGGCTGCCAAGGGCCGATGTAATTTCTATTTGTTCAAAACATCTGGAAAATATCACAAAAACAAGATGCAGGATTTGGAGAAATTTCGGACTAGAGTATTTATACTCCTTTGAAACCTAGATGAAATATCACAAGTTCAATGTCGGTAAAGATCGAATCTACACTGCCTTAGGACTTGGAACACGATGTCAACCATCACCAACATTCCCTGAGGTAAGACTTAGTTACCTGGAAGGTATGTCGCCGCTATGTAAAAGTGATTTTATTGTCATAAAGATTTTATATCTTTGACAGAATGGACCCACATCATAAACCAAGACATTTTTTACAGTTAATTTAGGCTAAATACTATCTAACATATATCTGTGGTTTGTGTTAGAGTTCTCTCCCTTTATAATTATGTAATACGATAGTATTATCTAAGATTTCCTTGAGAAACCAATGTTTTCTTTCAAAGGTGTGGTGTGGAATTCTTTTAGAAAAAATAATTCCTACAACATTTAATATACATGTAACATTCAGCCTTAAATACTTTACACATCTACATGGTAAGGAATTATCAATTCATTTATTTTTTCAAAAAAGAACATTGTAATTCTGATAATGTGAAGGGAAAGTCGAAAGGTGATTAAGGTAGTGTCCCATCAGGTTTCTCCTGCTATTTCCTCTATATTCATATGAAGACACTTATAGGTCAATGGAAATTCAGACATTTTGAAATTATTTGAAAGTAATGTTGCAGAGGTATTAACTCTAATCCTGTCTGGTAGTGTATTAGATATGCTCCGCCCTGTGTAATTAAGGTTTGGGGATCACATCCCAACACAAAATTGTTTTTGTGAAAAAAATATAATAAACATATTTGTTTTGTAATTTATACTTTTGCTATATTAGCAATCCAAAGTCCGAAAAATGCTAAACAAATTGAAATTCTTATATTTTGGAGATACAACACAGACCTCTTGGATTCTCTACCTTAAGTCAAACGACAAAATCTTTCTCATTTTTTTCCACAAAATGCAATACATATAAAACTCAACACAATAAGAATGTGACTATAACAATCTAGATAACAAAGCTGACAACACACATCCCAACACACACACAATATAACAGTGTACCTTGAGCTGGGCAGTGGAATTTGTTGCTTTCTCCTTCTTCCTCTGAGATTTGGGTGACAGTTTGGAGGCTAGACTAGACCCCTTGGACTTTTTATCACCCTTGGCATCCTGCTTTTCCATTTTCTTCAGAGCGGCTTCAAACTTTTTGGCTTCTTTCGCATTGAAGTCAGGATCATCTGCAAAACAGCAGTTGGGATCAAATAAATCTCTTCTAAACAAAATATTGAGCAATCTTTTAAAATCTTTTGGAAAAGGCTTTGGTGAATTGATTCAAAAGATCTTCATCATCAGTATTATTAAGCAAGGTATGTTTATCAGGGGGAATAGAGAACAGTTTGTAGGGGGAAGGTGAACAGGGGGTGGGGGAGTTTTTCTGGAAGGAATGTTGTGAGACAGTGAGGATGCAGCTGAGGTCAGCTGTATAAGGTAAAGAATCTGATGGGATAGTACAAGTTTGAGCCTTGGTGTGCTGATTCAACTCCCAACATCTGGGCCCCATGTAACCCACCTCTACAGACAGGGTCTTACAATAATAGTCATTTCAGGACAGCCCTTGATGAAAGTAGGAATTGTCCACATCAAATAGAAGTAAGGGAAATACAATAATCAGCAGCAGTGGTAGGATACCTCCTACCAGTCGCCATTGTTTGTTCTGTGTAAAAACTAGAAAAATTCATAAAAATTTGCTAAGAAATGAAGATGGTGGAGCTTTGACATGGAGTTGTCACAGAATGGGACACTCATGTTCTGTGGTGGGGTGATCAGGAATGCCTACCGTCATCATGACCTGTATCTTGACCGTTTGGAATCGTGCCATAGTTGGTACCATTTCCTTGACCGTTCTGGAGGGTCTGCTGCTGCTGCTGTGATGAAGCGACCTCTTCCTTATTGTCAAGGTCAAGAGGATCGACACCGTCGGCCCGAGCACGGTCATGTTCCTGAAACAGAGCAGCAGCGACCTAGTTACAGGTTAGTGTGAAACTGATCTTACTGCAAAGTTCATGTTGTCTAATAGTTAAATCTACACACGTTATTAAAATGCTGAAATTTCAAAATTCTAAACTAAAACACCTTAAGCAATAAGCCATAACTGAACAAAAATGTGTGAATTCTATTAAATCATCTATTTTAATCCAAAAACAGCGTGTTTTAAATCTGAAATGATCAGTATTATACATGATATAAATTTTTACATATTTGAAATGTTATTTTTTTCTAATCATTGCAATTAAGTTAAAAAAGTTGGATATTGAAAAAACTTACAATATTAAAAGAAAAGATTATGTGCTAGGGTTACAAGCAGGAGTTGTCTCCCCTGGGTAGTGAATGCGTGACAAGGAATGTGCGCGGAGAAAAGAAAGAGTCAAGTAAGCTGACCTGATCAGGTTTCCCTAAGGACACTTGGTTACAAGTTGTCCTGTTGATTTTCATAAAGCTACTGGGTAAATTGTGATAACTTTTAACATAATCCTGTTCATTGAGTTGCCATGGTAACAACAGTTAAAATATAGCTCTTGTACTTATTTTTATTGTATTACACTTCGGGAAAAAAATATGTAAATTAAAACCAATCAATTTGCTGCCCCCCTGAAAAAGGGCAAGTTAGGACAATGCAGTATCATAAGATATATACCAAATTCAAACTTTGTAACTTCTGTTTCAGGAACATTTGGGTATTTTTCAGACCTGAAGTTGCTGTTCATTTGCTTTATTAAAATTTCACACACAAAAGACATATGTTTATCATAATTTCCTTGTGCATAAAAACATCACCGCTATCAAAAGGGTCCCTTAATATCTTCAATATAAAGATGGAGGCGCGGTAGTGTTGTGGTAGGACACCGGGCTTGTGACCGAGTTGTACCACATTTTATTTATGTTTTAATTCTGAGCATGCGTAATCTCCCCCATGGAGATTTCAAAAAGTTGTCAAGTTTGCTATGTAGTGGGGAAAATTTCAAAATGTTCTAGCTTCCATAAACACTCACACCTATAAGTAACATGGATTAACAAGAAAATGATGTGTTAAGGTCAGTGTAGGGTAGAACAGTTGAGGGACCCAACGCTAGGTTTAGCCCTATTGTGTGGTTCCATGTAAATCTGCTTTTATGAAATTAATCACAAGAGGAATGAAAGGTAGACAATAAATAGGCTATATGACAAACACAGTTTTTACGCCATTTAAAAAAATAAAAATTATACCACATTTTGATTCAAAGAATCGCTTATGAATGTACTTTAAACCTACTTATGTTAAAGCAATAATGAATCAAAACTTCAGTACTTAAAGTAAACATTTTAACAGACTTGGGAAGTAATGCGGTTAAAAGAGCCACACAATGTATAGGGTACGGTATTGGTACTATGCACTGGAATACTGAACAAGGAATATACTATCTTTATCATAGGACATGAATGAGTGTCCCAATTTTGTATAATTTATTTTAAAAATATATTCACATACAGCACAAGGATGTTTACAATATATATTTCATCTAAATAAATAGATAATATAGTGTATAGATAGGCTACAGATAGTTTACGGCCACTTCTAGTGAGATTGTATGACAACAAAAGTGACAAATGACAATGGAAAACAGAAAAAGGTAAAGAAGATAAAAATGGTGCGGATGGGTTTATGAATGCTGTGCATAAAACAATGGCGGCAGATATAGCACCACCTTCTGGCCACATACAGCAATGCCTACTGGTCAGATGCATCAATACCTACTAGTCAGATATAAAGCCATCTATTGGCCTTATACATCAATACCTAGTGATCAAATACAGCACCACCTCCTGTCATAAACTGTACCACCATCTATTGGCCAGATATAGCAATACCTAGTGGTCAGATACAGCACCAACTCCTGTCATAAACTGTACCACCATCTATTGGCCAGATACAGCAATACCTAGTGGTCAGATACAGTACCAGCTCCTATCATAAACTGTACCACCATCTGTTGGCCAGATACAGTAATACCTAGTGGTAAGATACAGCACCAGCTCCTATCATAAACTGTACCACCATCTATTAGCCAGATACAGAAACACCTAGTGGTCAGATATAGCACGAGCTCCTATCATAAACTGTACCACCATCTTTTGGCCAGATACAGCCATACCCAGTGGTCAGGTACAGCACCTTCTCCTATCATAAACTGCACCACCATCTTTTGGCCAGATACAGCAATATCTTGTTGTCAGATACAGCACCACCTTCTATCATAAACTGTACCACCATCTATTGGCCAGAGTAATACCTAGTGATCAGATCCAGTACCACCTCCTGTCATAAACTGCACCACCATCTTTTTGCCAGATACAGCAATATCTTGTTGTCAGATCCAGTACCCCCTCCTGTCATAAACTGTACCACCGTCTATTGGTCATATACAGTAATACCTAGTGGTCAGATACAGTACCTCCTCCTGTCATAAGCTATACCACAATCATTTGCCCAGATACAGTAATCAGCACCACCTTCTATCATAAACTGTACCACCGTCTATTGGCCAGATAGAGTAATACCTAGTGATCAGATACAGTACCACCTCCTGTCATAAACTGTACCACCATCTATTGGCTAGATACAGAAACACCTAGTGGTCAGGTACAGCACCAGCTCCTATCATAACCTGTACCACCATCTATTTGCCAGATACATCAATACCCAGTGGTCAGATACAGCACCCCCTCCTGTCATATTTATGACAGGAGGTGGTATTGTATCTGACCACTAGGAATTACTGAATCTGGGCAAATGATTGTGGTATAGCTTATGACAGGAGGAGGTACTGTATCTGACCAATAGATGGTGGTACTGTTTATGACAGGAGGGGGTACTGTATCTGACCCCTAGGTTTTTCTGTTTCTGGGCAAAAGATGGTGTTACAGTTTATGATAGGAGATGGTGCTGTATTTGACCGCTGGGTATTGCTGTATCTGGGCAAAAGATGGGGGTACAGTTTATGACAGCAGGTGGTCAGATATAGCACCGCCTCCTGTCATAAACTATACCACCATCTATTGGCTAGATACAAAAACTACTAGTGGTCAGATATAGCACCGCCTCCTGTCATAAACTGTTCCACCATCTATTGGCTAGATACAGCAATACCTAGTGGTCAGCTACAGTACCACCTCCTGTCTTAAACTGTACCACCATCTATTGGTCAGATACAGTACCACCTTCTATCAAAAACTGTACCACCATCTTGTGCCCAGATACAGTAATACATAGTGGTCAGATACAGTTCCACCTCCTGTCATAAACCGTACCACCATCTATTGGTCAGATACAGCACCCCTTCCTGTCATAAACTGTACAACCATCTATTGGCCAGATAAATCAATACCTAGTGGTCATATACGATACATCAATACCTAGTAGATACAGCACCACCTTCAATCATAAACTGTACCACCGTCTATTGGCCAGATACAGTAATACCTTGTTGTCAGATACAGTACCAGCTCCTGTCATAAACTGTTCCACCATCTATTGGCTAGATACAGAAACACCTAGTGGTCAGATACTGTACCACCTCCTGTCATGTAATACCTATTGGTAAGATACAGCACCAGCTCCTCTCATAAACTGTACCACCATTTATTGGCCAGATACCTCAATACCTAGTGGTCATATACGATACATCAATACCTAGTAGATACAGCACCACCTTCTGTCATAAACTGTACCCCCATATATTTGCCAGATACATCAATACCAAGTGGGCATATACAGTACCACCTCCTGTGATAAACTGTACCACCATCTTGTGCCCAGATACAGTAATCCCTAGTGGTCAGATACAGCACCTCCTTCTGTCATTAACAGCTACATCAATACCTAGTGGTAAGATATAGCACCACTTCTGGTCGTACCACCTCCTGTCATGAACTGCACCACCATCTTTTTGCCAGATACAGCAATACCCAGCGGTCAAATACAGCACCATCTCCTATCATAAACTGTTCCACCATCTATTGGCTAGATACAGCAATACCTAGTGGTAAGATATAGCACCACTTCTGGTCGTACCACCTCCTGTCATAAATATGACAGGAGGTGGTGCTATATCTGACCACCTGCTGTCATAAACTGTACCACCATCTTGTGCCCAGATACAGTAATACCTTGTGGGCAGATACAGCACCACTTCCTGTCATAAACTGTACCTCCATCTATTGGCCAGATAAATCAATACCTAGTGGTCCGATACAGCACCACCTTCTGTCATAAACTGTACCACTGGGTATTACTGTATCTGGGCAAAAGATGGTGGTACAGCACCACCTTCTATGCCAGATATAGCAATACCTAGTGGTCAGCTACAGTACCACCTCCTGTCATGTAATACCTAGTGGTAAGATACAGTACCACCTCCTGTGATAAACTGTACCACCATTTATTGGCCAGATACCTCAATACCTAGTGGTCATATACAGTCCCACCTCCTGTCATAAATATGACAGGAGGTGGTGCTATATCTGACCACCTCCTGTCATAAGCTGTACCACCATCTATTGCCCAGATACAGCAATACCTAGTGGTCAGATACAGTACCACCTCCTGTCATAAACTATACCACAATCATTTGCCCAGATACAGTAATACCTAGTGGTCAGATACAGTACCACCTCCTGTCATAAACTGTACCACCATCTATTGGCCAGATACATCAATACCTAGTGGTCATATACAGTACCACCTCCTGTCATAAACTGCACCACCATCTTTTGCCCAGATACAGCAATATCTTGTTGTCAGATACAGCACCACCTTCTATCATAAACTGTACCACCGTCTATTGGTCATATACAGTAATACCTACTGGTCAGATACAGTACCACCTCCTGTCATAAACTGCACCACCATCTTTTGGCCAGATACAGCAATATCTTGTTGTCAGATACAGCACCACCTTCTATCATAAACTGTACCACCATCTATTGGCCAGATACATCAATACCTAGTGGTCAGATACAGTACCACCTCCTGTCATAAACTGTACCACCATCTATTGGCCAGATACATCAATACCTAGTGGTCAGATACAGTACCACCTCCTGTCATAAACTGTACCACCATCTATTGGCCAGATACATCAATACCTAGTGGTCAGATACAGTACCACCTCCTGTCATAAACTGTACCACCATCTATTGGCCAGATACATCAATACCTAGTGGTCAGATACAGTACCACCTCCTGTCATAAACTGTACCACCATCTATTGGCCAGATACATCAATACCTAGTGGTCAGATACAGTACCACCTCCTGTCATAAACTGTACCACCATCTATTGGCCAGATACATCAATACCTAGTGGTCAGATACAGTACCACCTCCTGTCATAAACTGTACCACCATCTATTGGCCAGATACATCAATACCTAGTGGTCAGATACAGTACCACCTCCTGTCATAAACTGTACCACCATCTATTGGCCAGATACATCAATACCTAGTGGTCAGATACAGTACCACCTCCTGTCATAAACTGTACCACCATCTATTGGCCAGATACATCAATACCTAGTGGTCAGATACAGTACCACCTCCTGTCATAAACTGTACCACCATCTATTGGCCAGATACATCAATACCTAGTGGTCAGATACAGTACCACCTCCTGTCATAAACTGTACCACCATCTATTGGCCAGATACATCAATACCTAGTGGTCAGATACAGTACCACCTCCTGTCATAAACTGTACCACCATCTATTGGCCAGATACATCAATACCTAGTGGTCAGATACAGTACCACCTCCTGTCATAAACTGTACCACCATCTATTGGCCAGATACATCAATACCTAGTGGTCAGATACAGTACCACCTCCTGTCATAAACTGTACCACCATCTATTGGCCAGATACATCAATACCTAGTGGTCAGATACAGTACCACCTCCTGTCATAAACTGTACCACCATCTATTGGCCAGATACATCAATACCTAGTGGTCAGATACAGTACCACCTCCTGTCATAAACTGTACCACCATCTATTGGCCAGATACATCAATACCTAGTGGTCAGATACAGTACCACCTCCTGTCATAAACTGTACCACCATCTATTGGCCAGATACATCAATACCTAGTGGTCAGATACAGTACCACCTCCTGTCATAAACTGTACCACCATCTATTGGCCAGATACATCAATACCTAGTGGTCAGATACAGTACCACCTCCTGTCATAAACTGTACCACCATCTATTGGCCAGATACATCAATACCTAGTGGTCAGATACAGTACCAACTCCTGTCATAAACTGTACCCCATTCTATTGGCCAGATACATCAATACCTAGTGGTCAGATACAGTACCACCTCCTGTCATAAACTGTACCACCATCTATTGGCTAGATACAAAAACTACTAGTGGTCAGATATAGCACCACCTCCTGTCATAAACTGTACCACCATCTTTTGCCCAGATACAGCAATACCCAGTGGTCAGATACAGCACCACCTCCTGGCATAAACTGTACCACCATCTATTGGCCAGATACATCAATCCCTAGTTGTCAGATACAGCCCCCCCTCCTGTCATAAACTGTACCCCCATCTATTGGCCAGATACATCAATACCTAGTTGTCAGATACAGCACCACCTCCTGTTATAAACTGTACCACCATCTATTGGCCAGATACATCAATCCCTAGTTGTCAGATACAGCCCCCCCTCCTGTCATAAACTGTACCACCATCTATTGGCTAGATACAGAAACACCTAGTGGTCAGGTACAGCACCAGCTCCTATCATAAACTGTACCACCATCTATTGGCCAGATACATCAATCCCTAGTTGTCAGATACAGCCCCCCCTCCTGTCATAAACTGTACCCCCATCTATTGGCTAGACACAAAAACACCTAGTGGTCAGATATAGCACCACCTCCTGTCATAACCTGTACCACCATCTATTGGCCAGATACATCAATTCCTAGTGGTCAGATACAGTACCAACTCCTGTCATAAACTGTACCACATTCTATTGGCCAGATACATCAATACCTAGTTGTCAGATACAGCACCACCTCCTGTTATAAACTGTACCACCATCTATTGGCCAGATACAGCAATGCCCAGTGGTCAGATACAGCACCTTCTCCTATCAAAAACTGTACCACCATCTTTTGGCCAGATACAGCAATATCTTGTGGACAGATACAGTACCACCTCCTATCATAAACTGCACCACCATCTATTGGCCCGATAAATCAATACCTAGTGGTCAGATACAGTACCCCCTCCTGTCATAAACTGTACCACCATCTTTTGGCCAGATACAGCAATATCTTGTGGACAGATACAGTACCACCTCCTATCATAAACTGTGCAACCATCTATTGCCCAGATACAGCAATACCCAGTGGTCAGATACAGTACTATCTCCTATCATAAACTGTACCACCATATATTGGCTAGATACAAAAACACCTAGTGGTCAGATATAGCACCACCTCCTGTCATAAACTGTACCACCATCTTTTGGCCAGATACAGCAATATCTTGTGGTCAGATACAGTACCACCTCCTATCATAAACTGTACAACCATCTATTGCCCAGATACAACAATACCCAGTGGTCAGATACAGTACCATCTCCTATCATAAACTGTACCACCATATATTGGCTAGATACAAAAACACCTTGTGGTCAGATATAGCACCACCTCCTGTCATAAACTGTACCACCATCTATTGGCCAGATACAGTAACCCCCAGTGGTCACATACAGCTCCCCCTCCTGTCATAAACTGTACCACCATCTTTTGGCCAGATACAGCAATACCCTGTGGTCAAATACAGCACCTTCTCCTATCATAAACTGTACAACCATCTATTGCCCAAATACAGCAATACCCAGTGGTCAGATACAGTACCACCTCCTATCATAAACTGTATCACCATCTTTTGGCTAGATACAGCAATACCTAGTGGTAAGATACAGCACCACCTCTGCTCATAAACTGTACCACCATCTTTTGGCCAGATACAGCAATACCCAGCGGTCAAATACAGCACCATCTCCTATCATAAACTGTATCACTATCTTTTGGCCAGATACAGCAATACCTAGTGGTAAGATATAGCACCACTTCTGGTCATAAACTGTACCACCGTCTTTTGCCCAGATACAGCAATACCCAGTGGTCAGATACAGTACCATCTCCTATCATAAACTGTATCACCATCTTTTGGCCAGATACAGCAATACCTAGTGGTCAGATACAGCACCACCTCCTGTAATAAACTGTACCACCATCTATTAGTAAGACACAGCAATATCCAGTGGTCAGATAAAGCAGACGAATAGTCATAAACTGTACCACCATGTATTTGCCAGATACAGCAATACCTTCTGGTCAAATACAATACCCCTACTGTTATAAATAGTGCCATCTGCTAATCAGATACAGCACCACCTTTTGTCATTAACAGCACCATCTATTGGCCAGATACAGCTTCACCAACTAGTCAGATACAGCACCACCTTCTGTCATTAACAGCACCATCTATTGGCCAGATACAGCATCACCAACTAGTCAGATACAGCACCACATTTTGTCATTAACAGCACCATCTATTGGTCAGTTACAGCATCACCAACTAGTCAGTTACAGCAACACCTGCTGGTCAAATACAGAACCCCTACTGTCATAAACAATGCCATCAACAGTGCCACCTGCTGGTGACATTCAATGACACTGAGGGGTCATTACTTGATCCCTTTCAATCACTCTCAATTAAAAGCAATTTACTTAACCTTGTAGGTTATCCTTTTCAAATAAAGGGAGATAATAATGAAAGGTACATGTAGATTAAATAGGGACAAAACTAGTGTTGGGAATCGCTTGTAAATTCATACTTGATCATCACTTCAAATCAAGTGATTGATGATCGACTAATGATTGATCTAATTGAACTAAAAATTCAGAAATTTAAGGTTATAATCGCTTTCTGAAATCTACTTCTGAAATATCGCTAATAACACACAACATTCATACAAAAAACAATAACTTTGTTGACAGAACCTCATAATTATTGAAAAATATGTATTTGGAAGTAAATTGATGATGTTTGCAATGTCCATTATGCTGTGACAGCTACATCTCGTATTCAGAGATGCTGCGATGGATTGGCATTCACCTGATGACACCCCGTCAAACTTAACATTTTATTTGTAAGATAGCCCACACTTTCGACAAAGCGTTTTATTTATATCCAGCTAATTAGGACAAACAAAACCTTCCAAACGTTTAATTCAGTAGCCCCCGGATGATCATAGAGTTTAATCTCCGGAATGTCCTGGTTTGCCATATTGCCACGCAGCATTTCTATTGAAACGCAGGTTCTGACTGCCAATCAGCGCCGTCGTTGTGTGAGACCTTCGGTGAAGTTGCTTTGCCCAAGAACGAACAACTCGCTGTCGGCGGTAATAACAGTATCCAAGTTTATTTTTTGTTAATACTTAAATTAGTCAAACTATAAATGATCATGGAAAACAAGGATCGGATTTTCAGAAACAAAAAACCAGACGTTGACTAAATTGATTAATCGGAACAACACTAGACGAAACGATAATGACATAGGATATATATACATTGATAATTTAAAACTCAAGTTGGAAAGTTTACAAAAAAAGTCAATTTCTGAAAATATTTTTTCTTTTCTTTTTTCTATCAAAAACCAAAAATGTTTTTTTAAATGTGGTTTTTTTCTACATTTTTGGTGATGTTTGTCTAATAAAAACCATACAGGGACCGTTTGTCACCTAAAGTATGACACTGTGCATATATTAACTATCTAAAACCAGACCAGAATGTTTTACATCTCTAAATATTAGTAGAAGTTTGAAAAAATATTTCCCAGTCCTTTAAAAACAGATAGCTTCAGTCCATTGAAAATAGATAGAACTTTTAGCTCTTACTTCTGGTTGTTTTCTCATGTTTTTCTGGAACAAATTTGATGACACAGATGAAAAAAAAGATATTATGTAAGCTCTTTATGAAAAGATACAAATTTGTGAAATAAACATTTGTCACTTTGATGACCAGTTAATGTTTCAATAACCATTCACATTTGAGGAAGATCTGACAACCAATAATAGCTAAGGAGGATAACAACCAACCACATTTGATGAATCAGACAGAGGACTCTATGCCCTACTTTTATCAACCATTACTGTAACTGTTCGGGAGATTTCTTCTGACTTTTGGTTTTGGTGCTGATTGATGCTGCACCATGAAATGAGTTCAACAAGTTTGAAATGGCAAAAAAGCAATATGGAATGCAGTGACACAAATATAACAGTTTCATCCATGACTGAAATCTGGCAGAAAAAGCAATGTACAATTTTGAAATAGCAATTACAATATTACAACAATATGTAAACAGCAAATCCAGAAAACTCAGCGCACTTACTCGTCAGTCTTATTATATCTGTCAAGGTTTTTTTCTCTCGCCAGGACACAAATATTACATAGACATGTACACCTGTATGCCACTTCAAATTTCTTATTTATATAATACACATTTCCCCCTGCAATACTTTATTTCAGATATTTGAAAATACCTTGTACCTTTATCCAGAATAAGATACTATATGCAAATAATCTATAGCATTGTATGTATATCTCAATATCCAAATTAAGACAAGTACACTATGAGAATTAGTTGCAGCATTGTGTATCCAGATAACTGGAGCAAGCTTAAGATAGCATATGACAGAAAATCTAATTGTATATCAATACCTAGAAATAATTTGTGTGATTCAGAATGAATTGGGCTATTTATAGTAATTAACAGTAACCTTGACCTTTATCCATTGAACCTGGAAGGAAAACCTAAGCACTGTATAAGGTTTGAGTTTAATTGGTCAGTGGGAACTAAGTAATTTTACAGAAACTTCTATTCATAGTAATAGTAATATAGTTGTTTGACCTCTGGACAGGAAAACCAATCACACACAAGCACTTTCAGTAAAGAAGCATTAATGAAAGTAACTATTGAAGGAACAGAAGTAGCTAGGACAGACAGACAGACAGACCAGCGTGATTACAATATCCCTTCCAATCTTGATGGGGAGGATAATAATTTCAATTGTTGTACGTACATCTCTAAACAGTAGTTTGCGTCACTGTCCATCCCCAGATTTGGACTACCTTAGATACTATTTGGTCAGTATTTGATGAGTTATACCTAGCAGAGTTAGGTACAGTGACATGCCCCGTTTGGGTCATGCTGTGAGATCCATGCACTGTGGAAGTCCCAGAACGAGTTTGTCTGTAAGCGGGCGTCAAGATATTTTAGTAAAGGGGTACAATGGCTGACTGTATGGCCACATATTCCCCTGTGGCTCTGTGCTAGTCAAGCCTAATAGTTAATGCATGTGAAATTGAATTCTCTCTTGTACAGGTAAATATTTTAATATAGATATGAACAAACGTGATATGATTTTAATATCATGCCTTATAGTTAATGCATATGAAATAAAATTCTCTCTCATATACGAAAGTATTTTAATATGAATATGAAAAATGTGATATTATTTTAATATCATGCCCAAAAGTTAATGCATGTGAATAAGAATTCTTTTTCATATAGGAAAATGTTTAAATATAAATATGAAAAAAGTGATATTATATTTTAGATGTGTTTTATAATGATATGATATATATTCTCATTTGCTTTTTAACCTCAAATTGTTCGTAATACTGATCCCGGATGACCTTCACTTCCACATTGTCGTCCTCTTCATCCTGAAGTCACACGATACTGTCACATGAAATATCACATGGTATGTACAAGATTTTTCTTTTTCAGTTTCCCAATTTGAACGATAAATTTTCACCTAAGATAATCTCAAAAACCCAAAAAGAGAAAGTAATAATTAACGTTTGAGGTGTAGCAAAGTCTATACAGTTTCTGTAAAGGGTAGAACATAAAAACCGAAGTGATTCAATGTAAAATGCCTTGCCTAACTTAGGACAAGTCTGGAATAGAACCATTGGCTGTGTTTATAGGAATTATGTTTTGCTATCGTTCAGGACCAGTAACCTAGTTTATGACTTGGCTCATAAACATTCTCACTTAACATTCTAGTCCAGAAAGACTTGCTACCATTCATCAATATTCCAACTTAGAACAACTGGCCTTCTGTAAGACAGGAACATTGCCTTTGCCATTGGCATAAAGTAAAATTGTATGACCATTGGTGTAGATAAAGAAAATTGGACTATTGGTAAAGGTTGGTGTAGATTAAGTCTTAAGAACATTGGCTGTGGTTAAACCAAAAAATCCTCTCGGCAACATATCTGTGATCACAATGCATAATAGAAGTCATTTGTAAAAAAAAGGACACTAGTTTTTACCAACAACCTGCAGGCTAGTTTGAGACCAGAACAAATGTTCAGAAGTTTGGTTTGTTGGAAAATTTAAAACAAATAACTAATATTCTACTGAAATAAGATTTTGTTTGTTTGTTTTCAAAATTTCAGAGCCGTTTTTTCTTGTGAGCAAAATAGAGTCCTGGTGAGCGCCCACATGCATGCACATTTCTTAGACAATACATATTTAAAAATTTGAAATAAAAGATGAAATTATAAAACAATATCTATGAATTAATTTGCAAAAACATATATAAATAAAATAAGAGTAGAATTGTTAGGACCTAATAATATAAGGGCTGAGTGCCTTAGCAGGCATTCATATATTAGGGCAGAAATTTTGCAAAAAAACACAAATCAGATTACAAATAGAAAATAGGAAATTCGAGAAATTGTAAAAATTAAAGTTATATATATAGCCGGAATTTTAGGGTGAAATATTGAAAAAAAAATATGTATATGACTTTGGAGAAGTAGGATGCATGTCATAACAAATATTTATAAAGTAGTAGCGAACAAACCGATAGACAGAAGTCCAAAGTATTGTAAAAAATAGGAACCATGGTAACCGTCACCATGGTGATTTGTAAGGCTTTACCTGATTGGTTGACGATGCCGGATCCTGTAGCGATAGAGGCAGGTTGTGATCAAATGACCCAAAAATAAATCTCAAAAGCAACAAAAGTAAACATGGACTAAGTTGTTCATGATAAGTGCTGACAAGTTGTAAAACTCTATTGATCGTGTTGGGAACATATTCCATTAGAAAAATAATATTATTAACTAAATACATATATTAGATAAATGTTGAATGAAACTGTAAGGTTGATACCATTTATCATCTTTGGGAAAGGCATTGCTCTAGAAACATTGAAAGCTAGCAGTGAAAACAAGGGAACCAAATGAGGAAACTGTAACTTAAAACCTGTTAAAAAATCATGGAGCATTCTGTTTTGCTTCTGATTGAAATTTGAAAAATGGCTGGTTCAACAAAGTTTATGATTTAATTGGGACAAAAAATAGACATTTCACTGTGGCAAGACTTCAAACGTCTGGAAACAGATTTAACTACCGCTACCAGACTGGCAAGTAGTGGTAAAATTCAGTATTGTCTGTAACCATAGGAACAGAATGGCATCTTCATAGTTTGCAGTGTCACTTTACCACATAATCTTGCACAAAAAAGTTATGTCAATTTTCTCACTAAAAGGGGAGAAATCATACTAGCTTTGTTATTGTAGGATTGATATATCATGCTTTTTGTTAGTCAAGTTCATTTTGAAGCTTTCATGAACTGTTAAACAGTCTCAGTCGCTGGAAAGCTTGCAGAATTAGTAAATAAGAACTGTTCATAATTATTTGATTTCTAGTTTATTGATATTTGCAATTAATAAACACATCAGTTTGGACTCCTTCCTTTTCTGACCCTATTCCTGAAGTGACCAAATACCTTTATAAGATCTTATGTTGGTCCAATGTTTTCAGCACAGAACTTTGATAACAAGCCTAACAGCATGTATAACTCGTACTTTATTGCACCTGATACTACATTTCTTTTTATATTTCTATGATTTCGTGAAATAATAACATTACTCAAAAGTCAATTTTTGGAGAGATATTTTGGGAATTAACATAAATTTCTTGAGCCTTTCTGGTAAGGGATTTATGAAATATTAGGATATGAAATTATGTTCTGCTAAAAGCATAATTGAAAAATAAGAGGATTTCATTTTATATTCTGATAACTGTAAATCAATGTTTCAACAGACCCTAATTTTTTAGTTTTTAACTTGGGGAGATTTGCTACTCTTCACCTGATACTTGTGATGTGTCTCTGAGTAATCTCCCCTAAGGATATATGCTACCTTGCAAGGTAAACCTATAATTTGTGTGAGAGTGATATCCCCTAAAACATTTTTTAATAAGAGGTAATTATCTGATCATTTAATGTATCCAATCTTTGAATATGTTTTACTATAGAGTGAAACTCTCTCTGAAAGGAGATTTAACTCCCAATTATATAGCTTACACCCTTAAGTGACAAACTAGTAAATACATAGTTTGCAAATTGCAGGTAACAAATTTTTAAGTGAAGAAAAAGCCATGAGTGTTAGGTTATTTGTTATAATGGTCTATGTGACTTCACCTGTACTAATCTTTGTTTTATCATATCCTTCAACAGATGGACAGATGTCTTTTTGTAATATACACTATGATTTCTAAATATATCAACCAAATTAAAAAAAGGCCATACATGATCAACTTTCAGAAGACAAAACATTAAAAAAAAATCACAGCCAGCCCACAATATCAAGTAAAGGTCGTAGGACAAGGTCATAATCATTACAGGATTACTATTGTGGAGATAAGCTGTGAGTTACCAATGATAAACAAAAAGCCAAACACAGAATATCTAGCACTTTAACATTGAAGCTATAGTATCCTTACATAGCACTTCATTAGATAGACACCACATCCCTATTAACATAGGAACAGCCACGTAGAATATCCCTTTTAACATAGGAACAGCCACGTAGAATATCCCTTTTTAACATTTAACACTTAGGTAGGACATCCCTTTGAGTTTGACGCTCCCAACCTTACCATACAAGGATGCTTTCCTAAATAACTGTTCTATCAATATCTCTCCTACAGACCCCAGCAGGCAGGGATGGGAACCCTCACCTCATAACATATCTCCTTTACTGACCCTTCATGGAAGGGATGGGATTATTCACCTAAATACCTGTTCTATCTAAGTCTCACCTAACCCAAAAAACGTGTCTATCATAGTCTCCCCTGCGAACCCTGAGGGCAGGGATAGAATACCTTACCATAAAACCTGTCCTATCCAGTTTCCCTTGCAGAATCCTGGGGGCAAGGATGGGATGATCATCTAAATATATATTCTATGCAAGTCTCTCCTATCAATCCCTGGGAGGGACAGGGATGGTAACCCCTACCTAAATACCTGTTCTATGTAAGTCTCCCCTACAGACTCCTGGAAGGAGCAGGGATGGGAACCCCTACCTAACTACCTGTTCTATGTTAGTCTCCCCTACCGACCCAGCGAGGCAGGGATGGGCACCCTACCTAAATACCTGTTCTATGTAAGTCTCCCCTACAGACCCCGGGGGCAGGAATGGGCACCCCTCCCTAAATACCTGTTCTACATGTATGTAAGTCTCCCCTACAAACCCCCTAGGGGCAGGGAGGGGAACCTCTACCTAAATACCTGTTTTATGTAAGTCACCCCTACAGAACCCCGGGGGTAGGGATGGGATATCTTACCATGATCAAAGTGTCTACAGAAGCAAAATATTTGCTCCACCAGTCCAAACTCTCAAGGTCAAGGTCATCCTCATCATCAGCTGAACTCTTCTTCCTTTTTTTGTTCTCTGCTGTTTTCTTTTCCTTCTTTTCTGCAGCCTGAACACCATGAAATGAGAATAAAAACAAGGTGAGCAGGGGCTCCCTTCAACCTTGAACAATGACCATCAAGATTTAATTAGCTGTAAAACTTTGTTACTGTACAATGGTAAATATAAAGTATATTAGTACACAGGTTCAGGAGATGTCATGTCAACAAAATATATTCTACGGATGGTCGGAAGGTCAGATGGAGACAATATTTGAGTAACAATTAATGTATACCCTTACCGTAGTGGTTGGTATAAAAACAAAAGGTCTAAACTAAGGCTTCAGGTCTTATGCGTCACAGGACAGAAATTCAATGTACAGCCTACATACAAGTATTTGTTGAAGACTGACGTGACCACAGATTTAGTTAGTCCTATTAACACCTTTTGTCTCTAAAATGAGAAAGTAGACTTACCAAGTCTATATTAACACGAGACGGCTCCTTGTGAACCAATGGCAGGCGTTCGTCAATCGTCACTGCAACATCATCTGCCTTCACAGACACGTGTCCTTCACTAATAATCTTGGGTGCATCTGGGTCCTTTCCTGTGAAATAACAGCAATGCATTGTGTTACAAAATCAGATTTCAAGTACATTACCCAATTGTTCCTATGATGATCAAATGAAACAATCTTATTCGACATTTTCTGGTAGATCAAGCTTAACAAAATCAGGATGGAAGTAATAAACCTCGTACACATCAACATATTAGTATGGTACTATATATATATGGAAACATAAAAGGCAAAAGTTTGACTGTGGTGATAGTATCTGGTATGCAGAATTTAATTAAAAAAGTGTTTTCCCTGTGTATTTAGGAAAATGCGGTCTTCTTTACTGCTAAGTTGGAAAAAAATGACAGCATTCTGAAATGTCAAAATCCTCCTTTATTTTATGTAGAATTTTCTGTGACCTTTGTTACAAAGAACCTATTATGAAAGTTAGAAAATGATGGAGAAGTTCATGTAACTAACAAAATGTTTTTAGAATCGAAAGAGACGAAATAGTAAAAGAAAAATAGAAAGATATGAAGAAAATGGAAATAAAATCATGAAAGAAAAAGTAATCATTCAAATTATTGCTTATGCATATTTTTATTGTTAATAATTAAAAATTAAAAGAATTTCAAAAGTTCATAATACATGAAAGTACATCAACATCTATACTTATCAGCTTTGATTATAAATGGAAAAGATTTTGATTATAAATGGAAAAGAAGTATATTATTATATATCACTGATATATCAGAGAAATACATATGGGATCATGCAGTTTATACAAGTATAATCTTGATTTAAAAATGTATCATGAAAGCTACAACAAGACGAAGCATATCAAACTAATTTTGCATCATTTTAATAAATATAAATCTATGTGGGAGTGAAGAGTCTCTATGCAGAATCTAAACTATCTGACTATTTCCTAAAACCTCTAGAAGAAACTACTTAGCTTAAGCTTTGAGACATTCTCTAAACTATATCATACCTGTAATGCTATTGCTAAATTCTATAACAGCTGGAGTCTAAACCATTATGAGTATTTAATCCTGGTCACGGCACCAAATCTGACCGCCAAACTTACAAATTATCTATTAAATATTATCTATCGTTATTTTTGATGTAGTTTAAAGCACGCTAATGGAGTATGTCCCCTGACCTACAGTTTTCTTCTGGATAGTGATATAACAATTTCACGTTGAATGACAACATCAGCCAATTAATTTTGTATTCATACTTTACAATCTCTTATACAAATCATGTTTTAAACTTCTCATTTGCTTAACACCAAAACAGGTGAAATCTGTAAGAAGGGAATCTCATAATTATATTTACAATGACTATCCCATAAGATATAATCAATGATGATTTTTGATCATATCCATAATTCGAACGTCTGTTTTTTTCACATCAAT
Source organism: Mizuhopecten yessoensis (assembly GCF_002113885.1). Lineage (NCBI taxonomy): Eukaryota > Metazoa > Mollusca > Bivalvia > Pectinida > Pectinidae > Mizuhopecten > Mizuhopecten yessoensis. The sequence continues at coordinate 894,163 of NW_018408911.1, read as the reverse complement.
CATATTTTTTTCAAGGAAAACTAACTTTCTCATGCATGCTTTCTATTTCTGATCAGAATTTTTTTAATGCAAGATGCGATACCCTATATTTTATCCACAATAAGCCTGTTATCAGCCCACACATATAATATAATATTGTTATCAGCCCACGCATATAATATAATATTGTTATCAGCCCACGCATATAATATAATATTGTTATCAGCCCACGCATATAATATAATATTGTTATCAGCCCACACATATAATATAATATTGTTATCAGCCCACACATATAATATAATATTGTTATCAGCCCACACATATAATTAATATTGTTATCAGCCCACGCATATAATATAATATTGTTATCAGCCCACACATATGATATAATATTGTTAAGTAGAAATGCTTCCAAATGCTGTCTTATTGTCTTGCAATAAACCACCCATATATACCTTCAGTCAGAATTTATGTGTTAGCTCCCTGGCCTTGTTGTAGGATATACATGGTAATAATGCTGGGGTGACACCATGCCATGTGATATTATATATTTCATAATGAAACTATAAAAAAAAAATCCATGGGCTCAGATTAATGAAACCCATAGCAGTTATAGGATAAAATATATATACATGTATATGTTAGATCAAGCAATACTGTAGCTATTAAGTATGAAATTACAAAGATTTGGATCAAAAAAGTACTACATGTACAGCATCCAGTCAGGGGTTTGTATAAATATTATTTGGGAAGAAATGATGGTCTGTCTTTCCTAACCAATTTCTGGGAACCACTGATTGATGCATTAAGCCCAGTATTGGAAGGGGAGACAGACCATGGGTCACTATTGTGTCAAGTATGTATGGCCATGCAAGTCCTACCTGAGACAGGACCTTCGTTCTCTATAGTAAAAACGGAGACATTGTTAGCACCTGCCTTACCCAAAACAGTCACAGTCCAAAGCTCAAGGTTCTGTAGGTATTGCAGTACAAGGTCAAAGGGGGGAGGGGTATTCAGTATTGTAATAGGGCACTCTATGCAGCAAAATATTTAAAAGGAGTACTAGAGGCTCCTCAAACAATTTAAACATTTTCTTCAGCAACTGCTGATGTCGAATCCACTGTTCTGAAACTAAAGTGATGAACGGTAAGATACAGGAGAATTTGTCAAGTGGTTTGTCCAATGCCATCTTAAACTTTTTCAGTCACAACACAGGTTCTAAGTAAGGCCCCACTTGAATGGTTCATTGAGAGCATTGGACCAATCGGAAACTTGCATTCATACTATGCTTGGTGTTTTCATAAATTCTCACCAGTGCTTGTTAAAATAGTACCCCTATAAGGCCCGTCTTCAACAGCTGTTGTACCATGTGATGAACCGAAAAATACCACAATACAACTACACCATGTATACTGTTCCAACCCCTACCATCAGGGCCATACAAATGAATTATCAGGGTCAGAGAAACCGATTCACCACCTGAGGAATACACCGTCAGGACCCACCAATACAAACATTGTCATTCAGTGTCTCAAATTGTGGAACAGTTCTTCATTTCATATTACGTTTTAAGTAGATAATATTATAAACACAAGAAGGACCATAGTAATGGCTATATCTGAATTGTATATAGAACAAATAGTGTAAAAATAACATTCTGTATAAAACTACAGATAAATAAAATCTGTTCTCTTTACTGATGTGACAAATATTTATCATAAGATAAGACTTATTGCCCTAATGGGAAAAGAAGCAAATCAAATCTTGACATACAGATACCACAATCTTTTGATGAGTGAAAGCAACACCTTTCCATATATACTCATATAGAGAACATTGTCAGGATTTAGAAATAGTTACAAAGACCACAACTTTGTGCAACTCATATAAACAACAATCTTATGATAAACTCACAAAAATACTTATAGAGATTTCACAAGTTTAATACCCATTCAACGTCATTTTTGCCATTTATTACAGCAGAATGTAAATGTTTCCTTTTCGGCAAGCCTTTTCTTTTTTATATTGTATACTCTGACACTCCTATATATTGTCTGGGACAATGAAATGTTTGAAATCTTTAAAAAAAAAACATCCTTTATTTGTGAAGATGAGGTTTGTACACTTTGTGATTATAGACAGTGACAAGCTTGTTGTATAACTACACCAATCTGATCAGTTGTCTGATACAGCGTATGGCAGCTAAGAACCATTAACAACAGTTGCCTGATACAGCGTATTGAAGCTAAGAACCATTAACAACAGTTGTCTGATACAGCATATTGAAGCTAAGAACCATTAACAACATTGTCTCTTTTCTCTATCAATAACGTTATAGTGTGAGATTAATCATACAAACAGACTCAGGGTTCAGTATAAGTTTGGGAGCTGTAATTAGGCCCCTTCTCATCAATTTTCCTGATTAGTTTTCCCAAAAAAGTGATTTGTGCATATTTTTTTATTTCCAAATTTTCATAAGGAACAAACCACTATGAAACAGCAGCAGAAAAATTACTGCGGAATGAACAGACTCTTTTACAATGTAGGTATTGTAATTAATAAAAAAAATATGCATATAATTACTTAATATAGCTATAACACTCTTGAATATGACAAATTATCTCCTTTTTTTGTTATCAAAGGGCGATGACTTATAGGATTATTTTTTTAATGAAAATCTTGTTGATGGTTCTGAACTCATGTTAGTAGCTTTCTTCCTCCTTGTGGTTACAGTGTTATTTTTTACACTTACTTCAATGCCGTGATTATGTGAGCTTTTATACCCGATACTGGTTAGACATGTACATTTAAAGCCAACTGACTAGGTATATTCTGAAGCTCAACTTACCCTTTGTTTCATCTTTGGTCAAAATTATTTATATACAAAATACAAAAATGTCAAGAAATAGTAAGTGACGATTAAATAACCAAAACCTTTATCGTAAGCTTTCATGAATACAGAAGAAGTTGGTAATTGAAAGAACAAAGGGAATTTGAGTTAGGTCCTTGGATGTGAAAGTAAACTGGTAGTGAAAAGAAAGTTATGATACCACATGTGAAAAGATGAGTTATGACCCTTATGTGATGACAGGTATGTAGCTTGGTTGTTACAAAAATAAGATTCAGGTCAATTTTATTATGTAAGAAAGACAACAGTTACACACACAACTAAAAGATAGTTAAACACAATGTGAAAAAATGTGTTATGAATTATTCTAACAAAACAAGAGTAATTCCCCCTGAAATTTGACTTAAGATAAGGTAAGAATAATAGGTCATTAAAGTGAGAGTTAGGTCCCCTGTGGAATGATACGCTTGTCTCTTGTGAGGTGACTTATATCCTCTGTAAGAATAAAGCTATGTCACCAGTGAGATGAGAGTTATTCCCCTTGTTAGATGAGTGATGTCCCTTGTTATGTGAGTGATGTCCCTTACCTGGAAACAGCTTGGAGATGATGGACTTGGCTTTCTTGGTTGTGGGTACATACATAAACTTGTGTAGGGAGTTGATGACGTGGGTGCCAACTAGGACGTAGCGCCCAAAATTCCGACAGTCCACACAGCGAATCGTGATCGGAGGACAATACAACTCATTTTCTGGCAACTCCTGTAGGAAAAATCCATGGTTTACAGTCATTTTACTGAACAGTTTAATTCCATTGTTGAATCACTTTCTGAATATTTTTCAATACAGTCAGAAGTTTAATGGTCAGATCAAATTCTTTCGCAAATAAAAACCTGGAACAAAAAGTTTATCTCTCCATAAAACAGAAATGAACACTTTAAAAGTGCCTTTATCATCAGTGTATCAGCATCAGGATAACAGAGTCCTGTTGTGTAGAAAATGAATCTCTCAATGTGACTGACATTCCTAATAGCTTTACATGTCTCATTTTCAGAAAACAATAATGAAATCAACTTTCCAAAAACTCTTTATGGTTAATCTAATTTTTACAAAAAAGAAACAGTGCATTTTCCCACTATGACAGCAACAGAAGTATATGTGTAGCTTTGTTATATTTGGCCACCTTCAGCCTTTGAACTACCATTTTCATGCAAATTTATCGTGGAAAACCTGATCCTCCATCTTGACATATTCTCACCTTGTTACTTTATGTATATAACTTACCACATCAAAGAACTTGACAGGGACATTGAAGTTAGGGTTTTTCTTGCATGTCTGTATGATGGAAGACTGTAGGACCTGTCCTGCACACTCAACGTCAATACGAGGCTTGTCGACGGAGGTCAGCTGGACACGCTTTAGGTCACGCACACCCCAGAACAGTATCTACACAACCAAACCACTGTTAGCATCATGCTTTCATTATGTAATGGGAGAGGCTTAATATAACTTCTTTAAGGTCACAGGACATGGTGTGGACTTTTAGTTGAAATCTTTCATACCAGAGACTATCTGTATAACTTTCTATGAACCATTCACTATCATTATGTAATGGGAGAGGCTTAATATAACTTCTTTAAGGTCACAGGACATGGTGTGGACTTTTAGTTGAAATCTTTCATACCAGAGACTATCTGTATAACTTTCTATGAACCATTCACTATCATTATGTAATGGGAGAGGCTTAATATAACTTCTTTAAGGTCACAGGACATGGTGTGGACTTTTAGTTGAAATCTTTCATACCAGAGACTATCTGTATAACTTTCTATGAACCATTCACTATCATTATGTAATGGGAGAGGCTTAATATAACTTCTTTAAGGTCACAGGACATGGTGTGGACTTTTAGTTGAAATCTTTCATACCAGAGACTATCTGTATAACTTTCTATGAACCATTCACTATCATTATGTAATGGGAGAGGCTTAATATAACTTCTTTAAGGTCACAGGACATGGTGTGGACTTTTAGTTGAAATCTTTCATACCAGAGACTATCTGTATAACTTTCTATGAACCATTCACTATCATTATGTAATGGGAGAGGCTTAATATAACTTCTTTAAGGTCACAGGACATGGTGTGGACTTTTAGTTGAAATCTTTCATACCAGAGACTATCTGTATAACTTTCTATGAACCATTCACTATCATTATGTAATGGGAGAGGCTTAATATAACTTCTTTAAGGTCACAGGACATGGTGTGGACTTTTAGTTGAAATCTTTTATACCAGAGACTATCTGTATAACTTTCTATGAACCATTCACTATCAAACACCTCATGATATAAAGGTTTGATCTTCAAGATGATTGTGGCATGTTTTATCAAGTAGAGTGAAATCTGTCTAATCTGACCCCTGAGTATTTTAACATCCAGTGAAATCTAACCTAATGATGTACACTATTGTAACAAATAAAACCTTTGTGTTTTGACATCCTTGTTAAATATGACCAGTGTTATGTCCCACAGAGTGTCAGATTAGACAGGTTTTACCATAACTAAATTTTGTACTAATGTTCTTACTATCCGACTTTCTTTGACCATACTGCCCCAGCCTTACCTCTATGCGATGTTTGCTCTGCCCCAGCCTTACCTCTATGCGATGTTTGCTCTGCCCCAGCCTTACCTCTATGCGATGTTTGTTCTGCCCCAGCCTTACCTCTATGCGATGTTTGCTCTGCCTGCAGCCTTACCTCTATGCGATGTTTGCTCTGCCCCAGCCTTACCTCTATGCGATGTTTGCTGAGAACTGGCCGAATACCCTTTGGTACGGGCATAATGGGCCCACGATCTTTGTCAGAGGCAGCTGGAAGTTGAAGGGGAGGTAAGTCCTGCCCAGACATGTCGCCAAACGCTGCCAACTGATGGAGGAATTACAATAGAGATCATTATAGGAAATAAAACCATCAATGTCTGCCATATTACAACCATTATCTTTACAGCTCATGCTTCCTTTGTCCATTTATGTTGAATTCTTGGAAACATTGTGAAATATAAGGATTTTTTATTTGGTGATCTAAAGTAAGTGTTTACTCTTACAATTGAATGCAAACTAATAACATTTCAGACATAAATCGTAATAAAACTGTTTCCTATATGAATTTTCAAGTCAAAGAAATAAAAGGTGAAAGAATTAAAAGTGTATGCAAAGCATACAAAAAAAAATCAAAGTGTTGCTGTAATTATCCAAATAATGGCACCCTACTCTACCACCCTGGCATTTCTCTCTCTGTATAGGCAAAACTCCATACAAATATATTGATCATGTGACTTTTAATATTTTTCTAAGTTGTTTAACAGGTGGATCCAGGATGTAACACCTAGAATTACAATGACCTTGACACTCTGAAACATGACCTCATTCAAGGTTTTTTCATACTTGACCAAACAATTTGATCAAAATTTGTTGGGAAATGTAGTTGTTTGAGTGATAATAAAGATTTTCTAAAATCTTAATATCGGTGACCTTGACCTTGACCTTCTGAAACACAGGCTTGTTTAGGGTACTCCCATACTAGGCAAATTTCGTTTTATCAAAATCTGTCATAAAAATAAAGTTGCTTGACAAATGACAACAGGTGAAATATATAGAGAAGCATTTGAAGATACGAACGGACGGCTATATCACCTCCACAACCTCATCTTGACAGGATAAGCCATAAAACAAATTCATACCTTATCTTTCTTATTTACTTTGAATTATTCTTATTTATAAATTTAATCTTTTTAAATGTTATTTACCTCTTGATTCCTCCTAGCTCTAGCATATACAAATGTATACAAATTACATATGTAACTTTCTATCCAAATAACTACTTATTGTATGATTTAAAGCTCCATCATGAGAGGGATACAAATCCTACTCAAGGCACCACTTGTTTAAAGAGACCACTTGTGTTAGGAGACCACTTTTAAAGGGGGGGGGTTACTACCAAACTAAATACCAATCAGCATCACTCTCTAATCGGCACCTTCATTTGGATGATTACAGCATCAGACATACAAAAATTACAGAAAGAAAGAAAACACAAAATAATGTTCCATAGGTATGCTGAATCTGAGACTGACAAGATCCGTTGCATGCGTGAAAACATTGTGATCACTATCGGCACACGGTGCACTATCAATCAATTTACAATAAAATCAAAAATTACAAAGCTCCTTTAGCAAATAATTAAAAAGAAGATGATGAAAATATCACAAAAAAATGTACATTGGTAATTCTTTTCTCACTATTTTTCTCAGCATTGATTACATCTTTTAGTAAAAAGCCCATATCCTGATAGACTTGCATATACATTTTTGAAGTTTTTATCTTTTCTTTGCATCCCCAAATTAATTCTGCAATAAGCCATGGGGCCAATATAAAACGCAGGATCCAAAGTTTCGAATGAGCTTATTAAAGGGACAAAGGTTATATGAATGTGAGTTTGAGGCCCCAGAACCGGCCAAGTGGACTACTTGGTTTAAACAATATTTTATTTCATACTTCATATATAATAAGTACAAAGGTTGATAGGAATATTAAGATCTGGAAACAAAATTTTAAATCTTAGACAAAGCCATTAGAGTGGATTAACCACCAGACATGGGCTTATTTCTGGATAATTTTGTACACATAGACAACAAAATACAGATCAATCTAATGACGATGGGTTCTCACCAACTTTCAGCTAATCTACTTATTTAGTATTGTTATTTTTCTAGCATTACCCAACATAGAAGTTCTGAACTATCCATGGATTCCACCAGAATAACGAAAAATAGTTTTTGATTAAATTTGTTCTCACGACAAATCCTGAAAACACAGCTGTGATAATCTATAAATATCAATTCTACAACTACATGACATTAAAACCAAGTCTTTAGTAAACAAACCAGAAGTCGTTTTTGTGATTTCATTAAAGGAACCAAAACTTATATTCACTGATGATATGAGTTGTATTTTGTCCACAGTATTAGAGTTGTCTGTTTATCACCAAACTAAACTGTATTTTTTCAAATTGAAGTTGTAATTGTAAACAAGTTGTAATTGTAAGCAAGTTGTAATTGTAAACAAGTTGTAATTGTAAACAAGTTGAAATTTGTTTGGTCAGGTATTAGACATTAATTTTTCAAACTGTATGTAAAAACACAAACAACTATACAAGGACATCAGTACTACCGAGAGACATTACTAAAATGTTTTACCAAATAATTTGGTATTTTACTTGGCAAGAACATTTCCAGTAATATATTTAAGGAATAGTGCAAGGTGAAGAAATATTTCCTATTCTATGGTTTTCTGGAAACAGATCTTCTTCCTTAGGGACTCGCTTCCTGGACAGGTACTTCTCATTACACCACAAGTCCCAGCCACACCAAAAAGCTCCTGTCACACAACAAGTCCCTAGCACACCAGAAGTCCCTGACACACCACAGGTCCCTACCACACCAAAAATCTCCTGCCACACCACAAGTCCCTAGCATACCAGAAGTCCCTGACACACCACAAGTCCTTGCCACTTAAAACGTCACTGCCACAACACAAATCTCCTGCCACACGACAGGTCCTTACCACACCACAAGTCCCTGCCACACAACAAGTCCCTTTCACATCACATGTCCCTACCACACCCTAAGTCCCTGCAAGATCACATGTCCTGGCCACACCACATGTCCCTGCCACATCACAAGTCCTTGCAACACCACATGTCATTGCCACACGACAAGTCTTTGGCACACAGAAAGGCCCTGCCACACCACAAGTCCCTGTCACAGAGAAAGTTCCCTCCACATCACAGTCCCTGCCACACCACAAGTTCCTGCCACACCACAAGTTCCTTCCACACCACAAGTCCCTACCACACCACAAGTCCCTGCCACAGAGAAAGTTCCTACCACACCACATGTCCCTACCACACCTCAAGTTCCTGCCACACCACAGTCCCTGCCACACCACAAGTTCCTACCACACCACAAGACCCTGTCACAGAGAAAGTTCCTACCACACCACATGTCCCTACCACACCACAAGTTCCTACCATTCCACAAGTCCCTGTCACAGAGAAAGTTCCTACCACACAACAAGTTCCTACCACACCACATGTCCCTACCACACCTCAAGTTCCTGCCACACCACAGTCCCTGCCACACCACAAGTTCCTACCACACCACAGGTCCCTGTCACAGAGAAAGTTCCTACCACACCACATGTCCCTACCACACCTCAAGTTCCTGCCACACCACAGTCCCTGCCACACCACAAGTTCCTACCACACCACAAGTCCCTACCACACCACATGTCCCTACCACACCACAAGTTCCTACCACACCACATGTCCCTACCACACCACAAGTTCCTACCATACCACAAGTCCCTGTCACAGAGAAAGTTCCTACCACACCACAAGTTCCTACCACACCACAAGTCCCTACCACACCACAAGTTCCTTCTCTATCACAACTCACTGCCAAAATGAATGTTCTTGCCACCCAACATGTACCTCCATCACCACATATGTACCTCCATCACCACACATGTACCTCCATCACCACACATGTACCTCAATCACCACACATGTACCTCCATCACCACACATGTACCTCCATCACCACACATGTACTTCCCTAAATAGCATATTTGTCTCTATATAATCACTCAAGAAAATTTTGTTCCACCAACATGTCATTTTTTATGAAATCCCAATTTTTTCAATATATTTTTAATATATTTTTAATATGATTTCCAATCATGGATATCACTGGTCAAGTTACCAGGTATACCAGTCCACTTTACTTACTGTTGAATACCAGATTATCATATAAATCAATACTATCATGCAAGTAACAAAAATACAAGATCATTCAATTTGCAGAAACCAAAAGGTATATACAGATTAGTAAGCAGCAGATAAGAAAATCGTAGAACTAATTACGAAGCACAAACAGCCAAGATTAAAAAAAGTACAAAATGAAACATTTAGCAAAAATATTGGAGGAAAAGTAGTAGGCTTATGATACCAGCTTAATTTTCCTGGCATGAGGCGGAGTGAGATGAGCCTCGCGAAGGTCTGCCTCCTCGAAGGGGAACTACAACGGGGATAACACGTTACTACACACAGGGAGGAAAGCCACGCCCCTTACACGGAGCGCACACACAGCAACACACATATATATTTATAAAGCGTTTTACAATGCAAACATAATATTTGATATCAACTGTATCTATACGTAATATTGGATTTATTCTGTGCCTAGTTAGTTACACATATTATATAGAATATATTCTGTGCCTATTTACAAAAGCAATATTGGATATATTTTGTGCCCTTGTACATGACAACTATTAGCTTATTTCTGCAGCAAATATATATTATTTTCTAAAAAGGAAGTGCTCCTCCATAATCTATAATACACTTTGAAAAGTCTCCAAAGGGAAACATACCTTTTTTTCCAAATTTGCAGATTTATTTGTAAAGAGAATTTTCTCTATGGGATTCTATTATATTCTGTCTAACTTACAGCTATGCTAGAAAAAAAGCTGTACATCTCTGAGACTGACTCGGGCCTTTTTGTTAGCTGTTCTTCATCAATGTCACTTCTTCAAATTATGTATATATATCCTACCCTATATATAGGTCTCATAAGTAATAACGGTAGGATCCAATATGGGCAATGGATCCGAACATATCTTTGTTCGATGTGTATAACTTAAATAGATATATGACTATATATATATAGCATTATACTTCTATCAATTTTTGACAGATTTTAATCAATTTTAGTTTTCAAATTTTGACAGATTTCAACATATCCTAGTTTCAAATTTCCATCTAAGACAGCACTGTCATTTAATCTGAAGATTTGCTATTATCAGATCCACAGGAATATAAAAGCATGTCATTATTAACGGGTGGAGGTACCACACAGCACCTTATCTAAACCTAATGAGAGCTCTCCTATGAGTTCCATTTTATCACTGTTCTGAGACTAAGTTTTTCATGAATCAAATAACACATTCATAACTTCGGAAATGGTTTTCAAATGTATGTGATGGAAGCAAATACTTAAAATTTGTCTTGTCTCAATGATCAGGAAAACTGTGCACTAAATTATATATCAGACAGACGACGTGAAGTCTCCCTTCTTAACATCAATCTGATTGGGTGAAGTCTCCCTTCTTAACATCAATCTGATTTGGTGAAGTCTCCTTTCTTAACATCAATCTGATTGTCTCTTTTAAGTCTTCTAATAATTAGTTATAACCTACATTCTGTTGTTATCTTGCACTTTCTGTCTGGACAAGAGATAGTAAATATGTCTCAAAATACAATAAGAAAGGACCTGCCAAGGATTACTGCACTGTTGCAGTTGTCATAATTTCAGGTTACAAATTAAACTGTTCTGTGGTAGAACTTGTACAGGATTCTAAGCCAACAACATAGGTCAACACAATAATGAATCAGGCATCAGCCATATGCACATTTAATACCTTCTGACAAAATTCCATAAGTTTAGTTGATTTTTTTTAAACTGTTGTGATAGGGGAGTAGAATGCAATTTCCTTATAATTTTAAAGAATTATATACCCAGAATACCCAATGACCTTTTAAACATTACTTTGGAATATTCAATGAAATAAACAATATTTAATAAACATAAAATGATGTTTCAGAAAACCTGGAACATATTCAGTGACCTTTTAAATGTTCAGATTTCAAAACAAGAGGCCCAAGGGCCTTAGCGGTCACCTGAGTTATATCATAGGTACTGGTAGCTTTATTTTATTGTTTAGATGTGATGTGGAAATCAGCATGTAAACTAAGTGAAATACAATACTTGTCATGTCATCAAAGGATAAGAATTTTAAAATATTTGTAAATGTTCCCTTTGGGGCCCCGCTCTAACCCCTGGGGATTGGGCAGGAATTTTAAGTTGACAATGTGATACCGTCATCCACCAAAGATGATTCTGACCAAGTAAAAATAATTTCCAACAGAAATTGTCAAAATATACCCAAAAGTGTTGTTTCCCTATATAAACTAAAGTAAACTTTACCTCCTCCCCAAGGGAGAACGGATAGCTCGGGGGTCCTGAAATTTACAATTTAAATAAAGCCCCTGATGATCTTTCCATCCATGCAGAGAAAATGACTGTAATACCTCTGAGTCTGGAGAAGAAGATTTTTGAAATATTGGTTAATTTTCCCTTTTGGGCCCCGCCCTGGCCCCTAGGGTTGGGGTAGGAATCCCAATTTTACAATTTAAAACCATCTTTCTCCTCCGAGGATAATTCTCACCAAGGAAAAAATAATTTCCAACAGAAAATTGTCAAAATATACCCAAAAGTGTTGTTTCCCTATATAAACTATAGTAAACTTTACCCCCTCCCCAAGGGAGAACGGATAGCTCGGGGGTCCTGAAATTTACAATTTAAATAAAGCCCCTGATGATCTTTCCATCCATGCAGAGAAAATGACTGTAATACCTCTGAGTCTGGGGAAGAAGATTTTTGAAATATTGGTTTGGTAGCCTCATCTACCAAGGATGATTCTGACCAAGTTTGAAAAAAATCCATCCACTGGTTCTTGAGAAGAAGTTGATAATGTAAAAAGTTTACGCACGACAGACGACGGACGTCGACGGACGTCGACGGACGTCGACGCGTCGTCGACGGACGGAAAGTGATTGGAATAGGTCACTTGAGCAAAGCTCAGGTGACCAAAAAATGCAGTTACCTTTAAGAATATTCTGAGTTTGAAAATATTAAGTGACCTTTAAAAATATTCAGTGACCTTCAAAACATTAAGTGACCTCAAGCACTACATGTGATTGTACATGAATAACACATTCACATATCTTGGTACACATGCACTTAAATCTTGACCACATGTTACCAGATCTGACTACACCACAACAACTAGAGGTCATACATACCTAAAACGGTCAAATATTTAGGCAATGTGAAGTTTTTCGAGCAAAGAATGCACATTCTAAATATCAAGGACAAAGACTGGACGTGCTCATAATACAGGCAAGGGAGATAATTTCATATAAGGGAGACAATTACACCATCTGAGTTTTGATTAATTTTGCGTACATTATGATAATTGGTTAAGCATCATGACAAAGTGGAAATTTTTGAATGTTTTTCATTGATTCAGTTTAAAAAAACACCCACTTACTTATTAGTAAAACAATAAATAAATTCAAGAATTTAATTATCTTACAAAAAGTTCCACTTTTGATTTTTATATACTGTGATTTTAGATATGGGGAATGCTTGTACTTACAGTCTGATTTTATAGAACGGAAACATAACAAAGATCAGGCATAACAATCTTACAGCGATGTAACTGTACTTTCATGATAAGGTCAAAGTATCGTAAATCACCCAGTAAATACACACCTGCTGATTTATTTGAAACCACAATCTAGATCTTAGCCTTGCCATTATCAAGAAAATACTTTATCCAAAATATATTTGCATTCTGATAAGTACAGAAAAAATATTTTCCTGAGTCAAATGACATCTTACCTAGAACATCATCAGACATATAATATCACGACAGAAGCTGTGTGGCATTTAACAAAATGTTCGGAGGGTACCATAGCAAATCCATGCTAGACCACGAAAGCAGATAGAATAGAAAAGGATGTTAGAGAATTGCAGATGAAATAGCAAAGAATGCTACAATAAGCATACAGAGTAGGAAAGAATGCTAGACCATAGCATATGACATCGAAATGATTGCAAAACCACAGCAGAAAAAAAAATAAAGAAATCTAGACCATATCAGACATAAAAGCACAGAGAGTTAGACCATAACACATGAAATAGCAAGGAATGCTAGACCATAACACATGAAATAGAAAGGAATGCCAGACCATAACACATGAAATAGCAAGGAATGCTAGACCATAACATATGAAATAGCAAGGACTGCTAGACCATAACACATGAAATAACAAGGACTGCAAGACCATAACACATGAAATAGCAAGGAATGCTAGACCATAACATATGACATAGAAATGATTGCCAAACCACAGCAGAAAGAAAAATAAAGAAATCTAGACCATATCAGACATAAAAGCACAGAGAGTTAGACCATAACACATGAAATAGCAAGGAATGCTAGACAATAACACATGAAATAGCAAGGAATGCTAGACAATAACACATGAAATAGCAAGGAATGCTAGACCCAAAAACATGAAATAGTAAGGAATGCTAGACAATAACACATGAAATAGCAAGGAATGCTAGACAATAACACATGAAATAGCAAGGAATGCTAGACCATAAATCATGAAATAGAAAGGAATGCTAGACCATAAAATAGCAAGGAATGCTAGACCATAACACATAAAATAGCAAGGAATGCTAGACCATAAAACATGAAATAGCAAGGAATGCCAGACCATAACACATGAAATAGCAAGGAATGCCAGACCATAACACATAAAATAGCAAGAAATGCCAGACCATGACACATGAAATAAGCAAGAACAATAACACATGAAATAGCAAAAAGCAAGGAATGCCAGACCATAACACATGAAATAGCAAGGAATGCTTGACCATAACTCATGAAATAGCAAGGAATGCTAGACCATAAAACATGAAATAGCAAGGAATGTCAGACCATAACACATGAAATAGCAAGGAATGCTTGACCATAACACATGAAATAGCAAGGAATGCTAGACCATAAAACATGAAATAGCAAGGAATACTAGACCATAACACATGACATAGCAAGGAAAGCTAGACCATAAATCATAAAATAGAAATGAATGCTAGACCATAAAATAGCAAGGAATGCTAGACCATAACACATGAAATAGCAAGGAAAGCTAGACCATAAATCATAAAATAGAAAGGAATGCTAGACCATAAAATAGCAAGGAATGCTAGACCATAACACATGAAATAGCAAGGAATGCTAGACCATGAAACATGAAATAGCACGGAATGCTGGACCATAAAACATGAAATAGCACGGAATGCCAGACCATAACACATGAAATAGCAAGGAATGCTAGATCATAACACATGAAATAGCAAGGAATGCCAAACCATAACACATGAAATAGCACGGAATGCTAGACCATAAAACATGAAATAGCAAGGAATGCCAGACCATAACACATGAAATAGCAAGGAATGCTAGACCCAAAAACATGAAATAGTAAGGAATGCTAGACAATAACACATGAAATAGCAAGGAATGCTAGACCCAAAAACATGAAATAGTAAGGAATGCTAGACAATAACACATGAAATAGCAAGGAATGCTAGGCCATAAAACATGAAATAGCAAGGAATGCCGGACCATAACACATGAAATAGCAAGGAATGCTTGACCATAACACATGAAATAGCAAGGAATGCCAGACCATAACACATGAAACAACAAGGACTGCCAGACCATAACATATGAAATAGCAAGGAATGCTAGACCATAACATATGAAATAGCAAGGAATGCCAGACCATAAAACATGAAATAACATGGACTGCCAGACCATAACATATGAACTAGCAAGGAATGCTAGACCATAAAACATGAAATAGCATGGAATGCTAGACCATAACACATGAAATAGCAAGGAATGCCAGACCATAAAACATGAAATAACAAGGACTGCCAGACCATAACATATGAAATAGCAAGGACTGCCAGACCATAACACATGAAATAGAAAGGAATGCCAGACCATAACACATGAAATAGCAAGGAATGCTTGACCATAACACATGAAATAGCAAGGAATGCCAGACCATAAAACATGAAATAGCAAGGAATGCCAGACCATAACACATGAAATAGCAAGGAATACCAGACCATAACACCTGAAATAGCAAGGAATGCTAGACCATAACACATGAAATAACAAGGACTGCCAGACCATAACATATGAAATAGCAAGGACTGCTAGACCATAACACATGAAATAGCAAGGAATGCCAGACCATAACACATGAAATAGCAAGGAATGCTAGACCATAACACATGAAATAGCAAGGAATGCCAGACCATAAAAGATAGAATGAAGAATGCAAGACCACAGCATATGAAATGGCAAGTATTACTAGACCATAAGGGATAGAATAATAAGGAATGCTAGACCATACCAGACATAAAAGCTCAGAAAGTTAGGTCATTTTATACGAAAAATAGCAACAAATACTCAATCATAGCAGATATAAACAACAAAGAGTGCTAGACTGTAGCATATAGAATCATAAAGAATGCTAAATCATGTCATAGGAAACAACAAAGAATGCTGGACTGTAGCATATAAAATAGCAATGAAAAAAAGACCATAGCAGATATCAAAGCCAAGATAGCTATACCTTAATAGCAATAGCAAAAATAGCAAGTAACTTATATATCATAAAGGTCAAACAGCAAAGGAATGATGGAACAAAAATAAAGAATAATATACCAAAGATGGCTACAACATAGCAGATAAAAAACAGACCGACAATAATGAAAAGGAAATTCAGGCTGAGCAAATTTCACATGAATTGATCAACACCAAGGCCAAATTTTCTTCATTGACAAAACTTTTTAAACTATGAAATTAACTTCAAAACTTGGATAGTTACCCCTATAAAACAATGCCACAGAATTCCTATTGTGCCAACATTTTAACACACAACTTCTGTTATGTTAAAGTAACCCCACAAATACGAAAAGAAGTGTTTGCAAAGGAGATCACTTCATATAAGGGAGATAATTTGATACAATTATGATTTTATGTATGGAATAACAGTTGTGACCAAGATCATTATCAGACTTGGCTCTAGACCAAAAATCTATTGATCTAAAAACACCATATATGGTAAATTAACTTTATGATGTAATTATAGGTCTACATTAATCATGGAACTATCATTTTTCTCGTTGAAATGAGAACCAGTCAGCCATTTATGGCTCGGGCATGCAATTTTTAAAACAGAGTCGAACCAAACTGCAAACCACCTTGCAAGCAAGCACTGTAATATATAGAAGTTTGGGCACGTCACTCCATACATGCTGATCTATAGCTTAAGGATGCTGAAGAAAACCTTGGCTTTTCCATGATAAAGTTCTACTTCTGGTTGCAAATAAATTATTTCTACTCATATCCTTATTTATTACTCTTTTAATATCATGCTGGAAAAAACAACTGATAATTTTGCTAAACAACATTGAAATGCCTTCATGTATAACTCAGTCATTCCTAAAGTGCAGTAATCTGATTGGTTACCTGTAGGAGTTCAAAGGTTGCCAGCAGTTCCCCGGCGCGGTCTGGTCCTCTGCGGATGTCCCACCATTCCAGGCGTGGAGGGAATTTAGGCATTTCATATTTTTCATTGCTTTTCTTCACCAACGGCTTTGTGATTGACCGTCCGATAAACTCAGACTTGCCCTACGTGCAAAAGAAATTAAACTTCACATAAAACAATTCTATAATCATTACACATTCAATAGCTTAACACTGTTCTCAAGGTTGCATGACATTTTTTTTGAAGTCTTGAAATTTGCATTATATCTGTTAACCACTTGTATTTTGTGTTACCTGAGAGTGTAACAATTAACACTGAATCAATCTCATCGTTAAAAGGCCATCGTAGATTGTGTACAGAATGATGCTCTTATAAATATATAACAAGAATTAACTATAACAATCTCCAGTATTAAAGGATATAAACATTCATGGTTTTCGTGGAGGCTTTGGAACCATGAAAACAATGAATTTAATTGATATACTTGACTACTGTCTGTTTTATATGGGTGTATCCACGAAGGTTTGTACCACAATACAATCTTAATGGCTTCAAGCCACGAATGAAAATATCTACGAATATTTCATGATATGCAGTACATTAAATTATTAGCCTTAAATATATATTGAAACCTCATATAAAGCTTATACCTATTCGGAGATGTACAATAACACAAGGCTGACGACCAAGGAGATTTATGTCAGGGCTAGTGTATGATAATGACTAGGAAATTACAGGTCAGGTTAATAGAATGGCCTGAAGTCTCGTACTTTCAGTATAAAGGTTAATAGAACGGCCTGAAGTCTCGTACTTTCAGTTTGAAATTGTACACCCTGCACAGATATGTAAAGTAATTTTCCAAATTCTGTTCCCCCATCTTCATCTAATGCCCCAAAAATGACATTAAACAGAAATAATATCACAATATTATGGTTCTGAAAATGCAGAAATGAAAAAAAAAAAGAAAGTATGCAAATATACCGCCACATATACAAACTATAGTTTTTTAATTTACAAAAATGAAGCTGCCTAATTATGCTACATAATAATAAATTACGCTACATAATAATTAATTACGCTACATAATAATTAAGTGAAAGTATTAAAATGTCAAAGCAAATAAGTAGTGTCTACATCTTTTGGCTTCAGTTTCACAAAATCTTAACGAAAATAATTTGTCCTTCACTGGAATTTCATTGTTAAAATTCAGCCAAGTCTAAAAACTTGAATTACAAAAATACATGTGTTGAAAAGTGTAAATTCTAATGTTGAACATTCAGGTACAAAATGTGTAAATGTATGAAACTGAGAGAAATGGATTTTTGTACATTTACTAAGACATCAACTCTTAGTGAACGATAACAACAAGAAACATTATGGACTAAACTGGGTTTTATCAAAATGCTATATGATTAAACATGAAAAATGACATTTGAAAAGCGGATAAAAGGGAAGTAATTTAAAGCAGAAAGGATATTATTGGTAAACAAGGAAGCAATTTGTCATTAAAAAGACTGTAATAATGGACCACCTTGTTTTGTTTTTTTGATTTTGAAATATCTGACCCTTGTGAGATGGAAAGAAGGTCAAGGTCATTTGTCTGATGAAACCTGATAGCCCATGCCCACTTCCTCAGTTTTTTTTATGTTGGTATGGTACTTTAGAATGATTTTAAAGTATTTTACATAAAAAGTGCCCTTTACTACGAGGAGATACATATAGGTTGAATGTAACAGCTCTAGACCTTAGACTTCTGCAGAAGAAGCTGTTTAAATTTTCATATTAACTTTATTCTGCTGACCTAGAAGATGGGTCAAGGTCATTTCTTAACAAACTTTCACCATAGGTCACAGACAAATTATATCGACTCTAGGTATTATGGTTTTACAGAAGATGTTGTTTAAACAAAAGATGGCAAAGGATGCAAGGCAGAGCACCTTAATTAGCATATATGTAAGTCAGTCTTTACAAATTTGTGTCAGGTGCACCAAAAAATGTTTAAACCCTTGTTTCAGTTCGTACATGCTTTAACATGAAATTACATGCTTTGTAAAGGCCATTATATGATGACCTTGACCTCAGAACTATAAAAATATTACCTTGAATTGATTTTGTGTATATGTACAAAAGTATAAATACCTACACTAAATAGCCCATTACTGCTCTATCTCAAACTACAGGTCAAATCATGCAGCAATCAATATGTGCAATATTTTGAATTCAAGTTATTGTGTTGTGAAGTTATTTTCTTTTCACAAAATATAGGTGGTTTTTAGCTGGATACATTGAGGTGTACATTGTATTGTAACTTATAGTAAGATGCAGACATCATGTATTTATTGTAATAGGTATACATGACACATAATACATTTCCCTGCGATGTGCATAATACTATATTGGTCATATTACGCAATATATACACCATGTACATTTCTCAGAGGTTTATGATAAATAAACTATGTACAATGCCACAGAGGTCCATTGCACAATAATTACACCACGTACATTGCTCAGAAGTTCATGATGGATAAACCATGTACAATGTTGCAAAGGTTCATTGCACAATAAATACACCATATACATTGCTCAGAAGTTCATGATAGATAAACCATGTAAAATGTCATAGAGGTTCATTGCCGAATAAATACACCATGTACATTTCTCAGAAGTTCATGAATAATGTTGTTGATCGCGATTCATTGTACAATATATACACCATGTGCATTGCTCATTGTGATTATTAGTGTGATGCATAAACACACAGATATAGGTTTCCATTACAGTGACTTTAAGGGTAAGATCTGATATTGTTATAATTATTTTACAATAAGGATCTTTGTTAACACTTGATATGATTTAGCTACACTTGTTACACCTGTCATTTCATACTAGATCTCACAAATGTGTTTTGTTAGTCAGATCTTAAACAAGATAAAAAATGGTGCACTACTAAGTTCTACTTGTGCCACAATAGAAGCCACAGAAAATATTGCAGATTCTTGACCAGCACTCAACAATGAAAGAGAAGCTAGCTAACTTAAAATGAAAAACATTTTGCTAGCTAGCTTACAAGACAATGGAAGCCAGCCAGCTTACAATGAAATGAAGCTAGTTAGTTATAAAGAAAAGGTTAACCAACTTCCAAGGAAAACGAACTAACTAACTTATTATGAAAGAGATTGTTCAACATTGAAATTGTAGCTAGCTTTAATATAAAAAAAGCTAGCCAGGTTCCAATGGAAAGAAGAAAGTATACAAAACAAAAGTTAGCCTGCTATGAATGAAAAAGAGTATAGCTAGCTCATGGTAAAAAGCTAGCTACTTTCCAAATCACCATGGACATTTAATTCATAAATGAATGACAATATTGTCAACTAACATTGAATGGCACAGGTTGGCACTAAAAAAACACAGTATGAAAAGACAAATTATACAGTATGTCACCGAAATGTATATATAATGACATTAAAAATACATAGAATGACGCTAACAAAATTGTACTAATGAAAAATGCTTACCTAGAAGATGTAAAAATACAGCAAATATGTAATACACTGGTTACATTAAAAAAAGTATATTCATCGAAAAAAAAATATAGCCAAAAATGTATAATAATGGGATTTTTTTCTATCTAAAATGTATAGCAATGAAAAAATTTAATACTAAAAATATGTAATACAGATGGAGTATAAATATTCAAAATTTTCACTAGTACAACATTTGTCACCAATGTCAACTTTGGCATGTCCACAAGAAAACCACAACCTCCTAAGCCAGGGGAAGACAACTCCATTCTCTTATAAACAGAAACCATGCAGGTAGGTTTGAATTGTTGGCAGTGAAAATTGGTCTACGTGCACAGAGGACCAGTAAAATTTATCTTACATTCATGTAAACACAAGGAATCTTTCTTAGCCCTAAAAACGCTCTCACGGTAATAATTCACTGAAGGATTACAACTCCATCAGATAATTTTTCTGTAAGATCGTATCTGGTTTTTTATGAAATCACTGAAGTTTTATGACTGGTTGACCAGGAAGTTGTGTTGTGGATTTGATAAAATTGTACAATGTTATATCAAAATCAATGATGAGGAAAGATTGTCACTTTTGTAAAACTACAAGATACCATTCTGTTAAGAAAGCAATAAGAAAACTGTATGAGGGAACAGTCTACATGCAAAGACTGCTGCCAAATGATAAGGAAAGGAAAACGCTACAATCCAATATGCTATTTGCTTGTAGTTTGGAGTGTGTTACATAATATTAAGTTAGGATGCTAACAATTAAACTTGGCAAAACATTACAGAACAACAACAGCACGACACACGACAGCATGAACCCATAGGAACGTGGTTCTGTCCATACCTGGCCTTTTATTGCCTAAAAATCAGCAGGTATGGAAACGGTCAGATTGCACTTTAATGCGATGTATTTAAACATAACTGTGGATTGTGTAACTTATTAGTACTTGTATATATTCTGACTTATTTCCACAGCTTCAGATTGTGTAGTTTATTGGTACTTCTGACTGATGGATGTAGCTTATTGGCTTTTTATGTATTGTGATGATGTCACCATTGATCCACTGTTCCTTGCCATTAATGTATTTGGTTAAGTCAGGACCTCAGCTAGGGTAAACAAATTCAAAGTTGCCTTACTCCTCCGACAGAATTTCGTATAATTTAACACATCTCTGATGTAGCAGACATTTCTGAACATGGGCATATACCTTTTACCCTTTGAATATTTACATTTATGATAAAGACATGAGAGCCAAAGACATATACATCAAGAGCTATCTCGTAGGTATGGAAAGCTATAGCTTACAAATTATACGAAAGATTAAATGTATCGGAATATGTCTCCTTAATCAAATAGGGTGTGAAGCATTTCAAAATTGTACCAAAGAGTGAAGTTGTGAAAGTTTTAAGTTACAATCTCAGCTTAGATATTTCATTTCTTGACACCAAGGAGTAGTATTTTAATGGTGTGCAACATCAAAATCTATACAATGGTTGTCTCTGCAGCTAGTTTATATTGTAACTATAGTAACACAATGCTGAAACAATTAATACAGTTTAATGATATAAGCTATCATTTAAATAAAATATTAAAAATATAAGACCATGAAAACATGAAAGTTACAAATTTCTAAAACTGAGCAAAAAACAGCATATTTTCACTACTGAAAGAGTTCTTTTTCTAAATGTGATTAAAAAAAGTCCCTGTATTGGATATATTTTTATGGGAGAGAAACATTTCCTTACTGAAAATATATTATAAAGTCACCCATTTAAACTGAAAGTAAAAGTATATCAATCTTAATTTTACAAAATTGTCAAAGAAATATTGAATTTTCCATAAAAATGAAATACAAGGTGGGTTTACAATTTCTCTAAATCACTTAATCATTATTTCATTCTAAATACTGTTTTGCTCAACATTAAAAAAAATTGTGACTTTTAAAACTGCAGAGCGCATTGTTTCCTTTGGCTCAATATTTTGTAGATTTGTTTGGGAATATTATTAAATAATGATTTACATTTAAGGCATGGAACCAAATTTTCACAATCCTCCTGAAATTTTATGGACATCTAAACTAATAGAGTTCAATATCTGATTATGATAATTTTTGTAAAAGGGGATATATTGGACTCCAAGGGTCTGCTTTTGATACCATCATACATGCAACTACTCTGCACCTTTTGGTGTTCTCCTGACAAAAATCAAGTCCCTGTATGCGCTACTTTGTAGATGATAAAAGCTGCCTTGCCTGTAAAATGTTACAAAATGTTGTATACCTGTGATCTCTGAGTGGTGTTTGATTAAGATAATGTAAATCATATGGCATTGCCACGGTAACAAATTGACAGGCTTTGATCTCAAAGTAGCTCTATCAAAGTACAGGAATAAGTGTCTACAAGTCATGTGACTGGTCAGCAGGAATAAGTGTCTACAAGCCATGTGACTGGTCAGCAGGAATAAGTGTCTACATGCCATGTGACGGGTCAGTTTCTAATGTTTGGAACCAATCAAAATAGCTATAGCTCAACCACACAAGCATTGAATCTGCCATGAGAAATTTCAAGGTGCAGAGAAGATATGTACTAAAAGCAAACCCCTCGGCTATTGAAAAAGCAAGGGGGACAACTCAAATGTTGTCTGCGTTACTGAATACCCAACCAACATAAAGAATACTTTATTGCACTATATTAAAGATTACCCTAAACAGACCATGTATACAGTATATAATCTAAGGTACAATATGGGAGATGGTAGGAGGAATGCGAAGCAGAGGTCAAGGCCGTCAGACAAATACTAGATCTATACACCATTTCACTGTAAAGCAGAAATTTTCACTGGGGTTTCATTTTCGTTTGTTTTGTATGGAGCCTAATACTTTAAGAATATATTTCATAAAACTATCTGCCTCAACAACTGTGAGTTCTAAAGTAGTTTGAAGTGTTTGAACCTCGGTGCTGGTTATTAAACTTATATATAGACTTGGTCAGATATTTGTAAATAGGATCGCCTTGCTCTGTCATGTCAGGTTTAGAGTTTGACAACATTTGCACATCAGTGTGCTGGCATAGTAGGTTCGTCTCTCAGCACTGAACACAACCTGTGTCAGCCCTCTGAAGAGGATTTTTTAATAAGTGCTTAGTAAATATCTAATTAGGAACAGTTCTTGGTAGCATAAGCACTTGTCAGCATCAATTTTTGTTTATTTAAGAAGGAGTATCAAATTGAAACAAAGAACATTTGAAATGATACCTTCTGGCAGTTTACCGTTTTTTTTGTTCAAATAAAACCATGAAAAGATCTTAAGACTGCAATGAAAATTTCTGCATTACAGTGTATGTTTTAATTATTTATTAAACACCTACCATCCTTTATTTTACTTTCATGTTATTAAGTTTAGGAAGTGCACAGAAAGCTAAAGGACGATTATATTTCAGAATGACAGATATTAAGAATAGTTCAATAAATTGGGATTTTAAGCCAAGCACTAAACTGAAGCTAGGAAACTATAAAACTTCAGAAAAGTGACACAGGTAAAAACCAGTAATATGGAATTTCATAATTTCAGTTTGATGTTTTAAAATGTACTGTTATTTTTGTAACTTAAATCTTAAAATTTTAAGAGAAAAGTTTAAAGCAGGACTTAAATTTCTAAGTACCAGTATACAGTTCTGTGTCTAAACCGAAACCCCTAATAGTCCAGATACCTGACTAAACTAGGCCTGCTGATAGCTCTAACTATATAATCTGAAAACCTGTCTAATCTGAACAAAGAAATCAGGTCATTTAGACAGGTTACAATGTGTCCCTTTTTAAGGTCAAATATTATCAATTATTATTCATAGATATGGAAGCTACTATGGGCTACAAATGGTATGTATGTATTATCAGTTATGGGGAAATTTAATCACATTTATTTACCCTTATTCTGTTAAGTATATTATTAATGTCAAAATTAATAGTTTTTATATAGATTGTCTTTATTGCACCATATCACATTTCTTATTTCATATTAGCCATGATACCTGGCAGCTAAATATTCTGAAGAACTACAGGTAACAAGTCTTTAACTATTAATAACGTTTTATGGCATTATTCCTACAGCATTAAATAAGCTGTAAAAAGCTCCATAACACCATGATACATAGTCTCTTCAATTATAAATTGTGATGATTCCTAAAGCTATAAATAACTCTCAATAGCTGGTTATCATGTTATCTATATCTCTATTTCATACGATTGAACCGATGCTGGTATTTAGATATCCTCGTCTACAGTGCTTTCATTTCAAAAATGCAAATTTGTCTAAATAAGGCAATTTTGGAAACATTATTCTACCATTTAAGTTAAAAACTAAAAAACCATTTCCCAAGGAAATGTTAGAATTTTTAAGAAATATTCATGAACCACTGCATATACCAGTACAAGAGCCATTTACGGAGCACTTACCACTTTATCCTGGTCGAACAGTTCCACTATAATGGTAGGGGGGCTGTTGGCGATTTCCTCCATCAACCCAAACATGGTCACTTCGTTGATGATGAGCATTTCGTCCCAAGTCGGGCTCAGTGTCTCTTCAATCACCTGTGTACACACACTCTGGTCCCCAAAGGCGATTCGTGCAAAGGGGTCAGACAGTCCCGACGCATCTGAACCAATCAGACTGCGAGCCTGATAGAGATGGGCTCGTAACTGGAATAACTGCTTCTCTGAAAATTACAGAAAACACATCAGTAAAATAATGTCAGATAGAGAAATGTCACTGGTACCCAGATGAGATATTCATAAGAACATTTTTGGTAGTCACACTGCTTTTTTTTTTCAATTTAATTAACCCTCTGCAGGGTACACTAAATACCTGTATACTGTATGGAGTGTGGATTATTATCTCACCTGAATAATGTATAGATATTGGGGTATTTTTCTCACCTTTACAATGTATGGAAGATGGGGTATTTTTCTTATCTGTAAACTGTATGAAGAGTGGGATCTTTTCTCATCTGTAAACTGTATGAATGGTGGGGTCTTTTCTCATCTATAAACTGTATGAAGGGTGGGGTCTTTTCTCATCTGTAAACTGTATGAAGGGTGGGGTATCTTTCTCACCTGTGTACTGTATGAAGAATGGGGTATTTTTCTCATCTGTATATTGTATGAAGGATTGGGTATTTTCTCACCTGTGTACTGTATGAAGGATGGGGTATTTTCTCATCTGTATACTGTGTGAAGGATGGGGAATTTTCTAATCTGTATACTGTATGAAGGATGGGATATTTTCTCATCTGTGTACTATATGAAGGATGGGGTATTTTTCTCATCTGTATATTGTATGAAGGATGGGGTATTTTCTCCCCTGTGTACTGTATGAAGGATGGGGCATTTTCTCATCTGTATACTGTATGAAGGGTTTGATAATGTTCTCACCTGTATATGTGGTATTTTTCTCATCTGTATAGTGTATGATGGATGGGGTATTTTCTCATCTGTATACTGTATGAAGGGTGGCATCTTTTCTCATCTATTAACTGTATGAAGGATGGGGTATTTTCTCACCTGTGTACTGTATGAAGGCTTTGATAATGTTCTCACCTGTATATGTGGTATTTTTCACATCTGTATAGTGTATGATGGATGGGGTATTTTCTCATCTGTATACTGTATGAAGGATGGGGTATTTTCTCATCTGTAAACTGTATGAAGGGTGGCATCTTTTCTCATCTATACACTGTATGAAGGATGTGGTATTTTCTCACCTGTGTACTGTATGAAGGGTTTGATAATGTTCTCACCTGTATATGTGGTATTTTTCTCATCTGTATAGTGTATGAAGGATGGGGTATTTTCTCATCTGTGTACTGTATGAAGGATCGGATATTTTCTCATCTGTATACTGTAGGAAGGATTGGGTATTTTCTCATCTGTGTACTGTATGAAGGATGGGGTATTTTTTCACCTGTATACTGTATGAAGGGTGGGGTATTTTCTCGTCTGTAAACTGTATGAAGGATGGGATATTTTCTCATCTATAAACTGTATGAAGGATAGGGTATTTTCTCACCTGTGTACTGTATGAAGGATGGGGTATTTTCTCATCTGTATACTGTATGAATGATGGGGTATTTTCTCATCTATAAACTGTATGAAGGATGGGGTATTTTCTCACCTGTGTACTGTATGAAGGATTTGATAATGTTCTCACCTGTATATGCGGTATTTTTCTCATCTGTGTACTGTATGAAGGATGGGGTATTTTCTCACCTGTGTACTGTATGAAGGATGGGTATTTTCTCATCTGTATACTGTATGAAGGATGGGATATTTTCTCATCTGTGTACTGTATGAAGGATGGGGGATTTTCTCACCTGTGTACTGTATGAAGGATGGGGTATTTTTCTCACCTGTTTACTGTATGAAGGATGGGGTATTTTTCTCATCTGTATACTGTATGAAGGATGGGGTATTTTCTCACCGGTGTAGAGTATGAAGACTGGGGTATTTTCTCATCTGTATACTGTATGAAGGATGGGGTATTTTCTCATCTGTATACTGTATTAAGGATGGGGTATTTTCTCACCTTTGTACTGTATGAAGGATGGGGTATTTTTCTCACCTGTTTACTGTATGAAGGATGGGGTATTTTTCTCATCTGTATACTGTATGAAGGATGGGGTATTTTCTCACCTGTGTACTGTATGAAGACTGGGGTATTTTCTCATCTGTGTACTGTATGAAGGATGGGATATTTTCTCCTCTGTATACTGTATGAAGGATGGGGTATTTTCTCATCTGTATACTGTATTAAGGATGGGGTATTTTCTCACCTTTGTACTGTATGAAGGATGGGGTATTTTTCTCACCTGTTTACTGTATGAAGGATGGGGTATTTTTCTCATCTGTATACTGTATGAAGGATGGGGTATTTTCTCACCTGTATACTGTATGAATGATGGGGTATTTTCTCACCTGTAAATTGTATGAAGGATGGGACTATTTTTCAAAGTGGTATTCTCTATTAAGGGTTGTTTTTTTCTCACCTGTATAATGTATAAAAGGTGGGGGAATTCCTTGTGGTTTGATGGCCAGCTGTATAAGTTTGTTTGTTTCGTATCCCCCAGGCAGTCCATTGAGGAAGTCCTTTTTGTGTTTGGCCAGACCAAGCCACAGGTACACCTGAACCTTGGCTTGAATAGCCCAGCCTGCCTGACTGGTAGCTTTCTTCCCTGGCAACTGTACAACACAAAATGGAGGTCAGGTATCTCTTTATACACTCTGTAAGTCTCTACTGTAATAACAGACCACCTTCAGAGAGTTTATAAAGTCGCATGTTGTTGCAGGTGGTCTCTAAATACAGGTGCAGTTAACATGAAAATAATAATAAAAAAAAATGCACTTTATTTTAACCCATTCTTGATCATTTCACTATATTTACAATCACCCACCAAAACATGTATATCTGTTATATTTTATTCTTGTCTCATGTTAATTCACCAATTTAAATAGATACTTATAACAAGATGTATTGTTTGTATCGCAACATGTTACAATACAGTAAATCAGTTATATACTCATCTCTAGGATTACTTATATTCCACAAATCGGACAATTTGCTGAAGAATATATAAATATTTACATTTATAGATAAAATACCACAGAAACTAGGCATTGACATTTCTAAGTGACCTTGACACTGACCTTGAGCAGCAATGTCTGAACGCGGGAGCAGTCTTTGCCGCGTTCCTCGTCTACGATGGAGTAGATGATGTCCATTGCGGGAATCCTCTGGTAGGCAATTCTCTTGTTGCCACTCACCATCCATATAAACACATCAGGCAGGGCGTGCTGGGGCTCCGAGGTAAGACCCTTAAGTCGTTGCAGGTATTGGCTTGCATAGCGAATTTTGTCCTTGAGATTTCCCTTGGATACAGTGGCCTTCATACTGCGAGCAAGGGTAGACATCTGATCCTGTTCAACACCAACTCATCCATTACTAGACATAGTATCAGTTAATGAGCCTCCACATAGACCCATAGAAGGTGAGATGGGTCAATGAGATATCTAGTGTTATACTGACCCTCGACATACAAGAGTACCACAGAGACAAACTACTGTACGCCAGTACATGTCATGTAGCCTCCATCTCTATTGTATAACCAACAGAGACAAACTACTGTACGCCAGTACATGTCATGCAGCCTCCATCTCTATTGTATAACCACATCTCTACTGATGCATTGTTGTTACAAAATTTATGAAAATATCGAAATGTTATATAAAGCTACTTTTTATATTATTACTAAGTAACACTGAAATTCCAGAATGCTTAAGTAAAAGTTCCTGTTCCCATTTACAATCATAATTGCACAATTTTCCGAAAACTTGTTTTTTCAATCTGATGTGAGTTTGATTTCCACAGAACCTACCATTTCCCTGATGAGTAGTTTTTGACGTTCCTTGTCCAGTTTGGTTTTGCCTGCTGTGGCTCCCCCACTTGTCCCCTTTACTATCGTGACAAACTTTGAAGCTGATGAGCCGAGCTCTTCAAACACTCCCCGGAGACGCTTCTCTGGGAAGGGCTGCTCCTGGTTGATCATTTCATGCACATCGTTGATACCATCCTCCTGTGAACAGACGGAAGAAACTTTGTTTTGAATTTGTGATTTTTTAAATGTTTATACATATTTAAACAGAAATTATACACACAAAGAAATTTTTGATTCTTCAATTTGCAATATTAATATGTCAAAGACTTATATAAAACAATAAGGAGAATGACAGTAACATAGTACAAGGCTTTATAAAGGTCTGCTGACCAGTTTCTCCACTATCTTGTTGATAATGTTTGTGTTGTACATTCTCCGCCTGTGGTCCTCAAACACTTCCTTGATGTACACGCATGGCTTGTCATCGTAAAATGGTAGGTGGTAATAGCATCGGTCGCGGGTGACTGGTCGCAGGGGCGGAGTGTGGCTCTGCCACTTTGGAGAGTCTGTACTGAGTTTCTCCATCGGTCCATCCTCCCCTTCCTCTTCACTGTCTTCCTCCTCGCTGCTCGAGTCCTGTTTCTTCTTTGTGGGAGGGTTATACCCATCCAGAGTGTTTCCAGCATTTGCTGTGGGGAAAAAAAGTAAATCACATAAATCCAGAACCACTTTTGACAAACCAATAATGAAGTCTCTTATTGCAGGTGGTCCCTAATACAGGTGGTCCCTAATACAGGTTCAGTTAACAGGAAAATGATTGACATGGGGGAGTTTTAAAACAGATCAATCATTAAACAGGCATCTAAGGTCATATGAGTCACTCAAGGAATTGTTCATCGTTTTGAATGTTAAACCTACTAATGGGCCCTGAATAGATGAGATGGCCATATGGTGCAGTGAACATGTTTACTTTGGTTGACTTACTACATCCCCTTGATAAGGTTTTAAACAGGAGCTTCCTTTCTTTATGTTTCTGATTATCTTCAGTGGTCCCTATAGATACCATGTTTCTGAGCCTATCCACCCCCAAATAAACGTCGAGTAATATGTAATTGTCCAGCCTTACTACACACATCTGGAGGTCAGTTCAGCTTAACTCATTCACCCCTGAAGACACATTTGAACTCTTCTAATTCAAAGGTTGGAATAGTTCATCATAAAATTTCAGGGTTAAATGAGTTAACTTGACCCTACATCACCGTTTAGTAAATTACCTACCAATGCTTATTTCAAAACGGACAGGCTTGTCTCCAACCTTCTTGTCAATCATGGAGGCCTCTAGGAAACATCCAAACAGAAAGTATTCCTCTACTCGTCCTGTTGCATTCTGAAATTTAAAAAAGTAGCCATGATATCTATACATCACTGTCATTCATCAATTTCACAAACTATTCTTTCCTTACTTATCTGAGAGGATACTGATCTACACTTCACCAAGTGTCCAAGTATGTAAATCTTAGGTTAAAAGTAAGGAATTGTTTCTGTGGTACATGAAGTCATAATTCATGGATAATGCAAATTTACATAACAGTATGAGGATTTTATCAAATAAGGTCATATAATTTTACCCATATTATTTTTTTTCATTTCGGTCACATTTCAGAATCATGTCAATATGTGCAAATGTCCAGGAATTCGTCTCCATTGCACATCAAACTTACCAAGCTGAACTTTCAAGAAATGTCTCATTTTTATCATGACACTTCAATGAAAATTCTACATAGGGGATGATATTGAGTTACACAGCACAAAAGAAGGAAGCTAGCTTTGTACATGTTTACTTTCACATTTATACATGTTACCTTCACCTTAGAAAGTCCCAGGTGACCTTGACCTATCCATGACCTTGCTTACCTCTGGTAAAGGCAGTGCTGGTTCCAGCTCTACCATAGCTTTATTAGAGCCCTCCTCAACGCTATCAATGATGTCTGTTTTCAGGGATATGAGCATGCGCCCCCGATAGGACACCCCCTCCCCGAGACCATCATTGAGGTGCGTGTTCTCGTCCAGCAGGCTGTAGTCACGTATTGACCCATACAGGTTTATCCAACAGGGGCCAAACGTCGGGAGAAACCCTAAAACATGTCACCATTACTAATGTCAAGACTTGTCACCACAGTATACATCATAGACATTAAGGTAAAGCACTCTCACATTCATTATCAGTGTGATTATTCATAGATTTAAGAAAAACATTGATGCAGGACTAGACTGAGATGATCGTATAAACCAAAGAATATGTACACTGTACATTAACAGTTGTCCCTAATGATGCAGAACTACAATTTGCTAACAGGTAACAGGGTGCCCCTGTGGGGTGCCCCTGTTAGTACTATGATAACTTTAACATGTTAAGCTGGGTGCTCCTGTTTGAAATATAATAAGTTTTGTATGTATAAGATGGATGCCCCTGAGAGGTGCCTCTTTTAGTGCTGGTAGAGCTTTTACATCTTAAGTTGGGTGCCCCTGTAGGGTACCTTTGATAGTACTGATAAAAGTTATGTATGTAAGCAGGGTGCCCCAGAGGGGTACCCCTGATAGTACTGATACAACTTATGCATGTAAGCAGGATGCCCCAGAGGGGTGCACTTGTTAGTAATATTAATAACTTTTACATCTTAAGTTGGGTGCCCCTGTAGGGTACCCCTGATAGTACTGATACAACTTATGCATGTAAGCAGGGTGCCCCAGAGGGGTGCACTTGTTATAACATTAATAACTTTAACATCTTAAGTGTGTAATGTAATGTAATGTAATGCAAAAGTAGTGTGAAAGATCTGGGTAGTATATGTACTATGTACAAATAGTGGCTCTGTCAGTCAGCTGAATTATGGTAAAGCACCTTAAGACCCTTCCATCTATGAAGAGTATTTAATTCTACCATATATGGGTCTTGAGAAGAAGATTTTTGAAATTTCAATCAATTCGACCCTTTTTGGCCCTACTCATCAGCCCCTGGGGGTCAGTCAGTACTGATATGTGCAAACCATCAAACTGCAATACAATACTGATAATGCTAACCAAGTTTGAATTAATTCCAATTGAAATTCCTTTTTGGCCCTGCCTCGCAGGCCCCTGGGGGCTGGGGACCATATAATTTACAAGTTTGGTTGACTTTGTCTCAGGTGACCTAATAACTTTATAATGTTAGTTAGGTGCTCCTGTGGGGTGCCCCAGTTAGTAATATAATAACTTTATAGGTTAGTTAGGCGCTCCTGTGGGGTGCCCGAGTTAGTAATATAATAACTTTATAATGTTAGTTAGGTGCTCCTGTGGGGTGCCCCTGTAAGTTATATAATAACTTTATAACGTTAGTTAGGTGCTCCTGTAGGGTGCCTCTGTTAGTAATATAATAACTTGTATATGTTAGTTAGGTGCTCCTGTGGGGTGCCCCTGTAAGTAATATAATAACTTGTATATGTTAGTTAGGTGCTCCTGTAGGGTGCCCCTGTTAGTAATATAATAAATTGTACATGTTAGTTAGGTGCTCCTGTGGGGTGCCCCTGTAAGTAATATAATAACTTTTATATGTTAGTTAGGTGCACCTGTGGGGTGCCCCTGATAGTAATATAATAACTTGTATATGTAAGTAAGGTGCTCCTGTGGGGTGCCCCTGTTAGTAATATAATAACTTTTATATGTTAGTTAGGTGCTCTTTCGGGGTGTCCCTGTTAGAAAACTAATAATTTTGAATGGTAAATTAGATGCTCCTGTGGAGTGCCTCTGTAAGCACTGGAAGAACTTTTTCATCTGAAGTTGGCTGTCCAGTGTGGTACATGTTAAAGATATAGGGTTAATATTAGTCCTCATATGTTAGTACTGAGTACTTGTGCTTACCATCCTTGGTGTCTGTCTTCTCTAAAAAGGAATCATGTAAACACACATCAAATATATGGCAAACAACCAACCTTACACATTGGTACATTCTTAGAATGAGGAAGAGCATTTAACCATTTTTGTGTCAAATGGAGTAGACTTTAAGGTCATTGGAGTGTATTGATAAACGGAAACAGAAAGTACATCCCTAGTTGAAAATCCAATGTAGGGAGACAGTATCACAATTTCTGCAAATTCTTATGTTTAATATTAAACTGATGAATATTGTATGTTTATAATTGACAGAACAGTGTGTTCTCTCAATATTAAAGTATTTCAAAGCAATCCAGGCATTAATTCAGTTTTTTTTTATTAATGAGTCACATGTGTCCATTTTTCTGTACTTCAGGAAACTGGCTACCTATTTCACTGCTGTGAAGTTTTTCAAGAATGATAACTCTTACCTGCAATTACTATGTGTTTTAATTTATTATAAAACGCATTTATTAAATTGATATACATTAATGTAAAGTAAATGTCATTATCATTTTTTATTGACATTATTTTGTAAAAATAAATTCACTCCTTTTTACATAAATGTCCATTTAAAATCCTTAAAATTCTGACAACCTATATTTTTTGTGGCAGAAAATTTTCTTTACTTTAATGCAATATAACTACAAAATTTGAAGAAATTCTACTGAGAAATGGTAACACAATCCTATTACCTTAAGTAACTTTATTTCTCTGACAACAGTTACAGAACTAAATAAATTTTGTATTGAGTTGTCTCTCTTTGACCATTTACAAGAGGGCCTAACACAATCAGACCAAGAGTAAGCTTGACTGTAACAGTTACCTCCCTTTGACTGATAAGCTGATGCAGGTCATGAATATTTTACTGAAGCTACACTATGTTAGTACCTTCCTTAGGCTGCTGTCTCTCTTCATATATCAATTTGAGTGTAGACCAGAATTCGTTATTTTTGCCATAATGACCTGGATTTATATAGAGTTGTCTTCCTTGGATCGAGGTTAAGATGAGACATTTATGTAGTTATATCATACCTGCCACCTCTTCCTTTTTAGGACGGAGACTTCCAATTTCGGACCCTTAATTTTTTTGTTTTAACCAGCGAATCTGCTTAACTATTCCTACATTCTACGATCTATTAGAACAACTTGAAAGATGTAATTTTAAACATTTATTTTGTCTCTAGGGAGTATATATACACACATTTCTTTGATTTAATTTTGAGCATGCAGAACCTCCCCCATGAACATTTAAAAAGTTGACAAGTATGCTATAAGCACCGAAAAATGTTTGACTTTCTCCATTTTGCCCTCGCTCATATTGACAGTACATTTATTATCACGATGGGAAATTTGTACACTAATGAGTTCTGTAGATTATTTCTATTGTTAAACGTGAAATTATCACTGGATAAATTTTCTGATATGAAGTAAATCTATTACAGAATCAAACTCAAGAATAAGTTCATGACAGCAGACGTGAATTTAACATATGTAAACTACAGAATTTTTTATGCTGAAAAAAAACCATTTGTTTCTTCTTACTTTCGTTCCTCACTTTTGTACAGTGGACAACTTTTCTGAGTTATGCTTGTACAATGTCAGGATTTATGTGGAGGGTAAATTTAGCATTTGATTTGCCTTTAACCTAGAGATGAAGGTCACAGTGACTCAGCTACCATACACTAAACACATTCTGTGGCTGATGTTGTTACAATTAAGTTTGTCTTCAAGATATCTGATACAGTTTAACAAAGAGGGGCCAGATAATTGAAGTAATGAATCAGCTTTGAAGTTCAGGTCAGTGACCTTATTATGCAACACTGCACACCTTCTATGTGGTGATGCTGGATATCAATTTTTTTTTTTTTTAAATTCATGTCAGAAAAATTCTTACTAAAAATTAAGCATCTCGCTGAGTTTTGACCTTGAGGGTAAATAGTCAGAGTGCCCTCATTACAGTACACTGCAAACTTTCTGGGTAAGAATGCATCAGTTTTTCAGTTTTTTATAAATATATTTACAATTAAATAATTATGATCAAGAAAAACATAACAACTAGAAGAACCACGACCTCAGAACCAGTGTGTGTACTAAAAGATGTGTTCCTTCAATTGACAGAGATATTTTAAGTTAAATGCTGATCAAGTACTTTATCCTTACCACCCTTGGCGTCAGTCTTTTCTAGAAAAGAACCACATTTAATACACATCAATTCATCTGACGAAATATAGAGGTATAGTCTAAGATATAGCATAAGATTTTTTCTGCTATTTTTCAGAGAAACTTTTCAGTTTGTGGTAAAAACAAGATAAAAATAATGTTTTTTGTTTAAATTATCTAAATTAGTACTTTTTCTCAATAAATCAATAAATCAATGCTAGAGTTTAACCCCGTATTTGTTGATTAACAAGAAATATTGTGATTTAATTGTAGAGTTATTGGACTAAAATGTCTTGAGCTGTCTCCCTTTTACCATTTTCCAGAACTGGATCATAATTTATATAGAGTTATCTCTCTTTGGCCATATTCCATTTCAGGAGAATATGTGTTATGTATCTTCTTTTGGCCTCAAAACTGCTGAAATGCTAGACATTTAAATATGTGTTCTGATGATTGAATACATATCTTCGTCAGTCCTATGTAACTTTGTTTCCTGTTGACAGTGTCTAACGAGACTTCAGCCCATTTATACTGATCCACCATGGTCCTACCTTTGTCTCCTTCATTAGATATTTTGGAGATATCAATGAAGAACGTGCCTATGATGTCATCGTTGACTTTGTCACTGTCCCGCAGTTGAACCTTCATCCTCCGACATAATGGCGGAAACATCTCCGTAAACACCAGTTGTTCATTCCATACAGGTTCGTAACATCCCTTCTTCACCGATGTCTTCCCCTGGTAAAACACAATGGAGGTGTAAGTTTTTCCCTTGATAGAATTTCTTTACCAGCAGTACTGACAATGCATAGAATATATTGACCTCTAGGAAATCTTGGAATATAGAATATTTTCTGTCATAGATTGGACATACACTGAAAAAAACAAGGCTCACAATGTTGTGAGTATTTTATAGTCTGAATTGTCTTACAAACTTTGGTATGGAAAAAGAACAAAGCTGAATAACTGACAGAAGCGATACCTGTAGTTTCCTAAAGTAATAAAGATGAGACGTAATCTATAAATAACATTGAGGAAGACTCTAAGTCTCGTCTGGTAAATACGATGACAACTGAGATAAAAATCTCAAAAACTTATTTTACCTATAAGGTAAAAGGAGATAGTCTTTAAATCTTTGAAAAGCTAGGGTAATCTAGGGTAATTAGGGTAAATAGGGTAAATAGAGACAAATATTAATCATTACAACACACCATTCAGGTATTTGATATCTAATTACATGTGTAGTTAGCAGAGATATTTCACTAGTAATTGGATAATACATGTAACTGTGAAATATTTTGATAATTTTGTGACACTGTTTAAAATCTGTACAGAAAATGCTGTTTCATGATATATTAGAATACACTGACTCCTTCACAAGACTACAGAACAAAGAAGGACCCTATCGTACAATGATGAGTGAAGTCCTGGTACCAAGGTGATGACCTTTGACCCCACTACCTACCACATGTCCAGCGAAGGACACTGACACATAGGGGTCCACCAAGTCCTTAGTTTCACCAGTGAATGCCTTTTTGACATTAGCCATGATCCCTGTATTCATTTTGGGTAGGCCCTCTGCCTTCAGCACTCGCACAGTGAATTTGGCACGCTGACGATCGGCAGGAACACCCTCCGGTAGCAACAGATTTCTGCGTAAAATTGAAGATTTCAACAAAAAGTAGCACTTTTTTGTTCATTTATCCCTTTCTTCACTAAGAAAAATATGTTTAAAAAAATCCTGCCTTGTAGGATTATTTTGATACACGTATAAGAATCTGCAATAAATATTGGTTACTTAATATCATTGGTATTTAATAAACTTCAGGGTAAGATTACCTATATGATGATGCCAGATTTGTTACAAATATTTCCATTTTTGTACAGACAGATAAAGGACAAGTTGATGTGTCATGTTGCTTACCCTTCAATGTCGTCCTCATCCTTATCAGTTTTCGGAGGAACCTGTAATCACACAAAATCAGCCATGACTGACTCACACCTACCTGTACCTTATGAAAATATATCAAATTTGTGGCTATGATATTCATAAATGTCTTAAAATTTTAAAAGAAAATTAAAGAATGAAATTAACTACTTTACTTTAAGTATTTAATTATATTTCAGTATGCAAGTTTTCAGATTCTACCTGTACAGAACTGGTTCCATAATTGTTAAAGAAACAACTGAACTGAACATACAGCAGCAGATGTAGGACACAGAAGACTTTAGGCTTCCTGTTCTCAGTTTTAAGTTCAATTATAATATACTCAGGTACAGTATGCCATCCAACTTTGACTACAAAGCATTTTTCCAGAATTAAAATGGCTGGTCAATTTTCACCACTTTTATGTAGCAGCTAATTTAAGATAAAAAGATGTATACGTTTATCAAAGAGTAACACTCAAAAAAATGCTTTCCTAAAGGTACTCTTGGCTTATATTACAGTATACTATCTGCATCACAATGTAAATGGATATAAATATTAAATTTCCTACCCTATAGGGATTCCAACCTACAGGGATTCCAACCTACAGGGATTCCAACCTATAGGGATTCCAACCTATAGGGATTCCAACCATTCCAACCTATAGGGATTCCAACCTACAGGGATTCCAACCTACAGGGATTCCAACCTACAGGGATTCCAACCTAGAGGGTATTCTAAATTATGACAGATCCCAATCTACAGGATTTTCATTGAACCTATGGAGATTTCCTATTTTTTTTTTTAGTATAAAAGTGCACATGTACTTTAATTATTACACTAAGGCTTTGCAGATGGAAAATTTGTGTGAAATTGTTTCTTCGGCAAAAATTTGGCAAAATTCAAACCCCCATGAATTTTTTCCAAGAAAAAAATGCAAAAATGTTTGACCCCAAGAAATTGAAACTTTTTACAGTATTATCATTCAATAATCTTGATTATCTATAGTATGGAGTACAACCTTGACCGAGTCTCCTTTGCCTATCACAGCGATGTCCACCTTGACGTAACCTTTGACCCCTCCGTTGATGTCGTCCGAGTCCGTCAACATTGCCCATTTGTGGTAAAACTGCCGATCTTAAATGCAAGAAAAACCACTAAAAGGAAATGCTTTAATATTCTGCAATATATTTTAGAAGAATTAAACGATATTGTAATTCGAATGTATATATACTTTTTTTTTCAGGTACATAAATCTTATTACTGTTAAATTTTGAAATTGAAATAACATTCAAACATGCATATATGGTCAGATAAATTAATAAATCATATTGTTGTAATTTAATCAAAACTTCTCTAAAAAACCATTGAATTCCAATAATCTTGAAACAGTTTCAACAGATTTTAAAAATCAAGCAAAAAAATATAACCCTAAATATATCACTCTTGCGAAAATTTTGAATCAGTGATTTTTCACTTAAAAGAAAAAAATATAGAAAATCCAACATTCAGTTACGTTAACCCTAATGTTAACACTTCCCTGTTACAACTATCAAACAGATTAAACAAACTGAAATGAAAGAAATTTAAAAGTTTATGTACATTATCTTGAAATATTTTCCCCTCATTCCTGCTGCCTGTATGAGCGAACTGTCCAGGGTAAGAAAGGATGTTAGGAATTTCTACCTAACACCTTATGTCATGTGTGTGA
Organism: Mizuhopecten yessoensis; assembly: GCF_002113885.1. Taxonomy (NCBI): domain Eukaryota; kingdom Metazoa; phylum Mollusca; class Bivalvia; order Pectinida; family Pectinidae; genus Mizuhopecten; species Mizuhopecten yessoensis. The sequence goes on along the minus strand of NW_018408911.1, from coordinate 855,357 downwards.
TGTCACAAAGCGACAAAAAGGATGTGATGTCACAAAATCAGGAACATTCCGATGCCATGATGCGGAAATTGTGACACCACTTTTTGGGTTTCTGAGTTAGTTCTAGAGATTGGAATGAGAGAAAAATACTCGTTCATGCCCAGGGGTGTAGGAGAGGGAAATTCCAGCATTTTCAAATTTGTGCAAAACCATCAGCAAGCCTCAGGTTTTACCTTATATGAAAATCCCTTTGGTAGAATTAACGTATCCTACACCCCTGGGTATAAAAGCATCTTATAATCTGTACATGGAAATTAATTAATTAGGATACATGAATGTTGATGCAAAATAATGTAATTATTCCTAGTAAAAATCATTCCAAATAATCTGACAAAAATACTCTGATGTACAAGAAATCCTTCAAATAGTTCCAAGATATTTAAATATGAATAATAAAAGTGCAATAATTTTCAAAAACATTTTTATTGACAATCAGTGGTACGAAAATTGTTCTCCAATCACTCTACAATACCCAGAATCCAAATGATTTAATTCCAAGAGATCCGATATATTTTTATGGATGATAACTAATTCGCATTACCCAGAGCATTAAGTATGTATGCTAACCCATTCACCCTTACATATATAAACTGAAATTGCCCAGTCTCTGATTTGATAAGGTTCAAATGTGACTTTAGGGGTGAATGGGATAAGCATTTTTGCAGTGGTGAGAATTATTGTTGTACCACTTAACATGGCATAGCAAGCACAGCATTTGTTTAAATGTTAATTAAAATAGCATCAGATAGCCAACAGCACCACAGAAACAATAAATGAAGGAAGCAAAATTATTTAATAAAAATATATTAGTATATAAAATATCAATAGAATATGAAAGTTATAAATATATAAAATATTTGTAGAACATATTAGTGTAAAATTTAAAGGATAATACCATATTATGAATTAAAAACAATTAAAATGTAATCAATGTCAATGAACGCGTCAAGATTTTTACAATTTTCCATTTTTTACCTGTACTCCTCACAAAAGTTTTTTTTTTTCAAGACAGTACCTTGGGCATTGTAAACTGTGCCGACGTCAAGTTTGTAAGTTCCGAGGGGCTTGTTGGAGCGGAATAGACGTCCAGACTGACAAACCTAACCATGGACAACACAGAAGTCGTCAGTTGTCATAGCAACATGATCCTCCATGCCCACACGCTCGTGTGAACAGGTAAGACAAACAGTTTATAATTAACATTGGATCAGACGAAGGATCAATGATCTTCTATCTATTTCTAATTATGTAATGGAGGAAAGTAAAATCTGATGAATGGCCTGGAAATCAAAGAAAGTGGTATTTTCTGTTTGTTGACTTTTCTCCGACACACCATCCGCGTCACAAGGCATTAAACACCCAAACCTAATAAGGTCTCAGGGTAAAAAGTTGCCAATGTGTTAACCTCCATATGTGAAAAATATAAATAATCATTTCATGGTCCATACTTTCAGACAATTTATTTCCATTTAAAAATGAAGAATTAATAAAAAAAGGCATTGTTTTGTTTTGTTTCTCTGCCCTTTACTTATGATGGTGTCGCCTGTGAAAAGTCAACATACAACATCCAGCCGGAATCAAACAAGCAAATCTATCATCTTCCAGATGTTTGTTGTCTTTATATTTTTGTTTAACATTTTCTTTTTCGTACTACAGATTTTTCAATTATCGATTTAGCACATGGCTTTTGATAATCATCTGACTAATCCAATTTGCTTGTTAGACTAGTAGTTAAAGCAACCATGACTGACTTCCACGCCAGGGATCATAAACAGGAAACACGATACAAAACAGTCCTCCTGACTGCTTTACAGGAACAACCGATCAGGTTTCCATGGCAACTTAATTTCTTATTGTAGTATTTTTTCTGTTATAAATTCAGGCACTGAACACTACCTGTTAAACTAAGTTTAAACCAAATCCTATTCCAATGATTACCCAGTGATCGATCCAGGGGGTTTCCTGGTTTTCAGGAAACCTTCAGCCCTGTCAATTTCCATTTAAAAACAGATTTACTTTTTTTATTTGAAATACCCCCTTTGATCATTTTTCTAATCCACCATGGGATCAGTCTGTGGATCCACCAATGAGTACAGAATTTCTTTGATTTGGATATTAGTTATTATTAATGTAGTTATTCCTTTGGAAAGCAGCTGTCAGACACACCACATACACCATTACCACGAGGTACATGTACTACAGTGGTCATCCCTCTGTGTGAAGGTTGACCATTACAGTTATTCCTCTTAAGTCCCAGGTAGATCTATCATATACCCGCTACACGATAGCTACACCATATAGCTACATGTACACCATAGCTACATACAACACCTCATCTATCCTCAAAAGTCCAGATCATCAACAGGCTTATCAGCTTAGAAATAGGTAACATATATTTTTTCATTTGGCTCTAAAAATGTTTTAAACATTAAATAAAAATTGCCTGTCGAAAGATTCACTTAACTTCTCTGACAACAGAATGTACAAATATATTGTTTAACTTTTTTATATTGAAAACAGCATGAATTTAAAATTAGGCTGACCATGCTGCTTTTTGTTGTAAATCAGTTGTGACATGCTATCAGACTCTGATCCCCTGAGGACAGGTAAGAACATACAAGAAACATACAAGAAGGAAAAGTGATGGAAGGACAAACAATTTGACTATTTCTCCAGCAAAAGTGATAAAATGTGCAGACTTGTTGGGTATTCTAATGTTTCATTACATTTTCTGACCTTTTTTGGGTGTTAGGGTACAAAACAAAAGGTGAGAAACCTAGATAACACTTCTTCAATTATTTTACTGTATCGGTTGTTTCAGACAATGCTGTAAGTCTAAAACGTTATTGTAATTCTATCTTAGCTTGTGGTAAATATATTTTGTTTGATGTTAATCTACTATTGAACATTTAGTTTTTGGGTTGACAGTTAATAGGCTATACTGATCCCTTTGATACATAGTGTTTGAGATTGAATCAGTATTGTGTTATATGTTGATTTCATTCTTTTTTTCTGTCTTTACTGGCATTTTGCTAAATAAAATATTTGAATGAAATTGCCATGATAAAAAAAATGTTCAATAGATCACTATAGGACTTGGTTCTCATTACAAAGATTGTACCTCTTGTGTTTGTGAAAAATTTGAAAAGAAATGGTGAAGTGAAAATTAAAAGAAATGATAATATTTCTTTATAAAGTATCTGATAGATATTAAACTGCATGCTGGGAAGTACCAAGCATGCAGGTAACTTGGTCAGGGCTTCAAGAGCTCTGCAGACCAAGAATAAATCAAAGTACCAGGAGCACTATAAGCTGTCCCGATATCTATCTTGAAACTGCCCACTCGGGTGCCGGAGCTGAGTAGGTTACGAGAGTGGAGCACCTGGTGGGAGGAACACAAAATTCATAAATAAAAACTACAAAAATCAAAGACGCAAGGCTACAAGGTCAACAAAGGTCATCGTGAGGTCATCACAGGGTCAAACAATCACAACACAAATACATTAATACAAATCACATTTTGTGAGATTTTAGTGTATTACATAACGAAATAAAATGCATGCAATATTGCAACTTATGCAATATTTATTTACTGATATTAATTAGTAGATTATCTCATTTACAAGTCAGAATATTTTGTAGACTGACAGTACTATAATTTAGCAACAGACAACTCAATAAACACAGTTAAAATACAGCAATCAAATTTGATGCATTCAAATATAAAATTAATTTTAGGGTTTTTTTAGCAGTTGAGAAAAAAACCATGAATGAAATAGCGAACAAATCCATTGTGCTTTATAGATGAGCAGTAGCTACCAAAAAGTGGTTATATATTGTGTTAGGAAATAGCTGTGACGCTCTAACACTGATCAGCAGGTACTACCAGGGGAGACAATTGAACATTTACCAAAAACAGGGGAGACACAATCTAATATAAAAACAGGGAAGACAATCTAAGATCAAAAGGGGGGGGGGGGGGGAATCTAATATCAAACAGGTTGGACAAACTAATGAAGTCAATATAGCAGGGAAGACATTCTAACATTTACCAAATCAAGGGATACATACAATTTAACATATATTTTAAAAATAAAGAAGTATAATCTTACAATTGCAACAAGGAGAGATAATCTAAGTTACAACAGGGCTACACAATCTAATAATCACCACAATAAAATTCTTTTGTGATTTCTTATCTATAGTGAGTTTACTGGCAAAACAATGGAATGTATGATGATGACATTTAGATGAGAATTGTTTCAAAGTGTCAATGTAATAAATTTGTGACATCAATTTTTCAAATTCCTAAGACATTGCTAAAACATGATTGGATGAAACATGTGATACATATTAACAATGTTCATGCTTAAATATTTTTTCTTTTTCAAAAGTTTTTACCTAATTTTATTTTCAAAATGAAGAGGACCACAGCTACCAACATGTATAACCCTGGTTATTTCCTAAGGTAAAAGCTCTGTGAGACATTATGTTGTAGTTAAAAAAAAAGGTATACCAGATAAAACTTGGTGTTTGCAGATTATTAGCAAAAGTTTTGTCTTTATATTTGTAAAATCTGGTACAAGATGGGTTCAACCTGAGGACAAGCTTCTCATTGGTAACGACAGTAATATCTAGTTGCCAAAATTATGATAAAGACAACAGTACATATTGACACATTCATTTTGATATTTCCTACTTTCTTGTTGTAAACAATTTCGATTTTTGATAAGCTTCGTCATGAAACCACAAATCTTTGTACACCTGGGCGATCATTGCCAAGTGGAAGTAAACGGACTTAAAACTTGAACGAATTGTTTGGCTTGTACAGGATAATTACAAAATACCAACTCTTCAATTTTTTCAATAGCATCATATAGTTCTTACCTTTGGAATCTTTGACACACTATCTTTATTTCCTACAAATCTGGGGCCTGACAGAATTATGTATACAGAATTCCTTGTACAGATATGGGGCTTTACAGGGACCTATAGAGAAATATGTTGAGATCAAGGACCATGACGATCATTATGTACAGATCTGGGGCCTGACAGACTGACATGTACAGATCTGGGGCCTGACAGACTGACATGTACAGGTCTGGGACTCCTGGAGGGAGCTTGCACTTACCGTCAGCGTGATGATTCTGTCAAACAACATGGCAGGCGCCATATGGAAGTCAAAAACAAAATACTGCAATGAATGAAAGTACAAAGTTAATCATCGGACGTCACAACAATAGAAAGCTTACTCCAAACAGTTTGTTAACATAACAAGGGGAATAACTTACTTTTGTCTGATAGATAGTAATTCTTCTGTTTCTAATCAAAGAAAGATTAATCCTTTAATTATAAAACAACAAACATCTCTGTTAAATACTGACAAATATCTGATACTTCCAATGCGAATGAAAAATCACATTATGTATTGTTATTAGAAAGAATTGAAATCACCATTGTAGCATTTATACTTTCCTTTATAACAATTATAATTAAATCTCAAAATATCTATATAAACATTGAGATCACTGTTCCTGCAAATCTTCCAAACTCATGTTGGGATGCTGAGCTAATAAGGACATGCTCTAACTAACCCAAGATTGGACATTGAGCCCAATAGGCCTTACTGATCCATATTGGCACATTCAGACCATATAGGCCTTGCTGTTCCATGAAGGGACATTTAGCCCATACGCTTTGTTGTCCTACATTGGGATGCCGACTTTCAATGGGACATACCACACTGTAGTAAGGACAGTTCAATGTGACGTACCTCGCTGTAGTAAGGACAGTTCAATGTGACGTACCTCGCTGTAGTAAGGACAGTTCAATGGGACGTACCTCGCTGTAGTAAGGACAGTTCAATATAACGTACCTCGCTGTAGTAAGGACAGTTCAATGTGACGTACCTCGCTGTAGTAAGGACAGTTCAATGTGACGTACCTCGCTGTAGTAAGGACAGTTCGTCGATTCCTTCACACTGGTGTACTTTTTCTGGTCTCCGACCTGGACACACACCACAGGATCCATGTTGAGTCCCGCCAATTGTCGCGCTTCTATCACAGTTATGCAGACCTTAACACAGACAAAGGTCAAAAGTCAAGGTCAGATGAATTTGAAGGAGTGTGAAATGCAGTGTGAAGTGTCACCATTTGTAAAAATGTTGTTTATTGATTGGAATATGTCCAGGAACCCAATGTTGTTATAAACTCATAAACATTGAAAACAAATCCATTCCTTTAATATTAATGTTAAGTGGATGAACCTCTAAAGGGGTTAAAGTACTAGGGAAATACAAAGGTTATCAGGGGTTAAAGTACTAGGGAAATACAAAGGTGATCAGGGGTTAAAGTACTAGGGAAATACAAAGGTGATCAGGGGTTAAAGTACTAGGGAAATACAAAGGATATCAGGGGTTAAAGTACTAGGGAAATACAAAGGTTAACAGGGGTTAAAGTACTAGGGAAATACAAAGGTGATCAGGGGTTAAAGTACTAGGGAAATACAAAGGTGATCAGGGGTTAAAGTACTAGGGAAATACAAAGGTTAACAGGGGTTAAAGTACTAGGGAAATACAAAGGTTAACAGGGGTTAAAGTACTAGGGAAATACAAAGGGTATCAGGGGTTAAAGTACTAGGGAAATACAAAGGTGATCAGGGGTTAAAGTACTAGGGAAATACAAAGGTTATCAGGGGTTAAAGTACCAGGGAAATACAAAGGATATCAGGGGTTAAAGTAATAGGGAAATACAAAGGTTATCAGGGGTTAAAGTATTAGGGAAATACAAAGGTTATCAGGGGTTAAAGTACTAGGGAAATACAAAGAAAGTCTTTAATATTGTAATCAAAGTAGAACACATGAATATTCTTCAGCTAGTTCTCGTAGGGTCTTTCCATTGCATTGATAATCGAGGACCAATTCCAACTTTGATGGAAACTCCCAAATGGTCTGACTGACTTATATGTAGAAACATTAGAAAACATTTCCACCTAACCTTATTACCACAAGTGTGGCTGTTCCTTCCAAAGCTTTTTAAAAGTGTTTTATAAACCAAAAGAAACCACAAAGAAAAACAAAACAGAATTTAGATATACTATGCAGCATCATATATGTTTGTAAGCAACTGGGTCTCATACCATCATTGATATTAGAATACACAACTCTATTTAATCTTTCTTTGTGTGTAACTGTTTCAACATAAGATGAAATGAATCATGCTTTTTTCATTTTCACTGAATATTTTCAGACTGATCTAGATATTTTGACACCCAAAATTTTCAAAGTTTAAAAGTAAACACATTAATTTAAACTGATGCTGTTAGTTGAGAAAACCTCCAAAACTGCTTACCTGAAAATCCTGGGCTTTTAAAGATGCTGGCTCCATTTGCTGTGATCTCCCCTTGTTTCTGCAAAGTTTGGTATTAATCAGTATGACAGGTGACCTTTAAACATTGGATAGTCCTATATATATGATGTCATTGAACTTTTAACCTCTGACCCTGTTATCATGAAAATTTCAAACTATGTAAATGTTGTTAAATTCAATATTTATATAATTCACCCTTTGTTTATACAACACTGAGTCCCCTTGGCCAGGAGACACTCCATACCTCATTCTATCAAAATCAATTCAGTCGTCCTGGACCATAAGTCGTTCAAATGAAAATCTGACAAACAAAAAACTTGCCACTGCAAAAGTTCACATGCCTCTCAGACATGTGAGCTAAAAAGAAGTGGTTTTCAAGATAAGAATATATGTTTTAGTAAAGATGGAAGTTTTTTTCTAAGATAACATGGGGATAATTTTGCAACATTTTTTTTAAAATAACCCCTTGAATTAAATCATGCAAAATCCTGCTATGTATTTTTCACATTAGTTTACTAAATTTTAATATATGTGATTATATGACTTTGAACTTTGACCTCTACAGAACAGATCAATGAAGTGTTAATTTACACACAACAACATTTGCTTTCCAGCTCATTCATGTAACCATTAATTCTCTTAGAAGTTATTATCATTGGTTAACATTTCTGTTACAAGTTAAATACCAAGACCTTTCACATTCCTGAACAGGAAATAAGAATTTATTGACAATCTAATTTCAGGAAGCCTAATTTAATTGCATGAAGCCTAATTCTAATGGATATTCTTAGCCCAATAATGGTTTCATAGGTCACACTGAAGTTAACATACTGTAAGATCTCACAATCTTTCTGTTGTTCAGAATGTACAGATGTATCTTACCTGTGTTTTACCTTTCTCTCGCCTGTATTTTCACCTGCATATTACCTGTATTCCTGGCTGTATTCTCATCTGTATTATATCTGTATCTTACCTGTATCTTAACGTATTCTCACCTGTATATTACCTGACATTACCTTAATCTCACGTGTATATTACCTGTATCTCACTTGCACATAACCTGTATTTTCTCAGTTTCTTACCTGTCACTCACACTTCAACAACCCCTCCCCCCTACAACAGTTACAAAATATCCCCCAACTACCTCCTGTTGGTGACCGGTGTTGCTATGGCAGAGGACTGACTGCCCTGGTCATCGTCCAGCTGTTCAGCCCGGGCCCCCAACATGGACGCCACCTCAGCCGCCCGTGCATCAAGGCTTGGATCTGTTGATCAAACAATTACAAAAAAGTGGCTATACATTTTTTTTTATTAACCTTGGAACAGACATTTTCTTGATAATTACAGATGTAGAAAGTTCTTACAGCTGCTAAACATATGATAAAAGAAAGAGAAATGCAGCAATTTTTCCCACTGGTTTTGCATTCCTTTGCTATATTGAAACACAATGGATGATATCCCTTCGTTTTCAGTACATATATTTTTTTTTAAAAATCATTCAAAAGAAAATTTATTATTTCTTCTTTTCATTTTTCAATAATTGCACGATAATAGTTTTAAGTCTGCATATATTTTCTTTATGAGCACATATCAGAAATATGCCAAGTGATGAACATGTTTGAGGTGTTTTGCTACAGAAGGTACAGAAGGTCCTATTTCGTACCTGTTTCAATCTCATCAATGAGGGACTGTTTCTCATCAACATCTGACCTCTTCCCTGACCCCATCATCATCTTCACCACTGAGGGAAAATTTTTCACACTGAAAAATATAAGATTCAATGTGGAAATGTCCAAGAAATACTGTGCCGGAATAGAAATTCATTAAAGATCTAGAGTCAGTAGTTAACAAGTCCACTAGTCTGATGCCTACCTCTTGGTGAGAGGGTACATTTTATGCATGACACCAGTACTAGTAAATTGTATGTCAAGCTGATAATAAATTATAAATATTAATTGCAAAAATTTAGGTCAGACAAGTGGAATCTTTCAAAATGTGCCTGACGTGGGTTAGTACTCTAAATTTAATATGAAATTGCCATTTTCAGGTGGTGACATGCAAGTTAAGCAGACATTTTCATCCTCGTCATGCTCTGTAGGAGTAGCAAGATAATGCCCAAACTCCTATAAAAGCTGTGACAGTCCCTTCCCCAGGCCAATCTTTAATTCCCCCAAGCCGTGACAGTCCCCTACCCCTCCCCAGTCCAATCTTTAATTCCCCAAAGCCGTGACAGTCCCCTACCCCTCCCCAGTCCAATCTTTAATTCCCCAAAGCCGTGACAGCCCCCTACCCCTCCCTGGCCTGATATTTATCTCCCCCAAGCCGTGACAGTCCCATACCCCTCCATAGTCTAATCTTTATCTTCCCCAAGCCGTGACAGTCCCCTACCCCTCCCCAGTCCTATCTTTAATTCCCCCAAGCCGTGAAGTCCCCTACCCCTCCATAGTCTAATCTTTATCTCCCTCAAGCCGTGACAGTAACCCTACCCCTCCATAGTCTAATCTGTATCTCCTCCAAGCCGTGACAGTCCCCTACCCCTCCCTAGTCTGATATTTATCTCCCCCAAGCCGTGACAGTCCCATGCCCCACCATAGTCTAATCTTTATCTTCCCCAAGCCGTGACAGTCCCCTACCCCTCCCTAGTCTGATCTTTATCTCCCTCAAGCCGTGACAGTCCCCTACCCCTCAATAGTCTGATATTTATCTCCCCCAAGCCATGACAGTCCCCTACCCCTCCCTAGTCTGATATTGATCTCCCCCAAGCCGTGACAGTCCCCTACCCCTCCATAGTCTAATCTTTATTTCCCCCAAGCCGTGACAGTCCCCTACCCCTCCCTAGTCCCTACTATGGACTCCAGTGAGCCAACTTACATAACATAATGAGTTTGTCTGTTTTTCATTCCCTCTATATACCACAACCCCTACCCTACCACCTTTACCATTACCTTCCCCCACTACCAATCATCCTTGAAAATCTTCCTATCTTTAGCCTTTGCGGTAGTACATACTATCTTGGTGACTACCCATAGAGGTGCCCTACCCCCCCACTTATACCAGTACCTACATGAATCCTTTCCCTTCACTTACCAACATACTTTCACCTCTTTTTCCTACCCCTACCCAAGATTTACATACTGTTTAGGTGACCTGCCCCCGGAGGTACGTGAGGTTTTGGAGGCGAGACTGAGACGTGACTCCCTAAGGGAAGCTTTGGATGGGCTCGTCAGGATGGAGTCTGTGTCTCCAAAGCTGCTGCGACTCCCCAGATTGAGCTGGTTACGCTCCTCCTCTGTCAGCGGCACACGTAGCTCATCACTCTTTAGCTGTTTGAATTCTCCTTTCTGCCATAATCCCACAGACCCATCCGGAGCATTGTATGTCAGCTCAAATGTCATCGTCGTCTGAAAGTGGACAAAGTAAATTAGCACAAACATTTTGGATGGTGAACTTGTCAAAATTCCAATTCATAGATTTTGGCTAATTAAGTAATTTCCCATAACTATGTTGCATATTCGTTAAGGATAGATCCCACCTACTATAAAATGCATTTGCTCAAAAAAAGTTCCAAAATAATACCCTCAATGACATTAGCTGTTAATAGGATGTTTTAAACCCAACTAAGGGTTACCCTTTAATTGTGGTTTATAGTCACTTAAAGCTACACAAGATCACATGCATTTAGTAACAACCAGATCATCCTCAATGCTACTTCGTAATTATTCAAGGGACATAACCATTTTACTAATCAGAAGTTAGGATCATTTAATATCCTTTCATAAAGAACCGTATACAAAATGTCAATCTCTCCCAGGATTCTTTGCCCCATGCTTCTAACTTGTCTTTAAATAATCAACAGACTTTATCAGTTTATCTCCGAGTCCCAGTTATCACCTTAATGGAGTTTCTTAGATTATTATTCTAGCAGAACACATTTGTTCATATGCAGGATAAAATTAAGGCACTGTACAGCACACAATTCACAATACATAGGAAAAACACACTATAATGTATTGTTACACCTCAAGTGAATTTCTAGCTATTTGATTGGTTGGGAGAAAATTAAACAAAAATCTCTGTCACACTCCGAAAATACATTGGTTTTAAGGGGCGCGGGTGATATTGCCATGAGACAGTGAAAAATATCACATGCGCGAAAAATGTGCGTTCACCGCTTCGTTTCCCCACATTGATGGTCACAAGAACGTTTGATGGCAACAGCCAATTTTATCAAGCGCCGGTGCGATAGCGATTGTAAACAGCAGACTATCAACAAACAAGATGTCATTATCGAGGTTTGCTGCCGTTTCTGAGCTACAAAAACTTTTGGTGTAACAAGATAGATATGACATTCATTAGCAGGTGACAGTGAATATTGTCAACCCTCAAAAACCCTTTGTCACCCTCGTCTCTGCCTCATGTGACAATGGTTTTCTCGGGTTGATAATATTCACTGTCACCTGCTAATGAATGTCATATTTATATATTGTGATCAGGAAGATGTTTCACTGAACAAAATTACAGTTCTAAATTGTATTAGAATATCCATTTCTATTTCCAAATTAACAGCAAGATTCATGACATTTCTCATAGAATATCTACCAGAAAAGTAGACAATTTCAAAGCATTTGAAAGGATTTGAAAGTAAAATAAGGAAAGAGGCAATTCACACTGTCTAGGTCAAAGACCTCTCATACAGTGGTGTGTGATGAAATTGAAAATTTCTATTAACTTTTTTGAAATTCCCATGGTAAAACAAGAAAATGGATTTTTTACTGTCTTTGCTCCATATCTGCCATCATTGTTTACATGATTTATGAGAACGATAGTATCACTAGACAATGGTGTTACACTACAACAGGAAACTCTGACAGAAGACCGAACCTAAAGATCAGTATAACACATACACGACCGACATATCAACTACCACAAAGAAATATCTCAGAATTTATGTCCTAAGAGATCCATTTTCAACAGCCCTTATGGTAGCGGAAACGAAACCTATGAAACAACATTTCTATTCATCGTTATTGTGAGTAGATGTTTTCCTATCAGTTTGAAGAGTTAAAAGTTTCCACTTTACATTTCAGATGCAGTGTCACATTTGAGAGAAACTGAAATCTTTAACGTCGCACCATCAAATCAATAGATCCCCGTTAATGCACTCGAGATGGTGCTCATAGTTGACAGCTCCCTAAAACCTACAATTTCACAGCCCTTTGTTTTCTGAATAGTGGCCCATGTGTCTTTGAATCTACAACTTCATCGCCTTGCATGTACACTGGTAATTGGCCCATACTGTCGAACCTTTAACTTCACATCCCCCTGTTTACTGGTAGATGGCCCATATTTTGCTTTCAAACCCACAGCTTTGCAGCCCCATGAAACCTGGTGGTTTGACCTTTAGCTTTAATTCAAACCTATAATTTCACAGCTAGCCGTAAGTTCACTGGTTAATAGTCCTTACAAGATAACAAGATCTATAGGGATTAAAACTGCCATACATGCCAGCCTTTCAAATTGTTCACTGGGAACAAAATCTGGAACAAAATCTCAAAATGTCTTAGAATTTTTTTTTCCAATGATTCCTATTTGACAAAATGAAAGGTTAACATGTACTAGTATATGCAAGTTTAAATAAATAAAAAAAAAAATATGTAGAGAACTCTGTTGATTTCAAAACCTGTGGTCTGCCTCCTTTGAAAAAATATGGATACTTGGCTGTATGCAAACTAAGACTTACTCTGACCCTTAAAATACCTCAATGACATGTTTGTATGACAAAATTAAACCTCACAAACAAAAGTTGCCTATTAAGAAAAGCTCCACAGAGATAGAGGCTTAAATCTTTGAAATTGTTAAAGAAATAAGTCATGTGTTCAGGAATGCAGTTACATTTTTTCCACTGCTTTCTAAGTTTTGTAATGGTCCAAACCCCTTTCTAAATCATAGCCATTTCATGGTCAGTAATTTTTAAATGAAATAGGTTTTTTTTCTCATGCAAAAATTAGCCATCAACACACTTTCAATAAATAGGGAAACTTAAAGCTATGAAATTGTAAAAGAAATCAAAACATTTGTGTATAAACTCAGATAAAAGTTTTCCCACTACGTTCGCGAGGTCCAAACTCAGATAAAAGTTTTCCCACTACGTTCTCCAGGTCCAAACTCAGATAAATGTTTTCCCACTACGTTCTCCAGGGCCAAACTCAGATAAAAGTTTTCCCACTACGTTCGCGAGGTCCAAACTCAGATAAAAGTTTTCCCACTGCGTTCTCCAGGTCCAAACTCAGACAAAAGTTTTCCCACTACGTTCTCCAGGGCCAAACTCAGATAAAAGTTTTCCCACTCCGTTCGCGAGGTCCAAACTCAGATAAAAGTTTTCCCACTCCGTTCGCGAGGTCCAAACTCAGATAAAAGTTTTCCCACTGCGTTCTCCAGGTCCAAACTCAGATAAATGTTTTCCCACTACGTTCTCCAGGATCAAACTCAGATAAAGGTTTTCCCACTACGTTCTCCAGGATCAAACTCAGATAAAGGTTTTCCCACTACGTTCTCCAGGTCCAAACTCATTTCCCAACCATATATCCATTTCAAGGTCAGTAATTTTTAAAACCAAGTAGGCAAAGTAATATTAAGTAACATTGGATAAAAGGTTCTAAGAAATTAGTTGTTATTTTAACTTCATTACTCCTATATCAATATGTTTCTATGTGATGCATTAGTGCATTAAGCCCGCGGCGCCGGAGGAATACAGGAAGCAGAAATGCTTTTAAGCTAGTCCACTTATCATTCATGTATACATAACAGTAAGCTTGGATCAATAAGATTGGAGTATTCATCAAGTCATCAAGTCATAAACTTGACCTTTTTTCTAATCTACCCGAGATAAAGGCCACAGATTTAGACTTATTCTTCACACATCATATCATATAGCTGTAAGCCAATAATTAAGATTTGGCAACCAGAAATACCCATACATTTTCCATTACATAACTTTACTTATTACCAATATCTGTCAATTCTCGTAATAAAAAAACCAAACAAACCTTTATAAAGTATCTGTATTGCAAATGAGATACTCTTCCTCCATATAAAAACAGTTCTCCATGTATATATCATACTATATGCTGTGTATATATGAAGGCTTTAAATCAGAGAGATAGTGCTCTACTGTAGTCACCAACTCAGGACACTTATACATAAGTAATATTCTGATAACAAAGAAAAATGCAGATGAAGGACTAAATGCTGTATAGGTTTTGTGTGCTCATGAAGAAGGGCATAGAATATAATAATGACGTTGCTCTTAAACAGAAAAGGTGGCCATTTACTGTTTAGTATATTCAGGATAATTATTGCCCCATTTCTTTCAGGACAAAGATGATGTCTGTCAATCCTTGCACATTTGACAAAATTAATTCTTGTTTTACTCTGACCTCATACATGATAGCTGTCAACCATTCTACAATAGAGATAATATAAATATCAACCATTCTACAATAGAGATAATATAAATAGCAACCATTCTACAATAGAGATAATACAAATATCAACCATTCTACAATAGAGATAATATAAATACATTTGTTTTTGGGTACAAAAATATTGTCCACATATTCAGCCAATATGTGCACTTTTCCTTTGTACTTATTGACCTTTGACCTATAAATAAAAGTGCTAGTAACCCAAATATTGTTCAGTGTGCACCCTTTGTGTGTGAGTCAGATATACCTCAAGTTTCATCAAAACATCTTCAATGACTTAAAATTAACAGCCGAGGAAAGTTTTCGAACTAAACAGGTTCCAATTTATTTGGAGTTGTCACACATTTATATATGACGTTCTGTATGAAACATATTACTCAGGATAATAATCTTATGAAAGAGATAAAAACAGAAATGCAATTTATTTCATTTAAATTACCTTGTTTATCAGATGAAATCATCCGTAATTATCTAAATAGTGGCAGAAAGGGATACCCTAGCGCCCTCTAGGTTCATGCCTACGCCTACAAACTGATCACAACGTTACTTTGAAATAAGGGTGTCCTCGTCGCAAACATCATGTAATTTAAAATCAGAATACCAAATTTATAGAAATGAGATATTAACTTTTCCAATGTGACAAACAGATCAGTTTCTCTTGCCTCACTATCTTTACAACGTATGCCTTAACATCCTTCACCAGTTTTTGTCCCATTAACATCAAATTCAATTTCTTCTCTTTTCACTGGTAATACCATTCTCATTTTTCACAAAAATGCATTTAGGTTTGACATTGCCATGAATTAAGTGGTATTAACAGAATACAAGTGAAACCAATGATAGTTCATTGGCGCCAGCAATAGCAAAATGTTAATATTTTAAATAGTTTCAAAAATTGTATTATTTTCAAAACAAATTGAAATCATGAAGTTCTAGTCTTGCACTTTTTTTAAATCACGTTCAATATGTAAAAAAAAATACAACAACAAAATTAAAAGTCAGTTTTGATGCAAAACAGTTCAAGCCATGGAAAGGTTATATCCCATAATTTCAGCCTTGTCATTATATCATACCTAGACCTCGGATGGAAATACAAGCACCACAAGAGATTGAAGGGTGCATACTACCTGAATTGAAACAAATTTTAAAAATCTACTCCTAAAAAACTTTAAAATCAGTTTTGATGCAAATTCCCAAAAAACTAAATACTGTATGAGATGCCTGAACTAATAAACCATTCTTCTGTGATAGAAGTTTTATCAAAGTCAGGTTCATAAGATAATACAATCATGAAGTGGAGTTTAATTTTCCTTTTTTGACAATTATTTTGTATAGCTGTGAATTGATTTCTAAAGACATGCATTTAATGAGTTGGATTCAAAATTTCATTAAATCATCCGATATGAGTTTCAAAGATTTTCTGTGAAATTGTTAGTCATCTGAAATAGAGCAGACAGGATTTCGTGATGCATGTAGATTTACATTTAAACACATTTTTTCATTTAAGAAGTCATATATTCCTTCTCTAGTTCCAATTTCATATTACACCTGGATATCAAAATGAAAGTAGGGCAGAAATATGAAACATCACACCAATGGGGCACTCAATTCTGGATTCTTATTTTCCTAAACAAGGTCACTTAAAATAACTCATTATTTTGATGCAGACCATAGTTATTCAACATATGACTTCAAAACAGACCATAAATATTCAACACCATTGCAACCAAATTTAAATATCATGGAGACCAGACCACAATACCATGGTGACCATACCCAATCATCCAAAGCAACCTGATTGAAAATAAAGTAATGCCATCATATTGATACTTTAAATTTTATCACAGAACTGACTGCCACAAATTTGACTAAATTCAGTGTAAGTGTATTGCTGTATTTACCCAACAATTGACCCATGTTTACCAATAAGCCCACCGATACCTATCGAAGGTTTATATAAATGCCAACAAGTGTTATTTTATTGTCCGGTTATAAACCCCACACTCCACCAATATAACTACAGTACGAGGAGATTAAACACTGAGCCCTCCTATAACACGATCAAACCTACAGTCTATTGTTTCATCATTGACCTCCAGTAAAACTGGTGACAAGCACACAAAAACAAAAATGTACAAATTTAATCGAAATATAAAAAAGACATTTGAATCTTGCAAAACTTTTCCAATAAAGAATTTAAACAGTCTATGTAACTTCTTCAGCAACTCAGAATTCAATTTCATGCCTTTTATGAAATTATTAAAACTTCAGACTTGTATTTCCTCCCGTAATAAGATACTTTTTATTGATATACTGCTAGAAGGAGTTACAATGCACTTGATTTTTTCTTAAAGTCGTTCAAAACGAAATGTAGATCTTTGAGATGTTAAGTGTCGGAGTAATTCTATAGAAGGAAGGACCCACCATTATATCTTCCCATCGTCAGACTTTCTTCAGGCCTTCTACAGCCGTCTCATCAGGGTATCTAACCAATATTAGATTTGGAAAGCTCAAGAATAACGCTGACTGCTGTTATTCAATAGCTAAATTTGTTTCTGTTTCCTCTTATTGTTCAACAAGACAGTTGATAAAATGTAAAACATCGCCATGGAAACCCAAAGAATTGTTAGGAAGAAGGAAGTCAATAACCTTAATATGACTAGGTGGAAAAAAAAACTGCTTTTTGTCTCAGCTTATGGAGACCTAAACTTATACCTTATTTTGGTTCAAAGGGGGATAATTCACTGAAATAAGTGCCACAAGCTTCTGAAGGTGATGTTATTTTTTGGAAGTGAAAGGGCAAAGGGCAAAGGTCATCAGGAGAAAGGGCTAAATATGAGATGCTTTAATGATTTCCTTGGTGAACACAAATTTCATTACTAAAGTGTGTCTGACACACCACAGAGGTGCGAGGATCTCAGGTTGTCACCTCATGTGGACACAGGTGACATTTTCTACTCAAACCAGTTCCAAGGTGCATAATTTGTATGTAGCAGACGGTTATGTTGTGACAGATGATGTCACTGTGATATCAGAACATCCGAAAAAATATGGTCTGCATTTTTATGAGTTCCATTAATGTGAACTTAATGGTGACTAAAAAGTAGGAACATTATTACTGTGATAAAAAACTTGTAGTTTCTTTTTCCAATTAATATACGTCTTTACAGGAACTTCTATCTATAGAATGAACTACTCCATGCTTACTGCGCCTTATCAGACTGTATACTCTCTAATGTATAAGAACAGTAAATTTGTGTTAAGTAATTGTCAAATAACCTCAATCCATAAAAACGTATGAAACCGAACACCTTGATAATCAAATACTCTCCCTAGACCCCAACCACTATAGTGAGTTATAATAAAGTTCTACAGTTATGTGAATATTCACAAATGTTAAACTAATCAAGATGACATTATATGATAAACCAATATTGGACACCATGCTTCCTACTATATTTTATATAGATATACACTCTGTACTCTTTTCAGAGTAAATCCTATTTTTGTAGAAGTTGATATCTTCAGAAATATTATTTTTAAATTAGTGCTTTTTAGGCAGACCGTCCCCAGTGAACAAATTATTTTTAAAAACCAGAAAAAAAGTTGATTTTCATCTTAAATGTACACTCTGTTATAAAATAAACTCTTTTACTTATTGTATGTATATATCAAACAAAATTGGGGAACATTTCTTGAAGGAATGATATTTTCTACTGTTAATATGAAGGATGGGTTGTATTAATACAATAATTGGACAAAGATTGTAAATCAATAGTCATAATGACAAAACAAGAGGCCCAAGAGGGCCTGTATCGCTCACCTGAATATTTAAGCAGTCATAGCAAAATATTCTCATTAAATATTATATTGCACTCAAAATATTTCCCTCGCAAACTTTGTTGGCTCCATCTGTTGAAACTACCAGCAAAATATTATTATAAGATTCTATGCTTTTTGATTCTTCTTCAGAAGTTGCTTGACATATTTTTCCCTGTGATCTTGTAAGTAGGTCAATGTCATTTTCCTTCTCAAATTGGTTAGCTCTATTCCAAAAAGCTACCAGCCAAATCTTATGAATCCATTCCTTTTAGTTCTCAAGAACAAATCCATTAAAATGTTGTTGACCTCTGTGACCTCTAAAGTAGGTTGAGGTCATTTTCATTTGCAAACTTTGGTGAGCTCTATCCCGGGAAGTCACCAGCCAAATATTATAATTTTATGCCTTTTAATTCTTCAGAAGAAGCTGTTTGAACTGTTTGACATATTTGAACGCTGTGACCTTGAAAGTAGGTCAAGGTCATTTTCATTCGCAAACTTTGTTTGGCTCTTTCCCAGGAAGCCACCTGCCAAATATTAAGATTTTATAACTACCAGTTCTTCAGAAGAAGTCGTTTAAAGTGTTTGACATATCTGCCTCATGTGACCTTAAAAGAAGGTCAAGGTCATTTTCATTCTCAAACTTTGTTCGGCTCTTTCCTAGGAAGCTACAAGCCAAATATAGAGATTATATACCTTTCAGTTCTTCAGAAGAAGTCGTTTGAAGTGTCTGACACATTTGACTCCTGTGACCTTGAAAGAAGGTCAAGGTCATTTTCATTCTCAAACTTTGTCGGGCTCTATCCAAGGAAGCCATCAATCAAAAATAAAGATTCTATACCTTTCAGTTCTTCAGAAGAAGTCATTTGAAGCTTTTGACATATATGACCCCTGTGACCTTGAAAGTAGGTCAAACTAGTTTTCATTCTCAAACTTTGTTGGGCTCTATCCCAGGAAGCCACCAGCCAAATATAAAGATTATATACCTTTCAGTTCTTCAGAAGAAGTCGTTTGAAGTGTTTGACACATTTGACCCCTGTGACCTTGAAAGAAGGTCAAGGTAATTTTCATTCTCAAACTTTGTTGGGCTCCATCCAAGGAAGCCATCAGCCAAATATGAAGATTCTATACCTTTTAATTCTTCAGAAGAAGTCGTTTGAAGTTTTTGACATATTTGACCCCTGTGACCTTGAAAACAGGTCAAGGTCATTTTCGTTCTCAAACTTTGTAGGGCTCCTACCAACGAAGCTTTCAGCCAAATATCATGACTCTAGGCCTGTCCGTTCTTCAGAAGAAGTTGTTTAAAGGAAAAGTTGACGGACGAGGACGGACGGACGGACGGACGACGGACGGACGACGGACGCCGCGCCACGGCATAAGCTCACTTGGCACTTCGTGCCAGGTGAGCTAAAAAGGAGAACTCTCCCAGAAAATCTCCTAAACCCTTCAATTTTTATTGTGATTGATGATGTTACTTCCTGTGAAAGGAAAATGCCAAGATGACCTCAAAATGTCTTGGAAGGTGTTTTTTTATAAGCATGTGCTTAGTCAAATACCAACCCTCATTACTACATTATTGCCGTCCAGCAGAGAGTCGGAAATCTTGACGTGTCCGACATCCACCAGCTCTTGGAGGATCATACGAAATGTGCCAATCAGTCTGAAACAACAGAAAACACAACAAGTAAAAACGCCGCTCATAATTCTCATCTTCTCTTGACATAAAATAGGCAAAAACGGCCATACCAAATCAAATAACCGAAATGTATCTTTCATATCAGCCAACAGTACCGTCAGTAGTAACTGGCCTTTGTCAGAGAAATTGGGATTTATGACTCTGTCAATTGTTTACAGTTGAACAATCATTTTTCCTCATCTCTTCATCTTATTTCTCATTCTCAAAGGAGTTCCAGGCCCCATGTTCTGTTCTCGAAGGAGTTCCAGGGCCCATGCAGGGAATGTTAGGCCAAATATATGGATTTCCGGGGGGCAATATACAGAGGGACAATCTTCACACTCGGTGTACTGAGCAAGATTTAATGAAAAGTTATAACCTCGTAAATCTTCGTAAATCAGTTTCCTGTTTTTGCCAGACCTCTGGGATACCGTTACAGCTCTCAATTTCTAATATCTTATTAAAAAAAGTAAGCAATTACTGTAGAGTTACTTCCCCTGATTTTTGTTTGTTTGTTCAAAAAAAACCAGCAGTTTAGATAGTTCTTAACCAAAGCATTAAAAAACAAATTTTGGGAACGGTGATTATGTTCTGATCGATCGCTAATCTTCACAAAGCTCCTAAATTTCAGTTGCAATGTTGATGTCATCTGCATCACACCTTGTAGTAGATCCAGGTTGCTCACAGTTCACACTTATTGGCTTTATTCTGTATTGATTCTTCTCCATTTCATGAATTACTTTTAACCTGTCGACAAATGTCAAGTGCTTTGTACCTTTATCATTCCATGAAAATTTCCATTTCATCCTGTGCATGTTTTTTGAAGGTCTAAAAAAATAGTACTGCAACAACTTTCATCAAAAATACAACCACATTCCTTAGGGAAAGAATTTTCAGACAGAATCTCTGATTTCAAGCTGCAAAGTTTCATTTATAATTGATTAACTTTCAACTTAGAGAAAAATGATGAATGCTTTGTACTTTTCAAATGAAATGCAATTTTTTTATTTTAGTTTTACAATTTAAATTCTAACAAAAGTTTCTGAGGCAATATTGATTTTTACAAGAAGTAAATCACATACCAGGAGAAATTAAACCAAAATTCAACTACCAAATTTGGACAGTTTTTCTAAAAAAACAATATTATATCCCTTATTGGCCTTGTCTAAAGTGAAAACCAGTCCTAGAAATTATATTTTGTTACATGTAACCTGAGCATAAAACCAAAGTGTGATTTAATCTCAACACTTAAAAAGTTAAAACATGTCGACGTACATCATGACCTGTCATTATTAAAAATTCAAACCTAGTGAAGATTTAGCTTTGTTCTTCAGTTCATCGATTTACATGCAGACACGGTGACGGCAAAACTCATTCAGTTTGATGATTTATTCACAGCTGCGATAATAAAAAATATGAAATACCCCATTCTGCTTTCTTTGATAATTATCCTTCTACGTGTAGGTGGTGCTGATTAACAATACACATTTCTACAGCGTGTTATTTTTATTGAACAAACTAGCGAAATCAAACTTTATATTGAGTGATTTTGCAAAACAGGAAAATCTCAAATTAAACCTTGTCAAAGGGACATAAGTGCATGTCAAGCCTCAAAACATTACTGTGGGTTGTTTTTAAAGAAAGTTTTGTTAAGAAATGCAATAAATTTATACATCTAAGTCTGAGATGGTTGAAGGTCACGTTTATACAGGTGTCCAGATAATACAGGTTAAATAAAAATAAGCATCTAAGTCTGAGCTAGCTGAAGGGCTGGTTTAAACAGGTGTCAAGAGTCTAAGTCTGAGCTAGCTGAAGGGCTGGTTTAAACAGGTGTCCAGATTCTAAGTCTGAGCTAGCTGAAGGGCTGGTTTAAACAGGTGTCCAGATTCTAAGTCTGAGCTGGTTAAAGGTCTCGGGTGTCCAGATAATACAGGTAAGATATAAATATACATCTAAGCCCGAGCTGGTTTATACAGAGTTTGGTTTAGACAGGTGGTACTGTATTGGTGGCAGATGTACCTGTGGTTTATACAGAGTTTGGTTTAGACAGTCACAGGTGGTACTCTATTGGTGGCAGATGTACCTGTGGTCTATACAGAGTTTGGTTTAGACAGGTGGTACTGTATTGGTGACAGATGAACCTGTGGTCTATACAGAGTTTGGTTTAGACAGATGGTACTGTATTGGTGGCAGATGTACCTGTGTTCTATACAGAGCTTGGTTTAGACAGGTGGTACTGTATTGGTGGCAGATGTACCTGTTTTTTATACAGAGTTTGGTTTAGACAGGTGGTACTGTATTGGTGGCAGATGTACCTGTGGTATATACAGAGTTTGGTTTAGACAGGTGGTACTGGATTGGTGGCAAATGTACCTGTGGTCTATACAGAGCTTGGTTTAGACAGGTGGTACTGTATTGGTGGCAAATGTACCTGTGGTCTATACAGAGCTTGGTTTAGACAGGGGGTACTGTATTGGTGGCAGATGTACCTGTGTTCTAAACAGAGTTTGGTCTATACAGAGTTAGGTTTAGACAGGTGGTACTGTATTTATTGGTGGCAGATGTACCTGTGGTCTATACAGAGTGTGGTTTAGACAGTCACAGGTGGTACTGTATTGGTGGCAGATGTACCTATGGTCTATACAGAGTTTGGTCTATACAGAGTTTGGTTTAGGCAGGTGGTACTGTATTGGTGACAGATGTACCTGTGTTATATACAGAGTTTGGTCTATACAGAGTTAGGTTTAGACAGGTGGTACTGTATTTATTGGTGGCAGATGTACCTATGGTCTATACAGAGTTTGTTTTGGCAGGTGGTACTGTATTGGTGACAGACATACCTGTGTTCTATACAGAGTTTGGTCTATACAGAGTTAGGTTTAGACAGGTGGTACTGTATTTATTGGTGGCAGATGAACCTGTGGTTTATACAGAGTTTGGTTTAGACAGGTGGTACTGTATTGGTGGCAGATGTACCTATGGTCTATACAGAGTTTGGTCTATACAGAGTTTGGTTTAGACAGATGTACCTGTTGCTGAGGTATTTGTTGTAGTTGAACACTTGAATGTCGATGATTTCTTCTTTTTCCACGGGACGTGCCACAGGCCATTCAAACGACTGAAACAGAAATTGACAATATCTTCAATTGGTAATAAAACTTCTGCTCAATATCTCAATTTATACCGAAAGAAAAACAATTTCATTTTAAGGTTTTTAAACTTGAAAAAGGAAAAAATACAAAGAGAAATCTTTTAAGCCAATCCAGGATTTTTGCATTGAGTGCATGTCAGTTTTTCTGACTGAAAAGAATTAAAATCGATGAAACATTGGCATTATTGACAGATTACAGTCCAAAGTTGCGGACGAGCTATCTGTGTAGTCTCCGTAGAAACACTGAAGGTTTCAACATAGTTCTGTAATTACCAAAGACCACCGCACGCGACGTTCCTTAGCGTGGAGCGACACTCAACATAGCGCAAGAGTACGAGACAGCACAGGAAGTCTGTGATCAAGCATTTGACACTCGGATAGAGTTTAAGCTAGAACTCTTCTGTATAGAGGCAAATTAACTAGCTAATTGTCTTACAGGCATCGTCAGTGAAATCAACCTCATACAGGTATTAATCAGGGTGTTATGGTATAGCCTAGCCTTGGGTTACGTACGTGAAAGATCAATTTACGTTCAGTCTAATGAAACGCTGGCAATCGCAACTTTTTAAGTCATTAATGAATTAATGTAAACACAAATCCTCATGTCTGATTTTCATTTATCTTCCCATTTTCAGGAATATCAGAGAACTTTTCACAATATACATGTACAAGTTCGATTTGAATTCATTTTAGGCAAACAAAATCATTCTTACTTTGATTTCTGACAAAGATTTTAGGCGTGAATGTTCAGTAGTGGAGAGTTCAAAATTCAAATGAAACTTTTGACTCAACATCATCCAAATTTATCATATCGCAACTGTTTTGATTTGGTATAAAGACTGAACACCTAACAAAAATGTCGCGTTTCGATTATGTTTTTGCATTAGACACATTACTGTTATTATTGATTACAGAAAAAGACATTGTGTGAGATCTATTAGCTTGCTTAAATCTCATTCAAGTATTGGGAAGTAAAACCCATTCCTCTTTCCCATGCATTCTCACTCAATCAACACGCGAGTATGAACCATCAAGTGGCCAATTATAAGCCTCACCGTGATGAAGAATTTGCATGTCAAAAATATCTTAAAACCGGAAACATGCAAAGCAGTGCTACTTCAGGGCATGCTTTTGGAATGTTAACAGAAATTATCTTTGAAATATTATTTGACACCTCCAGCAATTATTGTAACCTGAACAGTATAAATGCCAAGTCCCCTTTGTATTGAAAGTTAAATGCTTTCTTGAAACATTAGGCAGATATATTTTCATCTGACTTGGGACTCAATGAAACAGGTATTTTATCTTTCTGACTCGTAATGAATTTCATTTTCACCGTAATTAGCACTCCTCCCACTATCCCCCTTTTTTCGAGAGGAATTTAAACTATAAAGACCCCCATCCAGACCTGACCAGGCCCAATCAACAATTAGTAATAGTACTTAAATTTTAAGGTAGAGATTTATGTCTGGTGATCATGGCAGGACTTCCTGTGAAGCTCCTGCCACACTCGAGTGCTTATTTTATCCTTTGGTGATAACAACTGGTTGAAGTTACACAACTCTTTCTACCATAACTTGCACTATCCTCATAAATGCCCCCCTTTAAGCCTATTTTAAGCACTAATTACAGCAAATATGGTTAACAAGTTTTGCGCTCTGGATTGTTATTATATTATGACACGAGTGAAATCCTAATTGACCTTCGACACCAGAAGTTCATTCCTTGAGAATAGTTGATCTTATTTTGCTTTTTCTATATCTTTTAGGATGAAATTATCAAAAACTTTATTCACAAAGATTAGATGGTACAAGTAGAAAACAAATACACTGAAATAAAGTACAGCTAATAATAAATATAAATACAAGAGGGATCCTGGTTCTCAATGGCAGAGGTCACAGAAATAAGAATCAGCTGTTTATGTTATTCTGAGACTT
This sequence comes from Mizuhopecten yessoensis, assembly GCF_002113885.1. Lineage (NCBI taxonomy): Eukaryota > Metazoa > Mollusca > Bivalvia > Pectinida > Pectinidae > Mizuhopecten > Mizuhopecten yessoensis. Next base: position 829,885 of record NW_018408911.1, on the reverse strand, counting down.
ATCTTTATGAGGTAATATTTTTTTTATAATCAAACACTTTGTTGGAAAGGAATAAAGAATTTTACCAGCAAGTCTAGAACCCCTAACATACAAAAAGTTAGGACACTTGATATTATTTCCTATAAAGTTACTTTGTAACAGGTTTTGGCAATGTTTATCACTAAGAAAACATTTTATGACCTTGATCTTTGACATTGGCACCTTGACCATACACCAAAAGGCCCCTTGGCATCCATTCCTAAACTTTCATTTAATGGTGATATTATGCAATTTGTACTGTAAGAAACATACACTTGTATTATACCTTTGTGACCTTCATCAATGACCTTGAACTTGAATGAAACAAAACCTTGTGTCGAATTCCTACAATACTACTTTCAAACATTGTGACATAATGAAGATGATATTAGATTTAACCTTCAGGTATGTACACCAGGGAGCAAACTAATGCTGTCAATCCCAACAGTATTGCTTAAAAACGTTACCATGTGAGGTTTGAATTCAGTTCTTCATAACCTTGAACGGAAACCATATGACCTTGACCTTATACCTTCTTGTTGTGCAATATTTACCATTATAACCTTGACTTTTCACTGTTACGTTAGACTATGGAATACCTGGCATAAAACACAACCATCTGGCTTAATAACTTTATCATACAATAATTATTGTCAACAGGATATGGAAGGTGATAACAGTGACCTTGACCATGACTATGTACCAAAATGAACAACTTTAACCCAATGAGAACCTCTGCATAAAATTTGAGATAGACCTTTCCAATTTTTTTTGAGAATTCAAGAAAAGGATATTTAGTTGTTTAACTGATTGTTTTTTAACAAAAGTATAGATCTTAAACCTGAAGGTTTGTGACCTAATGGAATGAATCTATTGAATTTCTCTGGGTAAGTATTAACATTCCACTTCATGATTACTGGATGTTGACTGATGGATACTTCATGGACAAAAAGTGATTTCTTAAATCGACAGAAGTTTTGAAGACATTGAAAAAATTGTGTAAAACGCCAGATACATTTCATACTATGTCAAACATATCTTTTTCTTTTGAATTAAACTTAGCAGGCATTTATCACTCTTTTCATAAAACATTGGCGGTTTCTACATGTATAAGGAATTCAAGGGGTTGGGGGGAGAGGTGAAATGAACATGAAATATAAGCTGTATCCCTAAGGGAAGAAGTGAAGACACCAAGAACATGATTGTATTCATTTCTTCATTCCCAGCAATAGGATTATGGGATGGGGTCTGAAATATTTTCATGTTACAACATAGAGAGTAAGCCCGAAGAACTAGGCCAGACCGAAGAGCCAATACCAGGAGCAAGAGCGTTATTCATCTCCCCATTTTTTATATGTCAAGTCCAACGGAGTAAGTCTCCAGGGGTGGGGTCAGACCCCCCTGTCAATCTTGGCAGTATGAATGTCTTTGTCTATTGCTACTTATCAGTGGGGACACCAACTGTTTCCCAGTTAAGACTTAATTTCCCTAATAGATCCTACAAAAAAGGTAAGAAAAGACTCCCAGGCAAATTCTGGTAGCATGAATGCATGGCAATGTATGGACATGTGTGGGGATCTCAACCATTTCCATATTGTAATATAACTATTCGCAATTGGCCTTGCCCCTTGGCCCCCACAAGGGCCTTTTCTCAATTTATACAAAGTTGAGTCCCCTTGGCTCAAGGATGCTCTGGATAAAAAAATGTTTCAAATCTCTCCATTTATATGGAAGAAGAAGGATTTTAAGTACTTACATTTAAGTTGGCCCCATCACTCTGCCCCAATAGGTGCCACACCCTCGTTCTTTAACAATATATTAACCGTCATGGCACTGCCACTACATAACCGTACCAAATTCTGTTGGCATTCATTTAGGCCACGGGCTGATCGTTGATGTCACCATTATTATGAAATCATAATTGCTACATTTGATACCACTGACCCGCGCAAAGGCTGTTCTATTCATTCAACAAGCATACATGATACAAACATCATTCAAACAAAATGCTGGATAATAATACATGTTGTTGATTTTTTATGAGATGAACAGATTCCAAAACTGGTAAATGTAAGTATTGAACTAATTTCAGTTGGCATTCATAGGCAATATGAATTGACCAAATTTGTAAAAATGCCTTGACCCATTTTGAAAAAGAAGGATTTTAAAGATTTACCTTAACTTTACCTATTAGGCCCCACCAATATTCATGCTTAAACCCTTTCACCCCTATGTAACTTAAATAAACTCTACCATAAATTGATCTGGATGAGTCCATCGTGGTCTACAGTGTTGAAAGGGTTAAGATGGGGGAACACATTCCTCAGCCTGTTGGTTTTGTCCCCACCCTGAGGTTACATACACTTTGCAATGTTGTATGTTGTTCCACTTTACTACCTCCCATTCTCCTGTCTTAAACAAGTCAATAACTCTTTAAAATCTTGGGACTGAGGCTTGAATTTCAGGATGTCTCTTTTTTATCGTCAATAAAAGCTAGCAGAATCTTTATTTAAAAGCCCTACCTCTAAGTAATCAAATAGTTAAGGAGACTTTATCTCAGGTACATGGTATTCCAATTTAGTAATTATTTGTACATCTAGTGCTATGAACCCTGAATTAAATTCCTCTCAGCTTCCAAAACAAGCACAATAATCAATTACATTTAAACCTGCTTTAGAGACAACCTCTATTATGAGACCACTTGTTCTAAGAGAATTCTTTTAAACCTTCCTTTTGCAGTTAGTTTCATTTTAAATGAATCTGTATTTAGAGACCACCTGTGTTAAGAGCCCACTCTTCATGTTCCCAAATGTAGTGTTTTATTGCCAATTAACTGAACCTGAAGGAAGAGACCACCTGCAGTAAATGACCATGTAATGTATGGGGTTTCCAAAGGTGGTCTCTGAATAAAAATTTGACTAAAATTAATAAACACATTTACAATATTCTACTTCATTGGTACAAAACAAAAGCAGCTGAAAATAAAATATTTCTTGTAATCCTTTTTTACGCCTTTCCCTGCCCTGACTGAGGTATGCTGTACAGTAAGCCAGTCTAAGTCTGTCCTCATTCCCAGGTGTATTACCAGGATATTTACTGAGGTATGCTGTACAGTAAGCCAGTCTAAGTCTGTCCTCATTCCCAGGTGTATTACCAGGATATTTACTGAAGTATGTTGTACAGTAAGCCAGTCTAAGTCTGTCCTCATTCCCAGGTGTTGTACCAGGATATTTACTGAGGTATGCTGTACAGTAAGCCAGTCTAAGTCTGTCCTCATTCCCAGGTGTATTAACAGGATATTTACTGAGGTATGCTGTACAGTAAGCCAGTCTAAGTCTGTCCTCATTCCCAGGTGTTGTACCAGTATATTTACTGAGGTATGCTGTACAGTAAGCCAGTCTAACTCTGTCCTCATTCCCAGGTGTATTACCAGGATATTTACTGAGATATGATGGACAGTAATAAGCCAGTCTAAGCCTGTCCTCATTCCCAGGTGTATTACCAGGAGATTTCCTGAGATATGCTGTACAGTAATAAGCCAGTCTAAGTCTGTCCTCATTCCCAGGTGTATTAACAGGATATTTACTGAGGTATGCTGTACAGTAAGCCAGTCTAAGTCTGTCCTCATTCCCAGGTGTATTACCAGGATATTTACTNGGGGGGGGGATATGGGTGGTCTGTGTCACAGAGAAAACCAACCTGACCTACATATACTAATGCAATTGCCATGGTGAATCCATGGAGATATTCAGGAACATAGACGTCCTCCCCTCCTTCATAAAACTCAAGTCTATAGGGAGTTTTTGAACCTTTTCACATATTGACTCGCAAATATTCCCTGATATTTTTCTATAGTGAATAAACATAAATGTCATGATCACTTCAAATCAATTATAATATAAAAACGTGAATCAATACAGCTCCCTTTGTAACATTAAAGTGTTGAAATCCATAGCTAAATCCTACATGAAATTTTCACTAATGTTCTACTTTATTAAGGTAGCATGCCAGTAAGATTGTGTAATTTCTCTGTGTTGTTATACCTAACAGCTAGAGGTTGTACACCAGTAAATTTGTTCTATTTATTACCCAATTTACAATGTATACAGATACATATTTCAATAAAATTAATTTTTAAATAATTCTAATCAACATTGACTTTGACCTTAATCTTTTTGACCTTTAGACACATTACAATCCTTTTCTATGTTTTGGTAAAAAAAAAACAATTTTACATTATAAAGCTTTGGATCAATTAAAACTGATTGTATAAAGTTACTTTGTGACCTTGACCTTTGACCTTCATTTATTGCAATTATCATTCTGGTTTTGTATCATGTTTTCATTATCCTGAGATATATTGATATGTTGTATCCATTGTAAAGGAATCTTAAGGGAAGTCTGAAACATGCATATGATACTCACAGTCCAGAAAGTCCATTACAAAACACACAGAATATCCAATGGTACTCATATAACACAAACCATAATTATAAGCCTATCAATAAGATAAGGAAAATCAACAGTGACCATGTAAGCAAATTTTCATTAGTTTTATAATCCACAGGTCATTGTGTAGCACTAAAATAACATTCTCATCCTGTAGATCCAAACCTATTATCCACTGGTCATTTTCAAACATCGACAATTTGTAATAATATTCTCCATCAAATACTACTAATCCACCGGGCACTCTTCATACTCCAATATTAAATCTGCTGCTGATCCTTCTTAATATCACAAATCCACTAGTCACTTTGAATCATCAGAAATATTAAATCAACTTCTGTCTCTCCTGTTATATTGCTGGTCCATTGGTCACTATGATAAATCCTGTGATCACTGTGACGAATCCACTGGTCACTGCGAAGAATAAGTATTTATTTGCACCATTTCCTCTGTAACGTTGTTGATCCACTGGTAAATTTGAATCATCCCTAAGTAATACACTTGTTGTCCTGTAGTTGGCTGGTCACCACATTTCGTGGACGATTCAGCAGTAGCAGTGATAATTAATCTGCTGACCATTAATTATAGCCCCAGTGTTTAATTGGTTATGGTATACTACAATCCACATCACGGGAAGTTGTACAGTCTAAAGCTTATTGAAAGACAAAAGAGGTCAAAGAGGTTCCACTTAATGCCTACTATGTTGTGTTAGCAGATCTAGAGTCTTAATGAAAAACATTCAGCAGCCCCAAAGTTATGGTCAAGAAAAGCATTAAAAATATTTGACCTTTGACCCCTAGCAGAGAACTTGACCTTGGATAACCTGTGTATGGTATATGTTATACCATATGTGTCTGCTCGGTGTGCTTTCATCAAACTGTATTCAGAGGTTCAGTATGGTCAAATAAAAACAGACTCAGGAATGAAAAGAATGCTTAACAAGAATGATTGCTATTATAAACACCTAACCACATATAATTATGAATTGGCTTATTGCAGGGTATATATTTTGAGGCCTCTGAAAATGATGGATGAGCTTATTACCAGGCATGGTCGTGTTGCTGGATAAATACTGTATAGACATATACCAGGGAACCTGATACACTCACAAGTCTGTATCTATTACACACTCTGTACAAACTCCACAATTACATGTGACATGCAATTCCATACAATATAGATTTGAGACAGACATAATAACAAAACACAATAGCACAACAGGTTTTTCAGATTACACCATACAACCCCTCCCCCACCCAACCTACAACATAACAGAACGACACAAAGGGATGCCCCTAAAATGACCCCGGGGGTCAAGTAAAAAGCCCATTCCACTACGACCTTGAAAACGGTCAGTGATCTTCACTCAGTTACCTCGTCAAACCAAATGCTGTCCTCAGCATTCTCGATGATTTTGGAGTAGTGGCAAACACCTGCAACGACAAAAAAAGAAGACTGAATAATTTATATGTGTGATTTATAATTCATAAAGGCATCTTCCCTTCCAAACAAATCAATTGATGTTAGACTTTCAACTGGTAAGGTTACAAAACTGAGGTTCTACAAAGACTTGGTGATCAGTTCAAGATATCTGGGTACTTTGTCTGTAGAAGGACCAAGTCTATATCAAGCTTACTTAGTTAATGCTAATCATGACCAATTTATGTTTTTGGGTGAATTTATGTTTTTGGGGGGAAATTTGCAGTAGTTACATGAAATTTTCCATTCATGCCATTTAAAGTTCTTCAACAATTAGTCTAGATATACAGTCAATTATGTCTTCCAACCTGTATATGACAAAAGTTTCATAATGTTTTGGACACATTTGTAATGCACTGAATATGAAAATTCTTAAAAACAAGAAGAAAAGGTTCACATCTGGTGTGAATTCATAGAAATTTCAGCTAAGATGGGACTTTACAAACGAGGCATTTTTTCTTCAGGAGAAATTTACAGATAAACGGTAAAGAATCTGGCATAGATTTGTACATGAATGAGTCCAGAGGCTTATATTTAGATACTTTAAGTCTAAGCAAGAATAGATCTGACTGATTATACCAAGTCTGCCCTCTTTAAAGAAGTCCCTGGTTTCTTAAAATTTTGAGGTTTTATATTGACCTTGTTCAAAGACAAACTACATCAGAGTATAAGAATAGTAAGCACACAAAATTACATATGAGGAGAAAAACATTGATATTTTCATCCTTGTGAGGACATAATGATTCAAAGCCTAACAACGACTGGCCTAGAACTGTCACAGACATCAATGGTGTTCTATCTAGTTCCCACAAGTCCAGAGGGACAACTATTCATAGTTTTGCTGTCTGGTCATTTTGTCCTTTACATCTGATATCTATCACAAACTATAACAATTACATACATAAAATGTTGATCTTCAATCTCAGGGGACAAAACTCTTGTGCTGTAAACTACCCGAACACAAGGTCACCGTTAACATATTAATGCATAAGCAAGATCATGGGGAACATAATGTCTGAACAAATATCTAGGTTAAATGTGACAAACTGTTATTGCAAAAACAAAGAAATTTGGGACAAAAGATCATGGCAAATACTTAGATCATGAAGGGCACAAGGTTATAGACCCCTGTGACCTTGCTATGAGCTTGTGTCCTCCATATCATAGGGAGATAACATTGAGCTTGTGTCCTCCATGTCATAGGGATATAACATTGAGCTTGTGTCCTCCATATCATAGGGGGATAACATTGAGCTTGTGTCCTCCATATCATAGGGGGATAACATTGAGCTTGTGTCCTCCATGTCCTAGGGAGATAACATTGAGCTTGTGTCATCCATGTCATAGGGAGATAATATTGAGCTTGTGTCCTCCATGTCATATGGAGATAACATTGAGCTTGTGTCCTCGATGTCATAGGGAGATAACATTGAGCTGGTGTCCTCCATGTCATAGGGAGATAACATTGCGCTTGTGTCCTCCATGTCATAGGGAGATAACATTGCGCTTGTGTCCTCCATGTCATAGGGATATAACATTGAGCTTGTGTCCTCCATATCATAGGGAGATAACACTGAGCTTGTGTCCTCCATGTCATAGTGAGATAACATTGAGCTTGTGTCCTCGATGTCATAGGGAGATAACATTGAGCTTGGGTCCTCCATGTCATAGGGAGATAACATTGAGCTTGTGTCCTCCATATGGAGGTCATTCAGTTCACAAGTTCATGAAAAACACAAGGTCATTCAGTTCACAAGTTCATGAAGAACATAAGGTCACTCAGTTCACAAGTTCATGAAGAACACATAATCATTTAGTTAAAAAAGTCATTCAGTTCACAAGTTCATGAAGAGGACAAGGTCATTCAGTACTCAAGATCATGGAGAACACAAGGTCATTTAGTTCACATGGTCATTTAGTTCACAATGTCATTCAGTTTACAAGGTCATTCAATTTACAAGGTCAGTTAGTTCACAGGGTCATTTAGTTCACTTAGTTCACAAGGTCATTTAGTTTACAACGTATTTTTGTTCACAAGGTCATTTAGTTCACAAGGTCATTCAGTTTACAAGTCATCATGGGAGAACACAAGGTCACTCAGTCACAATATTATGGTCATGGAAAAAACAATGTCATTCAGTTCACAAGGTTATGGAGAACACGAGGTCATTCAAATTACAAGGTCATGAAAAAAAAATAGTCATGACAGTCACAATGGCATGACAGCCAGTTAAGCTATAATGACATGTTTACTTGGATACTAATGGGTTTCCAGGTCTGTACTTAAAGAGCCGATTAGAAGACTGTCAACCAATCAAGATCAAGCCCTGGGCCACATACACACGGCACCTTACCAGCACGGAAAACACTTTTCTGCAGATTCTCACTGCATACAATCAATTGGGTGTATATCACCGAGATTTCTGTGGTTAACAGCTCTCTAACAAGGATTTCGTTTTTTCTAATAAAAATTTGTATTCCTATCCTAACATTCTAGTGAATAGGATTTGTATGTTTCTTTCAGCAGAATAAAACTGATGTTAGAAAGATTCTGAGCTAGGTAAGTCTCATCCTAGATAGCATGCTCTGACAAAGCCTGATATGAATTATCTATTGAAGTTAGCACTAAGCTATTTCCCCAAGGACCACACATTTTGTCTTGCTGATGATGGAACAGAGAAGATGGTCAACGATGAGGCTCTAAGTGCCATGTCTGCACGTCAGCACGACTTCAACCTCTCCCTGTATTTATTGGTTTGAACTTCCTGGAAAGCAGCAAGCCAACGATTATATACCGGTCTTGAGCACACACACACAGTCAGACAAAATTTCATTCATGTCAACAGTGGTGAGATCTAGTAAGGTGAGCATTTAACAGAGTCCTTAACTCATTCACTCCGAAAGACACATTTGAACTCTTCCAATTCAAAGGTTGGAATTGTTCATTATGAAAATTCAGGGGTGAATGAGTTAAATCTTGGTGAAGGGATGGGGCACTTGGGCCAAAAAAAGGACCTGAAATGCTTTAGTGTTAATTTTGTTGATTATGGTATACACAGTGAAATTTTGAACATATAAGTTCATCTTGATGTGCAGATTAGACCCCATGACGATTCATGGTGCTAAGTATTTCAAACAATTTTCTTATGATTCCAGAGAGAGCATAATAAACCCAACAGATAATGACACTACATTTGCGTACATTTGGTCCAGTATTAGATATAACTTGAGACAAGAGTATTTATTTACCAAACACACACTTCAGTAACATAAGATATAACTTGAGACAAGAGTATTTATTTACCAAACACACACGTCAGTAACATTTAGCTGACTGCTCTTTCTCAGTACACAGCCTGATATTGCTGCAACCTCCAGAGAACTCAAGAGGCATGAAAATGTTAGATCACGTTTCTCGGGATAATGAATAAATAAACCAATAGAATGTCATTCAAGCTATCATTTAACTGCAGTGCTGCTGAAGTTGGTTTGCGTAATTTATCTATTGACCGTGTCAATAGTCGTTGCTCCTCAAGTCAGAATGATGTCGCTGTTTGTTTGGTCATTTGTTATGTCATGTTACAACCAAAACTTTTAATATTCAACATGTGATGAGTCAGGATCAATTAAGTTTGTAAACCAATCCCAAAAAATACCTTCATCATTTTGAAAGTAAACATGTAAAAGGCTTATATTTGAAATAAAATAATGATTGCCTATATCCAACTAACCAGGAAAATGAAACCATCCTCAAAACAATCTATTGAAAACTTGAATTTTGAATTAAAAAATTGAAGTCTGGTTAAACCAAAACATCATAACTCTTTACAGATGACAATGTAGATTAGCAATCAAATCATGCAACAAATCAAAATGCATAGGGAAAGGATTTTTTAAAACCATGCAGTCACAAATTGACATTTGAAATATTCTCCATCAACCTTCCGAAACCTAAAATCTTTGATTAGGTTAAGGCAAACACACATTACATTTATACTAGCCTTATTCCTAGAAGTAAAGAAGATAAGTCTATCAATAAAAGAAAAACAGTAATTTATTTGCCGTCATATAATGCCAGTTTCGATTCCTATAAACAAACCATTGTAGACATGGGGGAAATTAACCCATGTCAGAATTCCCCGATATCTTCAGTTCAAAAAGAGAAGATAGAAAAATCACTTGACCATCCTACACAAGTCTCTGTCCTCGTTTGTCTTGACTCTAAACAAACTCCTCCTATGACAGTTACATTCTATTCAAGTACTCTGCAGACTCAGATCTTACGACTAGTTTTACCCAGAGAGTTCTGGGATCGCAATGACTTACATCTGAGTTCGACTTTGATCCCTTTCCCCAAGGGGAAGTTTCTATCCAAAAAAGAGAAGGAATTTCAAAAAAAAATTATTGATCTAACTCTTCTGTGCTGCTGACATTTTCCAGACGTCATAGAAATATATCCATTGGTATAATGTACTGGCATCATCATACTAACTTCATCAGTTAGTGACTGAAACCTCCATTATCTATTGTTACCGAGGGCAACACCAGTAATTACCATTTATCTGTGTCCAACTACATTGGACTTGATATGTGTATCGGTGTCCCTATAAACCATCCCCCCTATAAACCATCCCCGGTACAGTTTATTAAAATGAATAGGTCAAATCCTTACGAAGTTATGATAAGTAGTACCAATCCTAACTAGTCCATTATCTTTCAATACAAATTTTAAAACAAAGGAAACATACAATTTCAAAAGCCACTACATATTGATATAAGTAAGTTAAGGTCAGGGAGTACTGGGAGGAGGGCTACTGGTACATTAGTTCAACTGCTTTAGCAACCTATCTGAAAGTCAGAAGTATCATATAAGATTAAGAGAATCCCTTCTCTGAAGTTATATACATCAGACAAGATTTAGAGACTCCCTTCCCCATAGATTTTACATCAGACAGGAGTAAAAGACTTCCTATCTTGTAGTTGTATACATCAGACAAGATTTAGAGACTCCTTCCCCATAGATTTTACATCAGACAGGAGTTAAAGACTTCCTACCCTGTAGTTGTATATATATCAGACAAGATTTAGAGACACCCTTCACCATAGATTTTACACCAGACAGGAGTAAAAGACTTCCTATCTTGTAGTTGTATACATCAGACAAGATTTAGGGACTCCTTCCCCATAGATTTTACACCAGACAGGAGTAAAAGACTTCCTATCCTGTAGTTGTTTATATCAGACAAGATTTAGAGACTCCTTCCCCATAGATTTTTCATCAGACAGGAGTAAAAGACTTCCTATCCTGTAGTTGTTTATATCAGACAAGATTTAGAGACTCCTTCCCCATAGATTTTACAGCAGACAGGAGTAAAAGACTTCCTATCCTGTAGTTGTATACATCAGACAGGATTTAGAGACTCCTTCCCCATAGATTTTTCATCAGACAGGAGTAAAAGACTTCCTATCCTGTAGTTGTATACATCAGACAGGATTTAGAGACTCCTTCCCCATAGATTTTACAGCAGACAGGAGTAAAAGACTTCCTATCCTGTAGTTGTATACATCAGACAAGATTTAGGGACTCCTTCCCCATAGATTTTACTCCAGACAGGAGTAAAAGACTTCCTATCTTGTAGTTGTATACATCAGACAAGATTTAGAGACTCCCTTCCCCATAGATTTTCCATCAGACAGGAGTAAAAGATTTCCTATCCTGTAGTTGTATACATCAGACAAGTTTTAGAGACTCCCTTCCCAATAGATTTTACATCAGACAGGAGTAAAATACTTCCTATCTTGTAGTTGTATACATCAGACAAGATTTAGAGACTCCTTCCACATAGATTTTACATCAGACAGGAGTTAAAGACTCACTACCCTGTAGTTGTATATATATCAGACAAGATTTAGAGCCACCCTTCACCCTAGATTTTACACCAGACAGGAGTAAAAGACTTCCTATCCTGTAGTTGTATACATCAGACAAGTTTTAGAGACTCCCTTCCCAATAGATTTTACATCAGACAGGAGTAAAAGACTTCCTATCCTGTAGTTGTATACATCAGACAGGATTTAGAGACTCCTTCCCCATAGATTTTACATCAGACAGGAGTTAAAGACTTCCTACCATGTAGTTGTATATATATCAGACAAGATTTAGAGACGCCTTCCCCATAGATTTTACATCAGACAGGAGTAAAAGACTTCCTATCCTGTGTTTTATATACATCAGACAAGATTTAGAGACACCATTTTCTGTGGTCAAGCCATGGTTTTTTGTTCTGGTGGTAAATCAATAAAAAAATCACATTTTGTTAATGATTTAGAATAATTAAGACTTATAGCAAAATAGCGTTTTCAATGTCCAGACTTGACGTTTTGGCCGTGTCATATGAGATACCACTTACAAGGAAATTGGTTTGAGCACAGAATCGGAGCTGCAGCATGAAATCAGTTTCTGGAATACAAGCCCAAGTTGATGCATGAAGTTACACATCACAAATGCTCACAGGAATCTGTATTCTGTGTTTTGGTGTGGTATCTTATCAATAAAATATCAAAAAGCAAATAAATTTCCATCCAACCAATTTTCTTCCATCTTAAACAATTGATATTTTTTCCAATTTCAAGCATAACAATCACTTGATCTGTAATCGGCAAATCTTGTTGCTTGATCAAGGTCACTTGTATTGACAGCAGGATCTCTAGAAGATAAATGTCACACCGATCATTAATATAGCCCTATGCAGCTTGTCTGTACTCCCATTTTCTTCCCATATGTCACTCTGACATGACACCTTGGATGCAAAAAAAAAAACATCACAGAGAATTCATGCTAGTTGCTGCAAACATGAAGAGAAATGAGTTCCTCCAACAACAACAAAATAAAAGAAGAAAGTGTGGAGTATCAGAATGTAAGGGTATTTGGGCTCTATAGTGATAAGGAGTGGTTGTTAGGGGTTAGGGTGAGGCCAGAGTTTCACTTTGTTAAGTATTTGGGCTCTATAGTGATAAGGAGTGGTTGTTAGGGTGAGGCCACAGTTTCACGTTGTTGAGTATTTGGGCTCTGTAGTGATAAAGAGTGGTTGTTAGGGTGAGGTCACAGTTTCACGTTGTTGAGTATTTGGGCTCTGTAGCGATAAAGAGTGGTTGTTAGGGTGAGGCCACAGTTTCACGTTGTTGAGTATTTGGGCTCTATAGTGATAAAGAGTGATTGTTAGGGTGAGGCCACAGTTTCACGTTGTTGAGTATTTGGGCTCTGTAGTGATAAAGAGTGGTTGTTAGGGTGAGGCCACAGTTTCAGTCTGTACTTAGACTTCATACTGATATGGGGTACTGGGTTGTCTGTGAGAAGCCTTCCTGTGAGAAACAGAGTATCAGGGCTTTATATCGGTAAGTGATATTGGGCTGTTAAGGTGAAGTGTAACAATTTGAGCTCCATGCATAGGAATTAAAAGAGTTGGGCAGTTAGGATTTTGAGATATAAGAATCAGCAGAGGTCATTATAGCTTTAGAAATACTGGTTTTCAGGTTTATAAAGTCAATAAAGCAACTCTATTCCCAACCCCTAACTCCATTGCCATGTTTCTCCATTGTGTTATTTACCAATTCCTACCCTCCTTCCTTTAGCATCTTCATTTAGACTCATAGAACCTCACAATAACATCATCATCGGTCAAGAATTTTGGTCACATGATCTAGGCACACAGAATCAGGTCACATGATTAAGGAACACGTAATCTGGTCACAAGATCTATAGCCACACAGAACCTCAAACAGGTCACATGATCTAGGTATGCTGAATCTGGTCACATGATCTAGGTACACAGAATCTGGTGTCACATGATGTAGGCACACGGAACCTGATGTCACATGATCTATAGGTTCACAGAATCTGGTCACAGAATCTGGTCACATAATCTAAGCACAAAAATTGGGTTGCATGATCTGAGGTTACAGTAACTTATACATGATCTGAGGTAACAGTAACTTATACATGATCTGAGGTTACAGAAACTTAAACATGATCTGAGGTTACAGTAACTTATACATGATCTGAGGTAACAGTAACTTATACATGATCTGAGGTTACAGAAACTTAAACATGATCTGAGGTTACAGTAACTTATACATGATCTGAGGTAACAGTAACTTATACATGATCTGAGGTTACAGAAACTTAAACATGATCTGAGGTTACAGTAACTTATACATGATCTGAGGTTACAGAAACTTATACATGATCTGAGGTTACAGAAACTTATACATGATCTGAGGTTACAGAAACTTAAACATGATCTGAGGTAACAGTAACTTATACATGATCTGAGGTAACAGTAACTTATACATGATCTGAGGTTACAGAAACTTATACATGATCTGAGGTAACAGAAACTTATACATGATCGTAGGTTGAAGTTGAGGTCAAAAAGTGCCACCAGACGACTCCATCTTGGCTGTTACTTAGACCGTAAAACTCCCTCATCATAAAAAAACAAGGTGAAGTGTCTGATGAAAGATGTGAAAACCACAGATAATTGTTGTTGTGTTCAGGGTGATCATAGAGTATAAAGAGATAAAGCACACTTTACCAACGGCAGTACGAGTCTACGATCTCTGTCTCCCAGGAACAGAGACAAAGACCAGGTATCAGCAGTGATGGATGAAGTCCGCTAATGTTGGGGGAGACAGAGGATAAGTTCTGTAATGAATGCCTGTCTATGTCATCTGTAAAGGCAGCAGATAGTGTACACTAAGATAAGTGTCACAACACACAGAGCTGTGGTCTAGCTATATCTATAGCTATCTTACATCTACGGGTCCCTGGCTATAGTGACTATAGCTGTTCCATCTATGGCAAAGCTGTAATTACTTCAACTATTCCATCAGATGGGGTTAAGTGCTTAATTGAATAGTTTATCTATGGGTACTGTACACTGGATATTTACAGATATTTGTCCATGAGTAGACCTTAGTTTCTACCATATACACCCTAATTAGAGCCCTAGCTATTATTTATAAGTAGTCATACTCTGCCTCTTTTGAGCACACTAATTGACTGACCTACTTAATGAAATTATCATTTACAAAAAGTTTTAAAACATGTTTGGAAAGTTGTAAAATATCATATTTTTATTAAATTTTCCTCCAAAGAAGACAGGAGATTCAAGCAGTATAAGAAGGTAGTCAACACTGAGCAAGAACATTAAGGCAGGGTGAAAATAGTGTGGTTTACAGTATTACATCTTTTTTTTGGTTGTCTCCCCTTATACATTCTTACTTCATTTGCAGGGCCAAGAAGGCCAAAATTCATGATGGGTAAATTTATTTCTAAATCAACAATTCAAAACAATTCTAACGACAAAACAAATTATTAAACGGCCAAACTCAGCAGCCACTCTGAGTTCATGATTTAAATTTAGATTCGTTATAGATACCATCAATCTGAGGGCCAACATATGTATCAGTGTGGGTTTCAGCCAGACATTTGCCTATTATATCTTAGTCGGGGTGAGACTGTAGTGGTGGGTTAAGTGGGCTTCAGTCCATCACCTTCTTTGAAATCCATGTTAAACAGCTCACATTTTACTAATTTGCTTCACAACAACAACAACCACATTCACCCAGATTAATCTCTGAATCAGCCAACGTTAAAAAGAGTTGTCTACCTTTGTTTACCACAATGCCAGTTGGTGTGTATGAGAGTCTGTCTGTAATGTTGATATTATGGAATGTGTGGACAATGGCCCACCATAGGGACCTGAGAGGTACCTATACTGTTAGTTGTATGACAATACCCTATCTTCAATGCCGATGTTCACTTTATAGCCACTTAAAGACCTCCAATATTTGTAGTCTCCTTGCTATAGCTGCTGTTCGGTATAGTTAGCCATTTGTGATGAACTGTTGACCAGTTATTGGTCTCCACATCTCCCTGGGGTCCACCCGCGGCACAGGCAGAGTGAGGGCCACTGACTACTAGCCCAGTGGTGGTCATATTGCATAGCTTAGCAGCAATTTACATGTTTTTATTGTTATTCACCGAAGCAGTAATTACGTTCAGATTGTGTCCTCGAACAAGTGTTGATATTCATTTGGGATGTACTCGGGATCTCCTCCAATGAAGCCTGCCCCAGCTTTATCGCATGTTTTGATGGACAAACAGCAATACCCATTGAGGCTGTCCTAAGCATTAACTTCAATGATGCCGTTTCAAGCTTGATCACTTGTTTTGATGGAGAAATTGGGACATTCATAAACCAGGGTGTCCCGAGCATAACCTCATTGAGCTTGTTCCAAGCAATATCACATGTTTGGAAAGTCAGCCAGGAATATTGATAGAGAATGCCCTCATTATTACTTAATGAAGCCTGTCTCACTCTACCCCTTGTTTTGATAGACAAACACGGAAATTCATTAAAGACTTCCCTAAAATTACTTATTCCAGCTTTACAGCAGATTGTCACAAGATTTCTGTCAAAGGAGCCATTAAAAAGCAGGAAACATTCAGAATTTCCTGACTTCCTTCCTCAAGTCCCTTTCCTTTAGGACTTCCTTCCTCAAGTCCCTTTCCTTTAGGACAGACTTCCTCAAGTCCCTTTCCTTTAGGACTGACTTACTCAAGTCCCTTTCCTTTAGGACAGACTTACTCAAGTCCCTTTCCTTTCATACAGACTTACTCAAGTCCATTTTTAGGACAGATATTACTAAGTCTCTTTCGGTAGGACAGATCAACTAAAGTATTTTCCTTTAGGATGGACTAACTTAATTCTCCCTTAGGAGGGATTTACACAAGTACTTTTCCTTTAGAATAGACTTACTCAAGTCCCTTTCTCTTAGGACTGGTTTATTCAAGTCCTTTTTCTTAAGGACAGATTTACACAAATCCCATTCCTTTAGAAAAGACTTACTCAAGTCCCTTTCTTTAATGACAGACTTTGTCACATCTCTTTATTTTAGTACTGCATAAAAATTTGAATAAAGGGACTTTTACAAGTGTTGATATCCCTTTCTGATTGTTTTATATATTCTATATTATCTATAGGTTAACCACTCATTAAATCTGACAGCCAATCAAAACCAGATAGATATAAATGTTAGCAGAGCTATTGTCTCAAAGAAGTGGTATGAATTAAATGTAACTGAAAGCGCTAGGATGTTGAACCTTAATCATTATTTGAGTAAAAGTTACGAAAAATTATACTGACATGTGTGCTTCTCATCCTTTCCACTCCAACAGAGCTAATTGCATTTCTCCGCCATTAACACCTCAATTTTAAATTCAATCAGCATGGTAACAGCGGTTCGATGAAATAACCATATAGTTACCTGGTTTTTATGGTCCCATAGCCAGTGCTCCTCACACGAACCAGGCAAAGACATTTTCATCATTGAAGAAGAACGAAATTTTAGCCGTGTTTTAATCACTCTGTGACCTTTTCGAGGTAACATGAAAGTCAGGTAATATATCTTGTTCCTTGACAATTTCCATATGTTAATGAAATGGGTTCAAAAAACAGGAAGGGTGTTTTTTTCTACGGTAATTCTTTGTGAAATTCAAATAACAAACATTCATTTGAACAAGACACAAAAAATGATATTTGTAATTTTAATTAGTTAACTAGCAAGCTTGTTCTCAGGAGGCCTATTTACACAACAGAAGTAAAATCTGTAACACAAGTACAACAAGCAGTTAACAAGATAAATGGTAATATTCTAAACATTTGCAATGGTATGAACCCAAGCTGTTTACAAACATTTGAAAACATGTTTGTTACAATCGACAGTAATTTCATTGCCCCAACTCCTACATATGTTTCATCTTTGTATACACACATGCTTCACTGGTCATTTGTCTGATGAAGGTGACAGATCACCTCACTCATCATCAAAATGTCATTCACTGGCCGTGCTATATGAACCTAATACAATGTATGTTACAAACATCATGAATAATAGATAAACTAGAAATATCACCAGAACAAGCAGGAAAACAAAATTTTAAATGTTAATGAAAATTATTAAATATTTATCGCAGGTGCTCATCTTCAGAGTGTGTAGACTGCAGATATGTATTGATCTGAGGTGCATAACTTCATAATGGGTTGATTACATCAGTGAAGTTTTATGAAACTTGACTGAAAACTAGAATATAAATATTGATCAGAAGTGCATAACTTCAGAATGGGTTGATTACATCAGTGAAGTTTTATGAAACTTGACTGAAAACTAGAATATAAATATTGATCAGAAGTGCATAACTTCAGAATGGGTTGATTACATCAGTGAAGTTTTATGAAACTTGACTGAAAACTAGAATATAAATATTGATCAGAAGTGCATAACTTCAGAATGGGTTGATTACATCAGTGAAGTTTTATGAAACTTGACTGAAAACTAGAATATAAATATTGATCAGAAGTGCATAACTTCAGAATGGGTTGATTACATAGGTGAAGTTTTATGAAATTTGAATGAAAACTGACGGAGGAGTTGTCCTGACAAGATTGTGACTACAGACAGATGGACAGACAACCCAATCCCCTCCCCCCAACTTCACTGCCTATAAAGCAGCTATTGGAATGTTTTCTATCCAGGGTTCAGTCACTCAGGTAACCGGATAACATTGGAATGGTTTCTATCCAGGGTTCAGTCACTCAGGTAACCAGATAACATTGGAATGTTTTCTATCCAGGGTTCAGTCACTCAGGTAACCAGATAACATTAGAATGGTTTCTATCCAGGGTTCATGTCACTCAGGTAACCAGATAACATTGGAATGGTTTCTATCCAGGGTTCAGTCACTCAGGTAACCAGATAACATTTGGTTGGGTTTCCATTTAGATTTAAATCACTATACAGGTAGCCTGAAACATAAGTAATGGTAGCTAGGTTTCCAACTTCAGTAACTCTGGAAAAAGACAAGTGTTGTCCAAAGACTAGCTGTTAGGGTTTCCATCTAGTGTTCAGCAAGTCCAAATTTCATATCTGTGCTAATTGTATTCATATCATCCTGTGATAAAGGTGTCCTTTAAAAACACTTTTAATTGTAAAGACAATGGGACCCCTGATTCCTATAAAACCACCTCCACAAGTTTATATCTTTATCAATAAATCACCTAAAATACCTTCCCCAAGTTCCCTATAAAGGATACAGTTAATTTGAATTTAATGTTACAACTTCTCCCAGTACTTAATCTCCCAAACTTTTTGCATCAACTTAACCAATTCAACTCTAAAAGATTTATCTAGATGTAAAAATAGCCATAATGTTCGTAAATCAACTCTTAATCTTCCCAATTAAATGACTCTAAGACACTTTGATGTATACACAGGTTAACTACAGTATTACTTTCCATGGTTACGGAGCGGGAAGGAACATTACGTATCCTTACCTAGGACTACGCTAATGGAGTCAACATCCTGATCTTTATCTGTCTAACATTTTGTTTAAAATATAAATGTCAAATGTTCACAGACATTCAGCCTGATGGTAATAAATAAGTCACCTTAAACATCTTATACTGATTACCTAATGAGGCTCTTCACACAAATTACCAATAATTAAAACTTTTTCAAAATTTCTTCATAATGATGCCAAATCTATCAAAAACAATTTCGTAAATATGAACCATTTTTTTTTATTAATTTAATTCTTTATTTGTAAAGGTTAACTTTCTTGACAAAAGAAACATGTACAAGGACAAAATACAGCAAACAAGAGATAGCACCCCTTAAATTTTAAGCATTTTCCAAAAGCTTTATCAAGTTTGCATGATAATTTTTTATTTCAATGACAACACAAATCTCACTGATAACACTTTAGAACAAAAACCAATACAGTTCAGAATGTTTTGAACTCAAACATATTTCAAAGGGACATCCTATTCAGGATTATTAAAGATGTAATTTGGAAATAGACGTTTCCTGATTATTACATGATTAGCAGCCAATCAGCACAGGAGTTTATTAGGGCAAAGAAATGGTTGATAAAATCAAACGTAAACTGAAAATATCATCAAACAAAGGAAAAGGTAAAAGACAAAGACAAACTTGAATATTAAACATCGGATGGCTATACAAAGACTTATATCTTTTAGGACAGGACAACAGTTTTCAGAGAGTCCAAAATTTAATATAGACATTTATTGTTTTGAAAAGAGATTTAGGACATTATTATAGAAATGTTCTTGTGTTGGACAACTACAGAGATGTATGTGGGATAGCATCCACAAGACATACATGTATCACACATCACAGCTATATACCAACACCTGATCATGTGTACGGGGTTAAACGTGTAAATCATATACGACACAAATAACGATATTGTTAGTAGCATTTGACAACTGTTGTCTTAAATTCCCAAAGTTAGATATTGTATACTTGTGCTCTATCATCCAACACCAGGAGTAAATTGTTGGAAACAATACATGGCTCAAGTGCCATCATGCAATGTAAACGCATTAGTGTCTCCTGAAACAATGACAGTGTAGTGAAGACTTATAGACTCCATTAGATCGCTGGCTGTAGGGTACTTACTGAAAATGTCATCAATGCATGTTTTCCTAGTCTGATTGTATACAGTTTCACGATTTGTCTGCATTTTTCACAATATAAACCCATTTGCAATTATACATACTATTTCTAGCTATATTTTGATGAATTATTCAAACAAACTCAACAAAAGACAAATACAAGGTTGTTTCACGCCATGTAATTTACCCAGCATGCAGTACTAATGTTTTTGGAATCGCTGGGAATCCCGACCCCGACCATAACAATGATACACAGGAATCAGATAACAGACGACCATGAAATATTGCTTAGTGTTCGGTAGATTTATTTCTGCTGCGTTATTAAACACAAAATATTTTGTTTCAAAACAAAAACCATTGACCAATATCTTTTGAAACGGGATTGATTTTCCTGTTTCCCTATCCATACAAAGCTCTCCAGAAAAGTAAATATCCAGGGGTTTGATGTCTTGGGTCTTGGGACAAGAATGTACCTAAAAATTGATCAACTTTCCAACAAACAATAGATTTTACTTGGGATAAACTTTGACGTCTGATATTTTTTGAAGATTTTATACTGCAGAGGAGTCGAGAATTTGAAACAAGATTTCTATTCCTGCCTGGAGTATATAATCAATTGGTAGTAAACCATTCGGGACAAAATACAGGAATTCTGCGACTCTGTTGGCTTGTATCATCAGGAACTGTCTCATGGACTCTGCAATCTGACGATGCAGTTTAGTACTAACACATCACAATACATATCATATATATTTATCTTTTACTGGAAAATCCCTAGTTGTTGAATTAAACAGGAGGCCCAATGGGCCTGCATCGCTCACCTGGTATTAATATCACACTTGTAATCTTAAAAGTGGACTAAAATACAGCTACAGGCAGAATTTCAGTGTTTGATTCATAAGAACCTATTGAAAGATTTAAACATATGATGCCTGTGACCTTGAATATCGAACAAGGACATTAAAGGTTGAAAGTGGGTCAAGGTCATTCATTTGAACAAACTTGGTAGCCCTTCATCCCAGCATGCTACAGGCTCAACATATATTCAGTACCCTGGGCCTTTTGGTTATTGAGGAGAAGTTGTTTAAAGTAAAATATTGACGCCGGACAGACGGACGCCGGACGCCATGCCATGACATAAGTTTACTTGCCCTTCGGGCAGGTGAGCTAGTAATTAATACAGGCACTTTAACCTACACCATAACTAACCTTCTCATACAAGACACAAAAAATTCTCATACAAGATGCAAAATATTCTCATACATGATGAACATATTCTCATACAAGACACAAAAACATTCTC
This sequence comes from Mizuhopecten yessoensis, assembly GCF_002113885.1. NCBI lineage: Eukaryota > Metazoa > Mollusca > Bivalvia > Pectinida > Pectinidae > Mizuhopecten > Mizuhopecten yessoensis. The sequence continues at coordinate 808,096 of NW_018408911.1, read as the reverse complement.
AAACAAGACACAAAACATTCTCATACATTACAAGACACAAAACATTCTCATAAAAGACACAAAACATTCTCATACAAGATATAAACCATTCTTTATAAACAATAACAAACACGGATTTTTAAGATTTACAGATGTATTATAAAATAAATCACTAAGTATTTACATTACAAAACTGTTCTACACATAATATAATTTACATAGCATAGCAAACACATACTTAACTAGACAAAACATAGAACAAAATCAAACAAACAAATTGCATTTAGGGCTGTCTTGGCTGCTGCATATATATAACACAATTACCAGCATGAAGGAAGATAAATTCAAGATTCCCTACCAGGTGCAAGTCCTAATCCTATAAACAGGAAAAGGCGGTCCTGGTTAAGGGAAATGAGGTAAGTATTAAAGTTTTGAGCTGGTAGACAATGAACAAATGAAGAAATTGAAATTGAATGAGCAGGTTGTGGCCAGGCGAGGTCCTGAGTCCTCTTGGAGAACCAGGCGAAAGTCCTGTACAACAAAGACTGCTATCATACATAGTTTGGTTACATCGCCAGGCGAGTCCTGAGCCCTACTGAAGAACCAGGCGGAAAATGGTCCTGTACGATGTAAACTGTGTATGACATGTATATGAAATGAATGAAACCCCAATGACTTTGGGGCTAATGGACCG